>NC_059440.1:14095820-14411369 GCF_021028975.2 Sphaerodactylus townsendi | reverse complement strand
CGGAGATCTTTTTTTTTCTTTTAAGAAAAACCTTCCAACTGATTCAGTTCTTCACACAAAACAACACACCACACATGCCGAAAATGAAGAATAAGTTTTTTTCTTTCTTTTGTTTCTTAAAGCAACTTCTCTGTAACCACACAGAATCTAGAAAGGTGTCCCCCTCCCCACAAAAGCTCCATATTAAACCCCCTTGACTACATTTATATATTAAATACAGTAACAACATTTCATGCAAAGTATTCTATACAGCTTAACCCAACTCAGTAGTATAATTCAAGTCTACACATTCCCAGACACCTGGAGATGTTCTCAAACCATTTTTTTTCTTCTTTTTATACAGTGCTGGTGATGAAGAAGAAAGGGCGGATTTATTGATTTTTGTTTGGTTGGTTTTTTGGCACACAGTTTCTACAGGATGGTTGTCTTAATAGTATCTATGAAGAAGGTCAAAGGCAAATGGTTGTGATTTTCTTTTCTTTTTTTTAAAAAAAGTAAAATAACCACTCACTCTTTCCTAACAGGCAAAATGCTGGTTTCCTGAAATCATAGCGTGGATATCTCAACACCTGGAGAGGTTGTGGCTCATTAAAGGGACCTTGAGTTAAACCTAAGAGTGTGTTAGTGAAAATTAGAGACTAAATGTCATATTCAAAACCATACTAGATTAACTATCATGGCTTCCCACAAAGAATTCTAGTTTAAGGTTCAAGCCTTCAGATCCTCTGAAGATGCCAGCCACAGATGCAGGCGAAACGTCAGGAGAGAATGCTGCTAGAACACGGCCATACAGCTTGGAAACCCCACAGCACCCCAGTGATTCCAGCCATGAAAGCCTTCGACAATACATAAATTCTAGTTTATTTTTGGAGGTGTGGCCATTGCCCAATTGGCCAACTGGGTTCCCACCCAAAATCTCCAAGAAGTGGCACAATTGGCCAATGAGAACAAATGCAAATGAGGCCTATGCAAATCAATGAGCAATCATTTCTTCGAGGACTGCTGGAAAGACACCCTAACAGAGAGCAATTTTTCAGGACTTTCCTACATGATCGGTGGTTTCAACTCTGCTCTACCAAAAGAGTCGTTGTCCTATAACCCAAAGTTCCTGGAATTCTTTGGCTGGAAGCCATGACAGATTAAATCAGATTGAAAAAAAGTTTAGATTTTATATAGCTAACTCTCAAAATGAGTTGAGATATACTGGAAAATCGGCCTGCTGAAACATGGAGCAAACAAAAGGACCAGGAATTAACACACGGGCTGGGCTGCCATCTTTTTTTCCGGCAGGTCTCCTGTGCCTTTAATGGCTGTGAGACTGGCAGGAATAGGGGAGGGAGCATACTTCTATCTGCTTTGGATGCAAAAGGCCCCTGGTTCAAGCCCTGACATTTCCAAATGAAGAAAAGGATCAGGAAGCAGGGGATGAAAACGACCTCTGCCCGACAGTTTGTAGCTGCCAGTCAGAGTAGGCAAGTTAGTTATTGGCCTTGATCCACCAAGGGGCTGACTTAGTAGGGCAGCTTCATGTGTTCAAAACACATGGTGTTTCTCCACATGGCAAGGAACTGATGAAAAGCTGAATCTACGATGTCTTTTTTGGTGAATTTGTAGCTCAGCTGTAGTTCAAATCCCTCAGATCCCCCCAAGCAACTTTCAATTCCACAACTTCCTTGATTAACAAGATCAGTTCAAAGGAGAGGCAGCTCTTGGGAGATTCTGAAATGTGCCTCAGGTTCCTGGTGAAGGTTCAAGCTGCGGCCAAAACCTTCCCACCAAAATCTGGCAAAGTGATTAACAAAAAGCAACACTTGTTGAATCCAGTTCCACATATGTACACCTCTGCAGCATGAGCTATCCATGCCAGAAGAGGAAGGCACTACCAAAGACCCGGGTGATGCCGTATTTGCACAAGGCAGAGAGCATTCACATTTACACTAGTGCAAGACCTTGATAACCACAACCCCCAAACTCGATCGTAACCAAACTAACAGTAATGACCTTACTCCCCACTAGAAAGAGCTGCCATGTTGTGCAGGTGCCAAAGTATCATTCTAATCCTTTTGCCATTCCCTCGTATTCCTAGTCTGAAAGTGACAACAAAACAGGTTTGACATCAGGTGAAAACATGGCCACAGGGCTCATTCAGATATTACTGAGGGTGGACCTTTTGAAAAAAAAATTGTAAAAAAAAAATCTGCAGGTTCTCTTTCTGCATCTGTTGTTTCTCTTTGTTTACTTCTCTCCTTTGAGGCTCATTTCCCCAGCCCCTTTCCTCGGGGCAAATTATCTGCCAAGGAGGGATATACAGAAAATGACTGAGGGGAGAGAGTCACGCAGATGTTAAGTGATGGCACTAGTACATCTGACAACATCACTGGTTCCTGGTTGATGCAAGCCTCCACTATGACCTCCTGCTACCTGATGGAAAATGCACCAGGAACTTCTCATTTATTGGCATTTAGTGGTACAAGATGGTAACTACCTCTGAGCTTGCTCATGCTCTTTAGTGGCAATTCAATTCTGCCACCTCAGGTAGCCTTCTTAAATGTGTAGAAGCACCCTGTCTCCACCTGAGTGGGGAAGGTTTATCTGGTGAACCAGATGTGTTTCCACACTCCTACATTCCTGCTGGGTGACCTTGGGCTAGTCGCAGTTCTTCAGAACTCTCTCAGCCCCACCTGCCTCACAAGGTGCCTGTTGAGGGGAGAGGAAGGGAAAGGAGCTTGTAGGCCACCTTGAGTCTCCTTACAGAAGAAAAAGGTGGGATATAAATCCAAACTCTTTTTCTTCTTAAGATTTGAAAATACACAGGATTTTTAAAGGTTTTTCCAATTCCCCTCTTGAAGACAACTGTAAAATCATTCACTTGGAGTGGGTGATCCAAGGAAACACCAGGTACAAATTGGGTTTCTGTTTCCTTACAGGAAGTATTTTAGAACTGAGCATTCCTATGCGGCATCGTTTTTACTGTGCCCCTCCACCATTAGGGTCGCATGGATGGGGCTACAAAAACATGCCTGCCTGCAAGTAGAAAACTGATGAAGGGAACTTGGACTCCCAAAAATTCATGCCACCCAAAATCTTATTGGTTTCTAAGATGCTACTGGACTTGAATATAACTTTTCTACAGCAGACCAACACAACTACCTTCTGAAACTAATGCAGTGGTTAGGAAAATGCATTCTGCACATGGTCTCGGGAACCCCTGCATCTCAGCCAGTGGGTGCTGAGAAAAAGGGTCCAAGCTAATGGAAGAATACGATAAATTAATTCCAGAATCTAATGCTACTTTCTGAGATTCCCAAGCTCAAAGCATTTTTTTACTTTTCAAAAAAATGCTCTCACTATTTTGACAGTGAAAACCTACCTGGGGGATCTATTGAGTAATTCTTGGTGGGGACCAGTCTGCAGATTCTGTGATATAGTTTTGGAAATCTTTAAGTGGAACAGAAATTGAAGGCCTCGAACAGATGCTAAAATGGGTTGAGAGATGGTTCTACATAAGGAAGGATGAATTGGGAAATTATAGCTGAATTCTATTTTCACAGATGGCACAGCTGAGACCAGATATCATATCAGAAACTTAATTGGGTCCTCAACGCCACATATATCCCTGCCAAAGTCTCATCTAGACATCAGTGTGACTGTTTAACTAGCATAAGGTTCATAAAATTGGCTACAGGGAGAATACATAATATAAAAGTTGCCATGAATACCAGATGTAAATGACAGGGTAGGAACTCATCAACTTACCCAGATTCCCATTCCTCTCCTCTCAGCTGACTTAACCTTGCTTTTCATTCCCCTTAAAATTGTCATCTCTAGGGGTTGGTGACAAGGCTCCTGAGTATTATTAAAGAGGCAAAAAATGTCAAAGCCACTTTTCAGTAGTTAGGGTTAGGAATGTTCACACATGTAAATAGGAATGAAGGGCAGATGAAGATGATTGGTCCATTGGCCATTGCTTTCCCAATGGGGTCTTTTGCCCTAGGAAAGTTTTTCTTTTACAGATTTTTTTTTTGGGGGGGGGGGAATTGATGCTACTGGGAGGGAGCTCACAGACATAAAAGGTTAACCATTGGACTTCGTTCTCCTTCCTCTCCGCTTTCTGAGGGCACTGCGAATGCCTGAGCCAGTAAAGTTTTGACAACCACTTTGCCCTGAAAAGTCCCTTCCTGCCATTTTATGGGTGCTGGGCTCGAAGATCCAGAGCACTCCCTCTTTCTGAGCGTGCTGGTCAGAAGAAACTTTGGGAACCCTTCACCTGGCTTCTGGGCATCCGCCTGACATTTCACAAATCTTACTATTTTGGATTGATCCATAATAACATTAATAATTTCTTATTCATTGGCTAAAACTCTGAATACAAAACAAGGGGCAGGGAGACTTGAACATAAGCATTTAGCAGTGGTTAATATAAGCAATAAGAACCGTGTCTTATTTTTCTCCTCCTTGCCTAGAACAATTTCTTCCTCAAGGCAGGCACTGCATCAATCTTCAAAAACCCAGAGCCATCAGGGCTCAAATCATCAAGCTAGGGTTCACGCGGTGTTTCTCCACTAAAGATCTAGCCAAAAGAGGCCAGGTCAAAGGCCTCCCGAATGGTGATAGGCCACAGCGGGTCATGTGGTTCTAGCCCGACTGCTATAAAAACCTTCGAGGTCACACTTGTTAAGCAACCTGAGTCAACCAGAGACACTGGAGCTGTTGTTCTATACAGTAGTCACTGACTCTTCTTCGCCCTGAATCTTGGTTCCATCTCACTAGCTCCATCATAGGGGCTTCATCTGAAAAGAGCTCAACTATTCCTCTCGCTATGAAACCATCACAAACTCTTGACAGGGCAAAAAAAAAATGCAGTTATTAGGGCAGAACAAAAAAAAAGAAGAAGAAAGGAATTAAATCTTCAGAAACGTATCCTTCAGGACCTCGAATACCCTGCCTCCATAACAGAGTAAATTCTACCCCTGACCCCCATAATTTATCTGTCCAGTATTTGCACCATTATGTACAGAAAAAAAGCTACATAGCAAAAATGAAAAACACCCCCCCCCCAAAAAAAAATCAGTTTTTCGTTTCTTTTGATGATTCACCCGCATTAAGTCTGAGACTCAAAACACATGCATGTTGCTTGCTGGCTTCGGCGATGTTCTAGCATGCAAATTCTTCAGTCCCAGCTGAGAGTTGAGGGCTCCTTTGTTGAGAAACCAAGTTCATAGCATTCATTTCTTGATCTCTTTGCCTGCCCAAGAAAAAAAAGGGAGGGTGAACAGATAGGAGATGTATCAAAACATACCATTTCAGAGACTGGACAACAGATAAACAACAACCTAAAAACTACATTGAGAGAGTTCTGCTGGATCCCGTTTCCTCCACCAACAATGGGGCACGAAGGCAGTCAGAGAAGACAACAACAGGGCATGAAGACAGTCCTTCCTAGCTTGCCCCGAAAATCTGGTGACCACATCCCCTCAAGATGGAGATTCCATGTCAACACTGTGGCCTTGTTAAGCCTCCTTTCCAGTCACAAATTTGCAGGGGCGTACCTGCCAGAGGGACAGGGGTTATCCCCTGTCCCCGGGCACTGCAAAACCGCCCCCCACACACCGAAGCCTGCCACAGGCCCACCAGGCGCCTCTCGACTCGAGGGGAACTTTGGCAGGCTCACAGCAGGCAACCAGCCCGGCATCAGCTTCAGCTGGCCTCCACCTCTATCGGCAGGTATTGCCCCCAGGCGCCATTCCCCCAACTCTCCCGATATGCCTCTGCTAATTTGTCCAATCTCGTCCCTCTTTTAACAGTACAAACCATGGGGCTGTGGAACCGGTGTGATCCTGCCACCAATTTCACTGCCAGTTCAGATGGTGTAAGTAGCCCCTATGCCAGTGACAAGGGCACTAAACGCTGGTACCGGGGTGCTGTGTGGCTCTGCTGCACCCAGAGGTGAATGCTGTTGCTGTGCCGGCACTTCTCCGCCTCAGGAGGCTGTGCTGGCACCAATGGAGGCGGTCCTAGGCATTCCTGGGGGTGGAGCTAACTCTGGTCAGCTTCCTGAGGGCTTTCAGCCCAGGAACGCCCCCTTTGCTGCGGTGCCTTACACCAGCAAAACTGCTTGCAAAGCTCATTGAGTTATAATTTCAGACCTTTGATGAGTTTTGCATTTTTTCCTTCCTTGCCGTAACTCTCCATTGCTATTTGGAAGCAGCATGGCTATGCCATACGCTGGCCACTGCAAAACCACACTTTCCCTGCTCCGTAGATTGGGCTGCCTGCAATCTAAGCCTGAGGCCATCAATGCATCCTGCATCAGTGAGTTCCACAAGTTAAATATGTACTGTTTCAAGGATTCTTCACTTCGGTCTGTGTTTTGGCTCTACCTCCCATCGCTTTTATTACTATATTTCCTGAATTAGTCATGAAGCAGGGAGGGAAACAAACAACCCCTCCCCTCTATTTTCTTGACACTGTATAATTTAATACACCTCCATCACATTTCCCCATGACACAGAGGAAGTTGTTTTTCTGCGCAGCAAAAAAAGGCAGATGCTTGTGTTTGCTTATATAGGAAACGAGGTCAGTATAGAAGGATCAAGGGCTGAGAGAGACATGAGTCTTAGCATAGTGCAGGGGTTAAGAGAAGCAAACTCTAATCTGGAGAACCAGGTTTATTTTCTCACATCTACACATGAAGTTTGACCTTGGGCTAGTCCCAGTTCTCTCAGAACTCTCTCAGCCCCACCTACCTAACAAGGTGTCTGTTTTAGGGAGAGGAAGAGAAAGTGATTGTAAGCCGCTTTGAGACTCCTTACAGCAGAGAAAAGTGGCATCTAAAAACAACTTTTCCTTTTTATCTTCAATGGTGCCTTTTTATTAAAAAAATCTCCAAGTGTGTGAACGCTGGCCTACTTTTTTCACTCCGTTTTAAAACTGTAGCATGATGAAGATTTCTAGTCAGCGTGAAAGCTCGCACAATATTTTGTGTTGTTTTTTTGTTGGCCCTATTAAAGGGTGAGGCCCGGGTTTTGTTTCTCGTTCTGGTTCCTTCAGGGAGGGTCAAGTAGCAAATAGTTTTCTCCTTGATAGGGACTCCTCAGACCAAATGATGGGTTTTGTGGCGCCCTCAGATAACATTTTTCTCCTTCCCACAAGAGAATTTGGCTGTTAGGGATTAGCAGAGGAAGAAAGGATTCCCTTACAAGGCCACATTGTGACAAGAAAACCACAACAGGGTTTTGTTTTTCCTTCCAAAGCCCCAGGCAGAATCCACAGCTGCTTCATGCCCATTGTTAACAAGGCACGGTGGAGATGCCCTTATGCAGAGAATGGGCCTTCTATGGTCTCCAGCCAAGCAGGGCACTCACTTGTTTTTCCTAAATGTCACAATTGATTTAAGAGGATTTGCAGATCTCCACCTGCGTCTCGGAATCATATCGTTAGATAGATCCAACAAGCTCCAATTCCAAATTGGTTAATTTATTTCAAGCGTTCATGACCCGTGTTTCTGGCAGGCTTTGGTGTCAAGGCAGCACAGAAGAAGGAAAAAAATGTTCAGCCAACAGGCAAGAGGCCAAAATAAAAACCAACAGAACCTTAAAATCACAAAACCGGCAGACTTAAAACCATCAATATCAGGATGCAGAAAACATTTAAAAACCAGTGGAATTAGTAGTCCGGAAGGTCTTATACTACACACCAAATAATGCTCTTTCCATTTCAGTGTACTCTGCAACCGTATTTCACTGTGTGAAATAGCAAAGACCATTTTCAAATGACTGCTAAAAGTGCATTAAAAGTGTATTATTTAATGTGCACGCAAGCGCTTGAGAAACAGTGTTCTGGACAGCATTACCAAAAAGGGAACTGAGGCTCTTGGTTTAATGGCGAAAAATGTTAGCCAGTTTCACGGCTTTGTTTATTGTGGGCATTTCACTGGTTTTGTTTTCTAATGTTTGCCATCCAGTTCTATTGCACAGCTTATATAATGCTTTATGTGCTGTATCGATTTATTTTTGTTCTTACAATTGTAATTTACTGAGTCCTAGGGACAGAAGCAGAGCGGTTTTTTAAATTTATATCCCCCCTTTCTTTCCTGTAAGGAGACTCAAAGGGGCTTACAATCTCCTTTCCCTTCCCCCCGCCCCAAACAACAAACACCCTGTGAGGTGGGTGAGGGCTGAGAGAGTTCAGAAGAGATGTGACTAGTCCACGGTCACCCAGCTGGTGTGTGTTGGAGTGCACAAGCTAATCTAGTTCCTCAGATAAGCCTCCACAGTTCAAGTGGGAGAGCGAGGAATCAAATCCTGTTCTCCAGATTAGAGTGCACCTGCTCTTAACCACTATGCCACAGGCAAGGAGATAGGCAGGGGGCCCCTTGAAAGGTATACTCACCCTCTAAATGGTTGCGGGAGAGGTACTTCAGGCCTTCATCCAGCAAGATAACCGGCAATGAGATTTTCATTACAACCACCCACTGCGGCCAGTTGAGAGGTGTTACCTGAAATATCAGCTGCACAGCAAGGAAAGGAGAATTTTACATTAAATATTTTAAATCTCTAATAGCCCAAACTAGCTCATCATATGTCAGAGCTTGGAAGATAAGCAGAGTCACCTATGGTTAGTACTTGGATGGGAGACCACCAAGGAGAACTATGCAGAGGCAGGATATGGCAAACCACCTCTGCTCATCTCATGCTTTGAACATTTGATAGCACTTGGTTGTTATTATTCAGGCAAAAGAAGCCTTTTTTAGTCACAGCTGATTTATGGCAAGAGAGGTTCAGAGGTGGTTTGCCATTGCCTGCCTCCATATCATGCCACTGGTCCATCCAAGTTTAACTCCTCCACCTCGGCCTTGACATTCACCGTATGACCTTGGCTCGGCCATTCTCTCTTAGGCCCCTTCCGCACATGTAGAATAATGCACATTCAATTCACTTTCACAACTGTTTGAAAGTGGATTTTGCTGTGTGGAATTTGGCTCTCCCTTCAAAGAAGTGGATTGAAAGTGCATTACTCTGCATGTGCAGAAGGGGCCTTAGCCTAACCTTGGAGAATAAACAGAGGAGTGTCCTGTATGCTACCTAGAGCTCTTTGGAGGAAGAGAGGCATATAAATGCAACAGACTTGAATTTCAGTTATCCATTGTCAAGGATAAGAGTCTGTGGTAAGCAAAAAACCTTTCAGGACCTTGGAGAGCTCCCCGTGGGGTGGATTGGTGAGATGCAAGAGTTATTCCAGCACATGCCTGGATCCAAATGGGGTCTGCAGAGAGGTGTTTCTTTCAGGCCCCACTTCACTGGGCGGAAAAACTGTCCCAGATTTAGAGACATGAAGGGGCTGAAAGGTCTACCTCAGCTTCAGAAATCAGAATGGTAGTGAGGGGTGCTTTCCTGGGGAAGAGTCATTAGAGGGCTGATCTATAATTCCCCCAGGGGTCCTCTTTGGTGAGAGCCTCTAGCAATGGCTCCTGTGCCCACACCCTCCTCTGAACCCCTGCTCCAGTCTTCCAATTCCCTGCCATCCTGAAAGAGATCACACTTGGCCTCAGAAGCCAGACAGCAGGCCATCAGGCAGCTGAGGAGACGGGTGGCTGGTGGTGATGTCCTCTGCTTGGAGGCCAGCATTTTCTCACTCAAGGTGCAAGCCCCACAATACTTACGGGCAATGGCTTCACAGAAAGAATCAGGAAATGCAGTGCCATAGACATGACAATCGCCCCAAGGAGCCAGAGGTTGAGCCAGGGAGGCATCCTCAGCAGAGACTGGTTTTCAGACACACTGTAGAGAAGGGACAGGTGTGAAACCATCACCTTGTCTCCCACACACACCCAAGAACCCATACGAGTGCCTTTCAAGATTATCGAAATTCCACAGCAAAATCCATGACCGGCATGAACAAGCAAATACGCCTTAAACCCTCGACCTTTGATTCTGCTTCTTGAGTGGTAACATTAAAGTTCTATCCATGACTTCTGCAATTTCTGCTGCCACTGTCAAAATCCTTTCTACAACCACACAAATGATCAGTTTGCCTTCTGTCTTCTGTCTTGCCAGTTCTGCTGCCTGTATGATGCTGTTCCCCAATGGCGTGACTAGAGGGGCACGATGGGGTGGAGCCCCGGGCACAACTTCCTGGGGGTGCATTTTAGGACTGTGCCCGCCCCGTGCAACTGCACTTTGGTCCAGAACTTCCCATGGAGCGCCAGACAGGGGCGCAGCTGAGGCCGGAGGACAGCACCCAGGGTGACCCCTGCATGCCTTTTAAAGAAGCTACGCTCTGCTGTTCCCCATCTCTAGATACCCAACCTGCTCTTAACCACTACGCCACAGGCAAGTGTCTCTCTTATATACAGCCTCCAGAAGCCGAATCATTTCTTCTGCTTTCCATATCCATATCTATTTCAAAAAGTAGTGAGAGTAAGGAGAGAAGAGAAGAAAGCCTGTTTTGAGGTACTGTACCTGTTAAGGGCATTGCACATCTCTATGGTCACCAGCACTGAGAGCGCCATCGTCGTTGGATAACGAGATTCGAAGATTTCACAGTTGACTCCTTCAAAGATGGGGTTGTCCTCAGTGCATCTCATGAAGTTCCTCTGTGAAGAAGGAGAAGACAGCCATGCGTTCAGCTTGGGAGGGCATTCCAAAATGTGGAGATGCAACTCTTTCTCCTCCTCTACTGCCACCACCTAGGACATTCTATTTTTCCATTTGGAGGGCAACCAAAATGGTAAAGGGTCTAGAGTCCATGCCCTACGAAGAGAGACTTAGGGAGGTGGGGATGTTTAGTTTGGTGAAGAGAAGGTTATTGTTATTGTTACTGTTACTGTTTATTTGTTTGTTTGTTTGTTTATTTATTTGACTTTTATACCACCCACCCCCGGAGGTTAAGAGGTGACATGATAGCCATGTTTAAATATTTGAAGGGATGTCATGTCGAAGAGGGAGCGAGCTTGTTTTCTGCAGCCTAGGACACAGAGTAATGGATTCAAGGTGCAGGAAAAGAGATTCCACCTAAACATTAGGAAGAACTTCCTGACCATCAGGGTTTTTGGGCAGTGGAATTCACTGCCTTGGAGAGTGGTGGAGTCTCCTTCTTTGGAGGTCTTTAAACCTGGATGAGCATATGTCGGGAGTGCTTTGATTGTGTGTTCCTTCATGGCAGGGGGTTAGACTTGATGGCCCTTGTGGTTTTTCCAACTCTATGATTCTCTGATTCTACACTTAGGATAATTTGGAGGGTTTGTACCTCCCCTTTGCTATTTTTTTATTTTACAAATATTATTCCGCATATTTGGGGAGTTCTTACCCCCAGAGTACACAGAAACCTCTGTTTTGCTCGTGAGAGGCTCTGTTTTACTGTCCTCACAATGGAGAAGAGCTGGTTTTTATATCCCAATTTTCTCAACCTTTAAGGGAAAGGTTACAAAACTGCTTACAATCACCTTCCCTTCCCCTCCCCACAACAGGCACCTTGTGAAGTGGTGGGGCTGAGACAGTTCAGAGAGAACTGTGACCAACCCAATGTCACCCAGTAGGGTTCATGTATAGGGGTGGGGAAACAAATCCAGTTTACTGGATTAGAGTCTGCAGTTCATGCGGAGGAGTGAAAAATCAAACCCAGTCCTCTGGGTTAGTCTCCACCACTCTTAACTATACGTCACACGCTCACACACTTTGCTATCAGAGAAACGATTGAAGTAATTGGCTTACTGTATTCTTATTGCTTTTGGATGATTGTGTTTATCTTCGGCAGAAAATGTGGAGTGTAAATATTTTAATTTAAATAATCAAAACCCAACACAGTCAGAGGTCAGAGCCAAACAGATATTTAAAATAAACATATGAACTGTAATTGGTTCAACCCCCACCTAGCAACTTACCAGCTGGTAAAATGTAACTTGAGGCCCTTCAGCATCGTACAAAAACCACCAGGTAGCCGCGCCTACTGTTGCTAGACCAACGTACACTGCAATGGGCCAAGGGAGAAGAAAATTAATCACTCAGTCTATTTGTCCTTCTGATATTGTGTTATACTGCTTTGTCGGCTAGCTGACGTAGGGCTGGGGAGTCCTACGCTTTCCATCTGCTAAAGCTCCCTCTATTTTTTTTTGCTGAAGGAGATCTTTTCCTACAAATGTAGAATAAGGAGAGCCCGTTGGGAGATAACATGAGCCATTTACTCAATTATTTATTTGCATCAATCAAAGGGGATCTGCGACACCCGCATTCCAACTCCATTTGCAGTGCGAGCGATTGGTGTGATGCAGAAGAGTCGTGCCTTTTCTTGTTCGTGCATCCCTGAATTTATGGGCAAGGCCACCCTGGCACAAGCAAACAGATACATCCTTTGTGAGGCTTGAAGGATGTTACTATTTTCTATTGTCCTAGCTTCATGGTTTTGGGTCAAGGATAATAACACCACTCAATGGCTTCTTATTCCAGGTTCATGAAGGCACAAAAGCCCCAGGCCTGGTTTGAGGGTTAAGAGAGCCTCGTCTTCCCCATCATAACCTCACACTCTGAACATTATGCCTCACAGGCATTCATACCAAACCATTCAGGCTTCTCACCTCCAATGGCCAAATAGCGGAAGAAAAGCCATCCGCTGATGAGCGGCTCCCGAGGATTTCGGGGTAGCTTGTCCATGATGTCCAGGTCAGGGGGATTGAAGCCAAGAGCTGTGGCTGGCAGACCGTCCGTCACCAAATTCACCCATAGAAGCTGGACTGGGATCAGTGCTTCAGGCAGCCCCAGAATAGCTGTCAGGAAGATACTGAAAGGGAAACGTGCAAGGATTCTCAATTACCTTTTTAAGCGTATCACAGAATCAAAATGATGATGGAGATATATTTTTTTTGCAATAATGTAAATTTTATTCATGCCAAAAATAATTACACAAACTGAAAAATAGATCATCCATCTTTACAAATCGATTTAGTGCATCTGTGTACGTAATTTATCAACTAAGAATTAAACAAATTTGAATATATAATTCGACTTCCATTGGTACATACTCTACATTTTAGTATTTAAGGGAAAGAGAAGCAACAATAGATCTAGGGTACAATTTAAGTTCCATGCAACATGATATATTTTTTGATTACTTTTCTCTTCCAAATAATTAATAATGATGATGAGATTTGTGCCATCTACAACCATCAGTTTGTATTGTCGAAGGCTTTCCTTCTGATCCTCTGAAGATGCCAGCCACAGATGGCTTTCCTTCTGATCCTCTGAAGATGCCAGCCACAGATGCAGGCGAAACGTCAGGAGAGAATGCTGCTAGAACACGGCCATACAGCCCGGAAACCACACAGCACCCAAACCATCAGTTTGTTATTTAGTTGGCATTGATGTTTTATTGCTTTAAATATTTGTATTGCTATTTTAATGATTTTAATGATTGTGCACAGTTTTACATTGCGAGTGGGATATAGGATAGGGTGGGATATAAATTTGATGAATAAATAAAATAAGTAAATAAACATGTTTATTGCAATGTTTACCGTATGCATTACAATGCTTCATTGCAGCATTTTGAGTTTTGCAGTTTATGCCAAGTCTCAAATAAAACGATGGACAGTAAAATGGAATAATTGAAGTAAATAAGACCAAAAAAAAGCTTCATCCAAACAGGCTAAAAGGTTGGGTGCTCAACTGTTCTCTGCATAAGGGAGCAGAGCCTTCTAGAAGAACAGAGGAGCAAATGTCACAGGGAGGGTGAATGAGGTCACAGGAGCAGAAAGGTAAGGAGAGAGAAAGGTCAGAAAAGGACTGGAAGGTAAGGAAGGGGAATTTGTGCTCTTCGTGGTTCCGTGCTGTTTCACACGGCACCAAAGATCGCAGGAAGGGGCTCTTACCAGACAACCTCCCCGACGTTGGAAGAGATGAGATAACGAATGAACTGTTTCATGTTGTTGTAGATGGCCCGGCCTTCCTCCACAGCAGCAACAATGGTTGAAAAGTTGTCGTCGGACAAGACCATTTCGGCTGCCGACTTGGCCACAGCCGTGCCAGAGCCCATCGCGATGCCAATTTCAGCTTTCTTCAGAGCTGGGGCATCATTAACTCCATCACCAGTCTGGAGAAAGCAAAGACAAGCTGTGAGAGGGGATAGGCGTATAAATTAAGTTAGCGCGGAGAAAGCAGAGAGACAGAAATGGCAAGAGAGAGCTTTTTCCTCCCTCTTCCATGATACGGGAACTTGGAGTCACCTCGCAAAGTTGGGGGTGAATAGATTTAGGACAGATATGAGCAAGCGATCGTTCTTTAGGCAAGTCGTAATGAGCTTATGGAACTCACGGCCACAAGATGCTGTGCTGCTGCTTTCAGGCTTTTGAAAACATATTTAAAGGGGAGAGGATCTGACTGTGATGTGGTTAACCCTGTCAAGTGGAGGGGGAAGGGAGTAATGAGCCACCAGTCTTGAAACTTTCAGCCCTGGGACTTTTTGAGGATGAGGAGTGAGGAAAGAGTGAGCATGCCAAAATGTGCTCCCATGGCAAAATCCAGATTTTTGGCACTGACCAGGGAGTTTAACTAAATGACCTCTTAGGACTCTTCTAGGCTTTCTGAATATTCTTAATCCAAGAGAGGGATTTTAGCATCAAGCCCCAAGCTTACCATCGCTGTGATTTCATTGAAGGACTGCAGATATTCAACTATTTTGGACTTATGGGCAGGCTCCACCCGAGCAAAACACCGAGCAGAGCGGCAGGCTTCCCGCTGTGCCTCCGGCGTGAGGTCATCGAATTCTCTGCCCGTGTAAGCTTTGCCTGTCACGTCCTCCGTCTCTGAGAAGATCCCGATCCTCCGGCAGATGGCCACAGCCGTCCCTTTATTGTCGCCAGTGATCATGATGACTCGGATGCCCGCTTTCTTGCACATCTCAATGGCTGATATAACTTCCTTCCGGGGAGGGTCCAACATCCCCACACAGCCAACAAAGGTCAGGTTGGTCTTCAGGCAAAGAAGTGGAAAGAGGTGTATTTAAGATGCATTTTTCTCAGCAATTAAAAAACATGACAAAACCTATCCATATAAAATAAGTTACCCTATAGTTAAAACATGTACATTCACAGATTTATAGGATTAATTCATTGAAGATACAATGAGTTGCCAGGCCTTAAGTAATATCACACAATATTTTGCAACCTGGACCGTAACTGGGAAGTTCTCTCTCAGAAGAAACTTTTGAATCAACTCACTTGACCACTAATGTGCAATCTTTCAATCAAAGGCTCAATAATCTTTGAGCAAGCTGTCTTATAAAAAGGACATCTGAAAAATACATGGGCAATAGTTTCCAACTCCCCAGATTTGCAAGGACAAAATTTCTCCACCCAAAGAATCGTTTAAATTTCCCTTTTAAAATTGAGGAAGGAAAAATTCAGTGAGATCCTAAGATGGTAACAGCTCCGTATATCAGGCCCAACCTGAATTCCATCTCTGGCCCAGGGCAGTGTCTGTTGAAAATAGCACATAGGACGAACTGTATGGCTCATCCTGCTCCCAAACTCCCTGTGGAGTTCAACAGCCAGGCATGCCTGTTCAATGCTAGGCTCAACTGGGTCAAGCTTGAAACTGCAGGCTCGAGCCAGCCAGGTGGATCCCAGCATCAAATGAACACTTAGTCTGACTGGCTCATTTTGTACTGCTGCTCCACCCCCAAGTTCCACCTGACTAGAGGTGGAGCTGAAGAGATGGCTCCCAGCAGTACAAAGTGGGAGCCATTCAGAGAGGTTCAAAGTCTGCAGTTTAAAGCTGGACCCGGTCAAGCCGAGCCCAGCATCGAACAGGCGGCCCCACCCCCAAACTCCACAAGTTGTCCAGGGGCAGGGCACTGTTGCTACCAGAGGTTGAGAGCCAGCATGGTTTGGTGGTTAAGAGCAGGTGCACTCTAATCTGGAGAACCAGATTTGATTCCCCGCTCTGCCACTTGAGCTGCGGAGGCTTATCTGGTGAACTAGATTAGCTTGTGCACTCCAGCACAACACAGACCTTGGGCTAGTCACAGTCTTTGGAGCTCTCTCAGCCCCATCTACCTTATAGGGTGTTTGTTGGGGGGGGGGGCGGGGGGAAGGAAAGGACTTTGTAAGTCCCTTTGAGTCTCCTTACAGGAGAGAAAGGGGGATATAAATCCAACTCTTCTTCTCCTTCTTAAGGGCTGTGGCCAGGGCATGTGTCCTGCCTTGCTTCACCGTAGATACACCCCTGCTCTGGTCTTGAGGCATATGTAACCATGTGACCTGGAGTACCCTACCCTTTTGCCATCAAGACGCAGACTTAAGGTAACCCTGTAGGATTTCCAAGGCAAGAGATGTACAGAGGTAGTCTGCTATTGCCTGCCTCTGGGTAACAAACCTGGACATCTTTGGAGGTCTCCCATTCAAATACTAGCCAGGGCTGACTCTGCTTAACTTCTAGGATCTGATGAGATCAGGCTGGCCAAGACTATCCAGCTCAGGATCTAGGAGGCTTATATACTATCCTTTTCGCATCTGTCTCCGAGCAAGATTCTCATTCGATCCCATTTCCTGAGCCAGGCTTACCTCATAGTTAATGAACTGGCTGGAGTCATCCAGGCGCATCTCCCCTTTCTGGTGAGGGTGGTCCCTCGTGGCCAACGCAAGGCAGCGCAGCGTGTCAATGCCGGTGCCCCAATCTCGGATTTTGGAGAGTATTTTCTCTTTAGTGGAGAGAGTCAGGGGAACTCGGTTGCTCCCGACACGAATGTAGTTACAGCGCTCAATGACGCTTTCCGGAGCACCCTTGGAAAAGAAAAGGTGTTTGGGTCACAGCAGTGCCTTCGCTTAGCCAACCTTTGTTTTCAAAATTCATCTTGCTGATCAATTAGATCTCTAGCAGCTAAAAGGAGGTCTTTTCTTGTGTAGGCCCCTGCTTGGCATAACTGGCTACTCAAGTCAGTAAGGAAGGTGCCCACCTTGACAATTTTGCAAGGCAACAGAAGGGTGGATGTATTATTGAAGGTTTTCATGGCTAGATTCAACTGGTTCTGGTGGGTTTTCCGGGCTGTGTGGCCGTGGTCTGGGTGGATCTTGTTCCTAACATTTTGCCTGCATCTGTGGCTGGTATCTTCAGAGATTTATCACAGAGGGAAGTCTGTGTAACAGTGTGTAACAGACTTCCCTCTGTGATACACCTCTGAAGATGCCAGCCACAGATGCAGGTGAAACATTAGGAACAAGATCCATCAGACCACACCCACACAGCCCGGAAAACCCACCAGAACCAGAAGGGTGGATGATTTTCTGCATGTATGTTGCTGATGAGCTGGGTAGAGGAGGCCTAACAAGTATTTCAGGTTAGGTTTGATGCTGCTGGCTGAGTTACGCTGTTTTATTATGTTCACTGCTGCTGTTTTTATGGCATTTTTATATAACATTGTAACCCCACTGGCATTTTTGTTGTTGCTGAAGGAGGGCTTAAAAATGCTGTAAACAAAGGAAATAAAGCAGACAACTGGTCTCTACTGTCTGGCAGTGGCTCTCCAGAATATCAGGCAGCCCGGCTCTTTTCCTGAATCCTAGTGCTTGAGATTTTTTTAAATGGAGGGTCGTGCACCGGTTTCTATAGCAGAGCGGTTACAACTATCTTGTTAGGAAACAAAGAGGAAAACCCCCACTGTTGCGATGCTGATGTAATTTCTTTTCACTGCTTTGAAATAGGTCAGATTTCCATGGAGATGCAACCACTTTCCTACCTTTGACATAAAAATAATTGTGTACCATCAAGCTGCAATTAATTTATGGCAACTCCAAGATCGTGAGGTTTTCAAGGCAAGAGATGAGCAGAGGTGGTTTACCATTGCCTTCTTCTACATAGCAACCTCAAATCCTCTTGATGATCTCCCATCCAAATACCAACCATAGATTGTCACGCTTAGCATCCAAGCTCTGACTAGATTGGGCAATTCAAGCAGATATTTTTGATATACAGAGTCCTTATTACCTGCAGATAATTTTTTTTTTGCAAACGTTTGTTGAAGAAGTTTGTATCAACGTTTTCATTGTCTGCAAGGTCTTCTCCAACATGCCGAAGAAGACAGACAAAACGAAACTCCTTGCCCAAGATCTCATCAGAATGCCAGTTATCTTTAATTTCATACTTGGTAGCGTGCACATGTTTGCATCTGACCATTGTAATGATGTTTGATGACATGCCAATCGGCGGCACTGTAAAAACATAACTTTAAGGTCCTCTAGCAATTGACTGGTTGGTTGTTTTGCATGACTGAGGCTCCTTTTTCCATGGGTCTGTATTATTTCTCTCCTATCATCAACCTTTGCTTTCCAAAATAATTGTAACTTCACAAGCTGCAAAGCAGTTTGACTTCAGGATCAAACAGGATCCCATAACCTATTATCCCATTTACAGTCTCAACCAGCTTATCTAAATACACTCCTAAATAACAGCAGTTTCACTATTCATGGTATAGGGTGGGAAAATGATGTATGAGTCTTTTTCAGATGAGAAACTATAAATATCAATCAGCATTTGACAGTACAACCTGGGGGGAAAATCCCTTTAATAGAGATGTAAGGTGTGAAAATGGGCATGTAAAACTTTTCATGGCATGGAGGAAAATAATGCCATTCAGTATACAATTACCTATAAACCTTTATTAAAGGGACAAGAATATCCCCACCCGCACCCCCACCCCAAGGCTGCTGGCAACACTACTTGACACCACCAGTAATGGTCATGCATTGAAGCCAAGATTTTATCTCTGAGTTTTGCATGGGATTCTTACAGCTTCAGAAATATTTCAATAACTAAAAGGCAGATTGTTTGGGCAACTCCTTATGAGAAAGGCATAGAGTTCCTGCTCTCCTTTACATTTTGGTATTATTCCTCCAAATTGTTGTACTGCTGTTTATTTGGATCAATTACTTGTTGATAATCAAAGATGAATTTTGAAACAAGCCAGATGACACAAGCCTTTCTTTCTCCATTGATACAAGGTCGGTTTTCTTATATCCCATGGCACGAACGGGGTTGCTTATTCTGTCCATCAGTAGTCGATTCCCTCAAACACATCTTGCTGTTTTGTCATAAATGCAATAGCTTTAGATCTGATTTTGCTGCATTGTTCCTGGTTGGGTTTGAGACGCTATCTGATAATGTTAAAATGATTAATTTGCTTAATAGCACTGAAGTTGAGATACCCAAAGTTGTAGCTAAATTTCTTTTGAAAGTCTTGTGTGGTTAGGAATAATATTAGTTTAACCTGGTATTATGTTTTGTTATTTTTCCCCTTCTTGTTTTGCAAATGCCTAATAAAGGTTACTGAACTGAACTGAACATGTAGCAAGCACAGGAGGCAGCTGCTTGAATTGATTTCCTCTAGGCGGCACTGTTTTGCCAGTTTTTAACAACAGCAGCTGTTGTAGCCAGGCTTATCATGGTCCAGGGGAAAAGTTCATTGAGGACAGCAAACCCTGTTTAGATCAAACTAGAGGACAAAAATAGTGCAGGTTGAAAAAGAATTTAGGGGCTAAAGCACACACACTACCTGTGTGGTTGTTAAAAGGTGAGTCCTTACAGCTGGCAACTAAGGTGACCCCAATCAAACTGACATTGGGGTACAGGATGAGAAAACCCCGAAATAACAAAGGAACCCTATTCAGAGAACCAAGCTCAGCCTGGGTCTTACCAAGCCCCCTACCCAACCTCCCCCCCAACGCTCTATTTCTTTAGTTATTGCCCATCTCAGCACAATCCCAGGGACCTGCGATCCTCCTTTCAGATGGACTGCCCAGACCCACTTAGCTGCTTTGCTTGGACTAGCTGATATTGTTAGAGATAATGCACCCCTAGAGTCACAGTTGTTCGGGTCATCAGACTGATTTACAGGTATAAAGTGCAGAATTACCTGCACTGCATCCTATCCCCACTTTGCACCTATGCAGCCAGATGCATGTGTTGAATGACCAAGGGTGGACAAAGGGCATCAGCTGCTTTTTGCATCCACACAGTCAGGGGTATCGAGAATGAGCTCACAAGATTAGATTTGTGGTAGACCTCCGAAGTCACAAAAAATTCGTTTGAGATTTTTGGGTTGAGACGTAATACTCTGTGTATTACAACCCCGCTTAGTTTATGAAATTTTAATTTGAGATTTTCAATTTGAGATTTTTAAACTGAGACATAATATTCTTTGTATTACAACCCTACTTAGCTTATGAGATTTTCGTTCAAGATTTTTCGCTTGAGATTTTCGAGCTGAGACGAAATACTCTTTGTATTACGTCTCAGCTCGAAAATCTCAAACAAATTTTTGTTTCATTTCACCATCTATCCCTTGGGGGCTGCAGCAGCAAACAGGTGACAGGAAGCACAAAAGGCTAAGCATATGAACAGATACATTTGCATGCATTAGGACATAACCTGAACATCTTGCTGAATTATGGACAGTGGGTGGGTTGGGGTGCTGTGTGGTTTCTGGGCTGTATGGCCGTGTTCTAGCAGCATCCTCTCCTGATGTTTCGCCTGCATCTGTGGCTGGCATCTTCAGAGGATCTGAAGATGCCAGCCACACATGCAGGCGAAATGTCAGGAGAGAATGCTGCTAGAACACGGCCATACAGCCCGGAAACCACATAGCACCCCAGTGATTCCGGCTGTGAAAGCCTTCGACAATACAGTGGGTGGGTTTTTTGAGCATAACTACTCATAAACTGCTTCAAAAGTACAGCTAAATAGCTGTTTTTAAAAAGATAAACTAATTTCTTCATCAAGGAACTCCTGGTAGCATGGATGGGGTTCCTAAGGATTTCCCATTCAGGCACTGACTCATCCTGGGCTCATTATCTCTCTCTCTACTTGAAATGCTGTGCCCTTTCATGATGGCCAAATCTCTCTCCAGCTGAGGACCTCCTTCTTGTTACCCCATGCCACCAAGAAGAGCACTTTTTGGTCATGAAGTCACAGTTGACTTATGGCAACCCCATAGGATTTCCACGGCAAGAGATACTCAGATGTGGTTTGCCACTGTCTCCCTCCATTTCATGTCCCTGGTACTGCTTGGAGATCTCTCATCCAAATACTAGACAGGGTCAACCCTGCTTAGCTTTGAGATCTGAAGAAATCAAGTTAGCTTGGCCTATCCAGGTCAAAGCAGCAAGGGCAGTGGTGGGCACCATTCTACAGGCCCAGATGCAGAGCTTGCCCTGAGATGCATGTTCCAAGCACCTTTTATTATAGTTTGTCCATATCTGCATTTTTGATTGCCGGAAGCCGCTTTAGGAACAAATTTTTGCCTTCAACAGTAGAAAGAGGGATGACAGAAACTTTCCCAACTTTTCTGAGTTTGATTTGTAAGTCAGAGATCATTCATTCATTCATTCATTCATTCATTCATTCATTCATTCATTCATTCATTCATTCATTCATTCATTCATTCATTCATTGGTATCTTGGTGATCAGGATGAGACCACAATCATCTTTTACTCAATTTATGTGCATTGGTGTTGTAATAGAAACAAATGAAATGGTGAAACTAGCAAAGAAAATTGGACTGCAGGGGGAACAAAACTCTCACAACAATTGCAGATAGGGACCAAAAGAAACATTTTCGGAAACCCATAGGTAAAAATAAAAGATAAGTAAGAAAGAGAGGGAATTGTGTACATGACTCTGAGCTCCTTGGGGAAAGAACAGAATAAATCCAACGAACAAATAAATGGGTGAGAGTTAACAAAGGAGAAAAGTTAGTCTTGAGGGGGAAATGGCAGGTAAATGGGGTCTGATTCAAGACAGTGGCTTCTTCCGCACAGCACATTTAAAATGTTGTGCAAATGTTTTGAAAATAACCATGGGGGGTGGAGGGGTTGTCCACATAGCATGGAAAAATCAGGTCTTTCCAGAGAAAATGATATCTGACAACCCCTCCTCATACAGAATGTCTGTAAACATATATTATGGAAAAAGAGGGCTTTTTGTTTGCATCATGGTGGGGGTCCTGGTTCTTCTATAAGAGTCGCATGGGACACAAGATACAAAAGGTGGAGAAACACAAGGTTGCATGCAGATGCCTTACCTTGACGAAGAGTTTGCTGCTGGAGGAGTTGTGGTTAGAGGCAACTGGTGTGCAGTAAACGGACATAGACTTGCGATCACGGGAGAACTCCAGCGTGCATTCCTTCTTCATCAGCTTTTTGATCACCTGCAGAGAGAGAGGAAAAGAGAAGAATCAGACTTGCAGTCAGGCAAATTTCGCCCAACAGAGAAAGAGAAGTTTGTTGGGGCTGGTTCCTGATTGCTAGACATCAGGGGAAGCCACGTATTACAGGACACACAAGGCTGACATCAGAATTGGCACCCATGTACCTCCTATAAGCAGTATTTATCTGGATCATTATTAAGAACTAGCCTAGCTAATTCAGAAGATACTGGGCTGTCATAAAAACATGGAATCCTTGTGTTTCATTCTTCCCTTCTGCAAAGTGTAGGGTCAATTACACAATCATGAATTTCACTGCCCACACTGAACAACATTTGGTTGCTCCTAGTGGGATAGGTGAAATGGATACCTGAAGGTGTCTTCAGCTGAGTCAGAGTCCATGAAGTCTAGCACAGTCTACTGTATCTGATGGTAGAACAAAATCTGAATGCAGCAGTACCTTGAAACCCAACAAAACGTTCAAGGGCATAAGCTTTGCGAGTCAAATTTTACTTTGTCAGATCGGACAAAGCTTTGACTCAATTTCATTCACACCATTGAAATTTTTGTTGGCCTTTAAGGTGCTAAGGAACTTGAATTTTGTTCAACTACTACAGACTAATACAACAACCTATCTTGTGGGGGTGCTAGGGAAGAACCAGCCCAGGGACGTTGGGGGCCTCAGCTGGAATGTCTAGCAAACAAGGGCCCTAGCCATGGCTGGACATGCCATGGCTGGAACAAGGCCAATGGAGCTGGAGGGAGGGGCAGAGCAGGAGGAGAGCCCTGAGTCCTAAAGCCGCCTAGTACCGCTCTGAGTAAAGAGTGGCTGGGTGAAGGACTGGGGCTTATCAGCCCTCAGGAGGGGAAGAGCAAGGATGCAGGGGTGGGGTTGGAAGCCAAGGGGCAGGGACAGTAAGGGGAGGATATAAAGGCCAAGGGGTCCTGATGGCCAGGTGGGTTGTCCTCTCAGTGCTAGAGAAGGCACCAGACCCTATCTGAGGCCATGGGATGAACCCACCCACCCAAGACAAGGGAGCCAAGCCCCTGGAACACTCCCATCCATGCTGGTCCATGCACCAACTTCTGGGTTAGGGCACTGAGCATTTGTGCAGTGCCTTGCTGCCACCATAATAGCTTCTCTGCCAGCTTATTTACTCCTTACGACAGAGAAGCAAGCACCTGTATCAGAGCAACCTCATGTTGGTTCCAAGGCTCCATTCAATCCCCTTTTGGATTGCACTTTTTGTATGTATCCACTGTGATGTCAATGTACATAAGTAACCTTGACTGTTATGGGAGAGGCTGAAAACATTCTGCAAAATACTTCCCTACTTATACTTTTTTGAATGAAGTTTGCTGCTTACCTGCAGCTCCTCTCTCTCCCTTTAATCTACAGAGTTAATAAAGAGAGCCAGTGTGGTGTAGTGGTTAAAAGCAGGTGCACTCTAATTTGTGGAACCAGGTTTGATTCCCCGCTTTGCCACTTGAGCTATGGAGGCTTATCTAGTGAATCAGATTAGCTTGGGTACTCCAACACATGTCAGTTGGGTGACCTTGGGCTAGTCACAGTTCTTTGGAGCTCTCTCAGCTCCACCCACCTCACAGGGTGTTTGTTGTGGGGAGGGGAGAAGGGAAAGGAGAGTGTAAACCCCTTTGAGTCTCCTTGCTGGAGATAAAGGGGGAATATAAATCCAAAAACAATGTATTCTTTAAAACAAAAACAAGACAAAGCCTTCTTTAGGAGGCGACACCCAATCAGGGATCACATAAAGCCAATGTGATGACACATTGTCAGCATGAAGCCAAATCAGAGTGAGGATAGGCACAACCAACCTCACTCTGAACAGATTTTCTGCTGGTATTACGCAGCACACTAGATCTGGCTGTGTGATGACACCTTGAAGCCAAATCAGAGTGAGGGCAATGATTCCTATCCTCACCTTGAATCATAAAGACAGTACCCTAAACGTAACAGCATAACAGATAAGTGAAAGCAACAGTGCAGTGACAAACTTCTTTTTAATATTTAAAAATGCCACTTGCAGTTGACAAGCTAATTATGACTTGAACTATGTAGAGTTCTGCCATCATGACAATATTCCCAAATACATAAACACTGAACTACTCCAAACTGTTAACTCCTTTATCTGCGTCTTCTGACCAGATTTCCACTCCCCGTTTCACCTGTCATCTTGGAAGTGGAAAAGAAGACGTAAGAAACACATCTACCTGGCACTTCTTCCCCTTCTGCTGAAGATTAAGACAAATGCTCTGACTTATACTCACAGAGTTGCAGGCATTGGCGCGCTCCACCTTGGAGAGTTTGTCAACATCTGTGTTGAAAACATTCATCTTTTCCACCAAACATGTCAAGGCCGTTTCGGTTGCTTCTCCCACTTTTTCATAGACTTTCTTGGACTGATAACAGGAAAGGAAGGTGGGAAAAAACTTCAGTTGAAGAAAAGGAAAAGACAGAAGTTTTGCAATGTAATTCTCAAATCAGCAAGTTAACAAGCAGATAGATTTTTCCGGTGGTGGGGAGTCCAGGTGAGCCAGTTCAAAACAACCAGCCAGCACAAGTCGCAATTAAAAAAACAGCAGTTATAAAATCTTCAGTCAAAAACAGAATCTGCATGATAAAAAAACACTTCAGGAAATAAAAAGTTTCAGAATATGGACAATTTCCTTAACGATTGGAAACCCTTTGCGGACTACCAACTGAAAACACATACAAATAGAGAAACAATGGCACGATTTGAGATTTAAATGAAAACAGCGGATTGGACTAAAATAGTTTTATAAGAAGGACTAACAGCAGAAAATGCTGGTACCAACTATAAGCACAAAACAAGGTTAGAGTTTGGATCCATAATGAGGTAGCTGGAAGTCACCATATTTGTATGTAGTGGTGTCCTGAAATGTGTGTTTTTATATTATTATTATTATTATTATTATTATTATTATTATTATTATTATTATTATTATTATTATTATTATTATTATTATTATTATTATTATTATTATAGTGGGGGGAAGAGAGATTAGATTGGGGGGGTTCTTTCCTTTTTTTCTGTATGTGCTGTTTATATATGTAAAATAAATAAAAATCTTTCACGCGCACAAAAAGTAATAAAAAGTTTCACACTTTCCCGAAGGCAGGGAGTGTTGGGCAAACCTCTTGGAATCCATGTCCTATGAGGAAAGACTTAGGGAGTTTAGGATGTTTAGTTTGGTGAAGAGAAGCTTAAGAGGTGACATGATAGCCATGTTTAGATATTTGAAGGGATGTCATGTTGATGAGGGAGTAAGCTTGATTTCTGTGGCTCCAGAGACTAGGACCAGGAGTAATGGGTTCAAGGTGAAGGAAAAGAGATTCCACCTAAACATCAGGAAAAACTTCCTGACAGTAAGGGATGTTTGTCAGTGGAATGCACTACCTCAGAGTGTGGTGGAGTCTCCTTCTTTGGAGGTTTTTAAAGGGAGGCTCAATGGCCATCTATCAGGAGTGCTTTGATAATGTGTTCCTGCATTGCAGGTGGTTGGACTTGATGGCCCTTGAAGTCTCTTCCAACTTTATGATTCTTGGGGACTATTGCCAAAAAGTCCATTTCATACATTGCCAATCCCAATGCAAGCTGAGAAAACAAGGCACTGGCACCTGAAATCATGGGCAGGGTGCAGGGTTAAAGGAGCTTATAGTGCCGGGCAATGAGCAACACAAGACAAACAGAGATACCTCTTTTCCTTCCAACTGACAACCCACCTCATTGTAATCCAGGGAGGAATCATTGCAAAGGGCACAGATTGTGGCCAACTCCATCAAGCCGTCATATTGCCCACACTGAGCTGGCTCATCATTCTTCAGCCTTGTCATTAAAGAGAAAGAAACAATAAAAACAGCACAACTTAATCTGCCAGAAGGGAAACAAATATTTGACTGAGAGGATATGCTTATCAATGTGATAGATACATGCATTTTCGCTCTAGTTTACGCCTTTTCTGCACAACTTGTTTAAAATATCTCTGGCCCTCTAACGCTGTATTTTCCCTATGGTGTTCCATACATTTCCCCCCAAGTTTGGTTCTTGAGACGTTTCCAGTTAAATTTTCCTCCATTGTGTCTTAAAGCGCTTTTACTGCAATGTAAACATTTCCAAGCCAGCTTCCCTCATGGTGTGATCATACTGAAAAAATAATTTCCTGCCAAAAAGTCCACCCACACCGCCTGCGTGGGTGCCCAACCTTGCCTTTGGGACTTTGGGTAGAACTTTTCTTTAAAAGTTTTTCATATATTTGAAGGGGGGGGGGGGGGTTCTCAGCGCATCCAATGTCTGACGAAGCGAGCCACCAATGGCTTCTTGTCAGGGCTGGGAAAATCTTCTGCACGGAACAGACCAAATGGTAAGATGTACACAGTACAATAGTCGCTTCATTTGCAGCATCAGATTGTGACTTTCCAAGGTCAAACTAGATGGAACCTGATCAAATCACAAACAGCAGTGGGGGTGTGTGTGTGTGAGGGATTTGGATCAGGGCCACTGGTTGGGCAAGGACTGGCAGCTTATCTCTTCCCACGCCAGTTCTTTCCCCTATATAACACCCAATGTAAATGTCATGCTGGCAGACCAGAAGAATGTATGCTTGGACTACAGATCTCCGGCATGCAAAATTGCACAAGTAACAGCCCGGTTTATGAGTGTGTAAACTCCTCTTGCTGCTGGTAGGATACAAAAACCAGGCCTAAATCACCTCTTTGCAGAGATAACTGCCTTGGCAGAAACATAGTTTGCTTGAACAGGGAGTAATTATTTCTACCAGCCTGGAAAGGGAGGGTTAACCCCAGGGGCGTACCGCCCAGAAGGACCTATGGGGTCAAATGTCCCATGGCTGCAGCCATTTAGTCACATGGGGTAGGGGGCAGAAAATCATCCCCCTCCCACAACCCTCCTCCTCCCCCTCGGGTCCATACACTGACTTCAAGATTTGTGAGTTGGGGCATGTTCTGTAATGTGATGGTGACTTTGAGATGATCTGGTCAAAAAAAGTTATTTGGTTGTGATGGAGAAGGGCGGCCACCCATACCCATGGGGGGGAGGGAGAGATTTAGATTTCACACTAGGCTACATTTCCCCTAGATATGCCTCTGGTTAGCCCCAATCCCTTCCCAGTGCTATGGTTCTGGTCCCACCCACCCCCCACCCCCAGTTGTTCTTTACGGAATAAAAAGATATGGGATCTATCTAGTATATGTCTACTCCATTCTTCCTTCAAGAATTTCAGGCTCTATGACAGTTCTTCATTTTATCCACACAACTATCCTGTGAGGTAGGTTAGATGATGAGTGAATGGCTGGGCCCAGGTCCCCTAGAGAGCTTCATGAATGGAGGATCTCATATCAAGTTGCCAGCTCCTAATCCAATTTCTTTCTCTATTGCACCTCAAAGAATTTCAAATTATCCTCTCTTCTAATCTGGCTGTGAGCAAAAAAATAAAACAAAAAAATTAAACACATCTTCAGGGTCACTTTTCACAATGGCTTTCTAGTTCCCAAGCAGAGGCCAGGTACTTAAAAGAAAAAAAAAATACAGGATTTAGAGCATTATCTTAAAATTAAGCACAATAGAACAATGTCTAAAAAAAGCCACTTTGGGACAGGTCAAAGGAAGACTTAAAACATCTCCATCAATTAGCTGTTTCTAAGCAAGTGACAAATTGTACCCTTTCGTGAGACATGAACAAATGTCTCTTGGACTGAGTGCAGCTGTGATAGAATCGTTCTTTGCCAATTAACGGATCTCCAGTACGTGCGTGTTGGGGCGAGAGTTTATGCAACCCAAAGGAGAGAACTGTTAACCCATTTATGTGCGCCAACAGTTCTATATTTGAGATGATAATCAGATCTTTACGTGCCACAAAATTCTGCAGGGATGCATGAAAGCGCAGGACACGGTAGGTGCTCAGCAGCAACATCCACTTCCCCAAGAAAAGTGAAATACATCCACATGTTTCTAGACCTCATGAAGCTCTGCTTGGAAGTGGGAGTGAAGTCGGACCACGGGGTGGATGAAAAAAGTTTTCTAGGCTGGAAATGTTCCCTGGCTCTCCCACAAGCCTTGCAAAACAGGAGTCATCGTGGAAATTGCAGAATTGTGCACAACCAAAGGGTTCAAATATATACATATCTACCGGGTCCAGAATGCAGGCTTTCATGCAGCTGAATTTAGATTCCCTTGGAGCAGATTTTTTTTAAAAAAAAATAGTGTAGGGCATAATAGATAGGGTTACTACATCTGGGTAAAAACATTTTTGCACTGTAGCAATATTTAATGGGTGGGCAATTTATTCAAGAGACATTCTTCACCCTTCACATCCCAAGTACAATTGAGCCATCTTCCAAACACAGTGGGTATTTGCAAGCCACATGTTATGAAGTGACTCTAGTTTGTGCATCTCTTGTGTGTTCTTTTAGAATGGGAAACATGGATTCCCACTTAGGGATGCTTCTGAAATTCTCAGTAGAATTTCTGCCCAGATTTGGGAGTTCCAAACCACCTGGTTTGGTTCACAAAGTGGAGCCTTGTATTCGAAATCCTATGTTACTATTGTTTTTGAATTTCACATTTTGGATAGAAGAAAGAAAAGAGTTTGGATTTATCTCTCCTGTAATGAGACTTAAGGTGACTTACAAACTCCTTTCCCTTCCTCTCCCCACAACAGACACCTTGTGAAGCTGAGAGAGTTCTGAGAGAACTGTGACTGGCCCAAAGTCACCCAGCAGGCTTCATGTGAAGGAGCAGGGAAACAAATCCAGTTCACCGGATTAGAGTCTGAAGGGATATTATTTATATAGAGACTCATTATCTTTTGTGCATATTTTGGAATTCCTTCTCTGTGTTGTTCATGTATTGCATTATTGTTTCCATTGTTGATATTTGGGTTATTGGGTATGGTTCTTTTAATCACTTCTATTAAAGTTTATGGTTTTGTTGTTGTTCTTTTGAGCCAGGCAGAGTAATTTTTATTCATATAAAAAAATCCAGTTCACCAGAGAAGAGTCTACTGCTCCTGTGGAGGAGTGGGGAATCAAACCAGGTTCTCCAGATTAGAGTCCACCACTCTAACCACTACACCACGCTGGCTCACATGGAATACTGCGTATGTGCCACCAATTCCAACTTTTATTTCCTTCTGTTTGTTAGCAATGATTCACTATTATGTTTCCATTGTGCCTGCTACATTCATGGAGCACTGCAAAAAAGCCATCTTGAGGTGACTATATGATTTGTGGAGATTACCTTTGTGTGGCAGTTTCCAATGTATAAAAACGCCCATGCGCACCACTCAAACATCACAAAAATATAGCGGCAAACCTATATGTGATCCCATTAAGGCTTTTTGGCGTTGTATCAAGGCAAGTGCGGAAATCAGAAAGACCAGGGTAGAAAGGGGCTAATGGAAAGCGAACAGAATGCTATGGCCAACTGGGAACACTTCAAATCCAGAATTAATTTTAGAAATTCTTCTCATTAAAACAGGAATCAGGAAGAACTAAGCACAGACAGAGAAGAATGAGGGAACAGCCAAAGAAACAGAAGGACGGAATGGATCCTCTCTTCTCAGATTCCCACAGATCTAGAGAAGTGGATAAAGCCATGGTTTTTTTTCTCCCCTCTGCTACAAATGACTCCATCAACTATTCTTGGGCTGGGAAAACAATCACACATTCCTTCAAGCAGATTTATTCTGTCAGCTGTTTCCCATGGAAGTAGGGAAAAAATGTACCAAGAATGGGAACAGGACAAAAGTTTTTATAAAGGCAAAGAACAAAATATTCTGCATTTGCAGAGATTATGGGCAACAGATCACGTCAATGAAGGAGCTTCATTACAGACAAGTAGAAATACTTCAGGGATTTATTGTCGAAGGCTTTCATGGCTGGAATCACTGGGGTGCTGTGTGGTTTCCGGGCTTTATGGCCGTGTTCTAGCAGCATTCTCTCCTGACGTTTCGCCTGCATCTGTGGCTGGCATCTTCCGATCCTCTGAAGATGCCAGCCACAAGTGCAGGCGAAACATCAGGGGAGAATGCTGCTAGAACATGGCTATACAGCCCGGAAACCACACAGCACTTCAGGGATTGCCTGAAGTCTGGTATGAAGGGCACTTTCGCACATGCAGAATAATCCACTTTCAATGCACTTTGCAGCTGGATTTTACTGTGCAAAATAGCAAAATCCACTTACAAATAATTGTGAAAGTGGACTGAAAGTGCATTATTTTGCATGTGTGAAAGTGCCCGAAGTTACCTGTATGGTAACAGAATGACAGATTCAGCCGCAGAAGTGTGCTAGGTGAAGCATAGGGAGGTGGATATTTGAGAAAATGATATGCTTCAAATGTCCCTATATATTAGGGCCAGTCCTCCTTTTCTGGTATCTGTCCCTGGCAGGTCACTGTCCCTATCTTATCTATCTTATCAGGCAGGCATACATGGTTCTTCTTTCCCCATTTGGCCCACACAACGATCCTCTGAGGAACACCAGACAAACACTGTAACTGACCTCAAATCACTTAAAAAGCTTCACAGCCAAGCAGCGTTTTGAACCCATGTTTTCCAGGTGCTGGTCACAAAATCACACTGGCTTTATTATACCCCCCATTCTGCATCACTTTGAAGCAGCCTTTGCAACTGTTCTGAAAGACAAATTCAAACTCAAAACAAAGGCAAAGCAAAAACAGATCAGAACTCACACTTGCCCCTCAGGGGCATATGTGGATCCAGTGATGGTGAACTCGTGAAGGCAGCAATTAATCCCTTCTATCTTGTCGACAACGAACATCTACAATAAGGAGAGAGTGGGGAAAGGCACAGAATTAGAACATTAAACTCTGCTGGAAAACCTTTCCACTCCATGGAAGGATGCTCTCCTTCCCAAGTAAACAAAGGAATGGGTATTGTTTGTAAGCTGCAGTTCTTCATCAAGAATCTTCCAAATGACTTTTCTCATGGTTACTGTGCAGTTTTTAAAAAATGCTTACACCCATGTTAATGTCACAGTTTATCTTTTAAGTTTACTCTACTGAACTGTGTGCTTTGTAAATGGAAATTACTTCAAGCAGAATGTTTTTCATCCTGTGGACACAACAGAAAAACAGAGTTGTCAGCTCCATGTTGGGAAATAGCTGGAGATTTTGGGGGTGGAGTCTGAGGCAGGTGGGGTTTTGGAAGGGGGAGGGACTTCAGTGGAGTATAATGCTGTGGAGTCCATCTTCCAAAGTGGCCATTTTCTCCAGGTGAACAAATATGTGTTGCCTGGAGACTGGTTATACTCTCAGGTGATCTCCAGCTACTACCTGGAAGTTAGCAACCCTACTGCCCACCCAGTATGCTGTCCTCACCTCCATCAGCAACCAGGACAAAAACACTGACCTGGAACCTGCCCTCTCAGTCAGATGTCCTATGGTATGGCCAGCATGGTATAGTGCAAGGATAGGGAACCTGCGGCTCGAGAGCCGCATGCGGCTCTTCTGCCCTTGCACTGTGGCTCCACGAGCCGAGCTGCTGGCCCCATTCTTGCCCACCCTGCAGGCAGCAGGGCGGGCGCACCAACTGCCCACGGTCGGCAGTTGGAGCGGGGCGGGTGTTTTCCCGGCGGCCAGCGAGGCCGAGCCCCTGGCTTCATCCTTGCCCGCATTCAGGCAGCAGGGCGGGCACATCCATGCGCTTCTCAGAATGAGCGGAGTAAAAGGTAAAAAAAACCCCCTATTTATATAGTGTTATCTTTATTTTAAATGTCAAAAATTATTTGCGGCTCCAAGTGTTTTCTTTTCCCGTGGAAAATGAGTCCAAATGGCTCTTTGAGTGTTAAAGGTTCCCTACCCCTGGTATAGTGGTTAAGAGCAGGTGCACTCTGATCTGGAGAACCAGGTTTGATTCCCCACACCTCCACCTGAATGGCAGAGGCTTATCTGGTGAACCAGATTAGCTTGTGCACTCCAACACATGCCAGTTGGATGACCTTGGGCTAGTCACAGTTCTTCAGAGCTCTCTCAGCTTCACACATCCCCACCCCCCCACAGGGTGTTTGTTGTGGGGGAGGGGAAAGGAAAGGAGATTGTAAGCTGCTTTGAGTCTCCTTACAGGAGAGAAAGGAAGGATATAAATCCAAACTCCTCCTCCTCCTCCTCCTCCTCCTTCTATATCCACACAGCAAAAGCATACAATGGCTAGAGGTGTAGAGAACACCATTGGTTGAACTGGGTACAACAGGGCAGTCAAAGTTGTGCATTTTGTGCTCAGAATAAACTCGATATGAATCATGGTTAAAAGTCATAAATCAGAAGAAGAACGAGATTAAAAATGTGTCCCACAAAACTAAAAATAGGACCACATAGACAGTGTTTTAGTAATTTTTTGGGTGGTGACGCACACGTATGTCCACATTAGATCTGTGAAATACAGGGATATTTTTTTTAAAGCTAACCAAAGTTATAGCACTAAAAAAGTTAAGGGGAGGGTTCCCTGTCCTGGGAATCACTCCCACAGCTGGAAAAGGATGCAAGCATCAAAGAGGGAGTTTGCCACCTGCGGTTCTTAATAATACAAGCACTTCCAGGGAAGTCAAGCTGAGGAACCCGCCGCCAGCCATGCATTGATTTAGAAAGAAAGAGCTTAAAAAGAAATCCCGTCAAATTTCAATTGTATCTGACTGCATTTCTAAAATTAGGCAATCAGGAACAAACAGTAAGTCAAGCCAATATTCTCTTTTCCCTGGGCAACTAGATGAAAGCTTGTTAAAAACAGATGGTGTTTTTCCCCCTAAAAAAGATCTATGTGAAGATGCGTTATAGCAAATATATTCTCGGCTGTATGTAGGGGAAGAGCAGGGTGGAAGAAACAAAACCTTAGCACGTGGCTTTGAGTGCAAAATCCAGCTTCCTGAGAATTTCAGCTTTTAAAAAAGGACACATTTCTAGTCCTCAGGCCTATGTAAAGCAACATCCCACAAAGTGAGTGTTGTTGTCGGTACTGTCCCAACGCTATGGACTCAATCCCTCATATCCTGCTTTACTGTTCGAGGTATAATGATATTAGAACCGATCTGGGAGCTTTACTACCTCTAGAATTTATGTTTCTCTCAGACAAACTAAAAATGTCTAAGCTATTGAACAGCCCTGATGTAGAAATTTCTGAAGCAGTTGCTAGATTTTTAATCCATGTTCTACATGATATGTAACAATGATCCTGTTTTTGTACTTGGAATGTATGGTACTTCTGGTTTATGCCTAATAAAGGTTTTTGGATTGAATTGGATTGGTAAAGCAACGCCTGGTGAAATTTCAGAAGCCAGAGACTAGCAGAAAAATGACTCCAAGGAAAAAACTGGGCTAATCTGCACCATTTATACATACGATTACTAGCTCTGGGTTGAGAGATTTGGGTAGGGTGGAACCTGGGGATGGGAGAAGAAGAGTTTGGATTTATACCCCACCTTTCTCTCCTGTAAGGAGACTCAAGGTGGCTTATAAACTCCTTTCCCTTCCTCTCCCCACAACGGACACCTTGTGAGGTAGGTGGGGCTGAGAGAGTTCCGAAGAACTGTGACTATCACAAGGTCACCGAGCAGGAATGTAGGAGTGCGGGAACACATCTGGTTGACCAGATAAGCTTCTGCCACTCAGGTGAAGGAATGGGGAATCAAACCTGGTTCTCCTGATTAGAATCTACCTGCTCTTCACTACTACACTACGCTGGTGTAGTGGTTAAGAGGTAGTGCCACAGAGGGTAGTGCCACAGAGTCCAGGGATGCCTGTCATCTGGGGATCAGTCGCAATTCCAGGGGGTCTCTAGGAGTGTCCTAGAGGTTGGTAGCCTAAATGGGAGGCCTTCACCTGCTGGCATTGCCAAAAGCCCTTGATTTCTCCTCTGCAGGGACCTTTGACTGATTTCTGAGGCAACAGTCACCTTGTCTCTCCATGTTAATTGAATGAATCTATGCTGAGCTGATCAGATATCCACTGATTTACGCTTGTAATATTCTCAGTGAGAGACTACAAAAAACACAGTAAATAAATTATAAATAATAATAAATGAATTAAGGATCTCCTGGAGAAGGGCTAGTGCAGAAGAGGCCACAGGGCCTTCTTTGAGGTGGCATTTCTATTTTGAGTACTTTTCGCTCATCGTGCCGAAACCGTTTTTGGTCAGCCATGTTTGGGTTGTATTTATGTCCCGCTTCCCATGTGGACCCAAAGCATCTTACAACATCATCCCCCCCCCACTCTGTTTCATTCTCACAACAATCCTGTGGGGTAGGCTAGACTAAGAATGCATGACTGAACCAAGGCTTCCCAGCGACCTCCCGCAGCAGAGAGAAGATTTGGACCTGGGTCTCTTAGATTCCAGTCTGAGCATAACAAATGCACAGTTTCAAGTGGCCTTTTGTTATATGATGCTTTTAGTAACTACCATTTTTTCCACCATTGCCTCTTCCCATTTTTCTTGTTTGCTACTTTTAATTATTTATACTGCTCATTTCATACGGAAGCTGCTTCAAAAGTCTTTGGCTGAGAGGCATGGCCAATTGTTTATAGAGACCAAGCCAGCAAAACAAGAGTCATTCCCTTCTCACAGAATACACTGCCATGAACAAGGCGTTATTTTTACACAGTATAATAATCTCATGGGTGTGTAGGCCTGGGGTACGTTCAGGGTGCATTTAACATCCAAGTCTCCATATCTATCTCTTGGGATTATAAACCCATTCTGCAAAGCTACCCTGGTTCCCCACCTCTAACCTTCATGACCAAACTACGGGCTTCACACTGTCTGGCAACCATCGGAGCCAATTTTCTCATCGGCATTCCATTTCATGCCTGAAGTTGGCACCAAGGGGGTTGCGAAATGAAAACTGGTTTTTTTTCCAAATTGCCAAATTCCAGTTGTCAGATTTTAGGGACACTGAATTTACCCTTCTCTAGCATAATTTTTTAAAAAACAAATCCCCATATACTTCACCCAGCTTTTGGACTCTTAACTACTAATTTAGGCATTTCTGTACTCCGTTCCACAGGAAGCTGATAGTAGACTATATGTTCCTCCACCACAGAATACACCATGCCAGACCTTCTTTGTTGTAGAATGGTCTGCCTGGGTCCTAGTGCCTACCTAGCCCTGTTTCCTCCCACCCCCACTCCCCACAATACGTTTAAAAGTTTGAAAGTAAAAATACATTTTAGCATGCATGCTCTTGTAATCAAAGTCCCACATTCAATAATGCACAACATAATAATTTTGACAAAAGCAGTGCTTAAAAATGAATGATAATTCTCATATTCGTTTGGGACTATATTCTAATGTGGAAGCATTCAACTTTCTTGAAATGCTGCACCTCAACTGACCGAACTATCATCTTTCTGTGGGACAGAGTACAGATGTTTCAAAGTTCAAGATTTGGACAGAAGGGAACAGAGAGACAACACCCTGTACAGCATGGCAACCAAGCATGGCATTTCTCACTTCCCTTTACAAAGAGTTCAGTGACTTAAGAAAGCATCATGAAATGGGTCTGAAAGTTGAACAGCAAGAGATTCCGCAGGTATTCTGTTATATGCGTGGAAATACATGGTGTGTGTCCCCCACCCCTCACAGCATCTTTCCAGGCTGAATGGAAAGACATGTTTACAATCAGGCATAAACAGTGGAGCGGAAATAGCACAAGTCTAATCCCCCAGCAGGATAGGAGAGGCAAGCAGTTTATCCTCCACCAACCCATTTTAGAGGAACTTTTCTGTGAGAACAGGCTGTGGGTAGCCAGCAGGACATAGATCAGGTATAAACATAAGATCCAGTTGACTTTAAAAGGCTTTTGGGTGCTGGCTAACACCTGCGTAGAAGGTAGAAAAAGTCACCTACTCTGCATTGTTTCAAAAGTAAGGATGAGAGAATGTTCCCCATGTTTTTTCTTATTATATTTTATTTATTTTACTGTCTACTGTTCAGGTCTTTCACATTTGCTGTTAGTTTTGTGGATTCACCTCTGTTAATATCTCAGGAAGGAGCTGTGGCTAAGTGGCACAGCATCTGCTGGACATGCAGAAAGTTCCAAGTTCAATCCAGTTAAAAGGGTCAGGTAGTACTCAGAGGCGTATCTAGGGAAAATATAGCCTGGTGCAAAATCTGAGTATTCCGGCCCCTACCACCCCAGTATGGCCGACCGCCCTCCCCCACCCAACCAAACAACTTTTTTCACCAGGTATTGAAATCAGTGTATGGATGTGGGGAGAATTTTCCACCCCCACATGACTAAATGGCCCGGGGACTTTTGACCCCATATTTCCCCCTGGGCAGTATGCCCCTGGCTGGACACGCAGAAAGTTCCAAGTTCAGTTCCTGGCATCTCCAGTTAAAAGGCCCAGGTAGTAGTAGGGGCAGAACACCAGGCTCTAAGTCAGTGTAGTGTACAAATGGACAGTGTGGTATAGTGATTAGGAATGGAGGGCTCTAATCTGAAGAACTGGGTTTGATTCCCCACATGAAGCCTAACTGGGTGATCCTGGGCCAGTCACAGTTCTCTGAAAATCCTCTCTGCCCTACCTACCTCGCAAAATGTCTATTGTGGGGAGAAGAAGGAACACAATGGTTTCCTTAAAGCAGAACAAAGTAGATTATAAAAACCTTCTCTTCTCATGACTTTCCTATATATCATATTTATGCACATATCATTTATTCATACAATACACATTTATTTGGCAAGCATAAAGGTTGAAAAACACATATTTGGGAGAGGAATTTGGTGAGAGGGACCAGAACGGGGCAGGAAAATATCCATTTTTATCTCACTCTTTTCCCAAGAAACTCTTTTCCCAAGAAACATAAACCACACACTCGCCCCCTAAACAAAGACCTATGGGTTTGATCAGCGGAAGAGAGAAGTATAATCGAAACGGTGCTTGTGTTAAAATGAAACAGCAGGGAAGAGAAACTTGAGCTCGTCGACGTTTCGAAGATAAGAAAGGGCTTACCCTTTGAGCTGAAAATATGTCAGAAAAACATAACAATCCTACCATCTGTTATCACCGTTCAAAATGAGCCTCACCAACATGTGAAGAGGCAGGTTATGAACAGCATGATGCCTTAATGTACCTATGTGTGGGTTTACAGGGATGCGCACTCGAGAAAATATGCATCTACCACCCACCGGGAGATTAACTTCCAGATCAAGAGTCCCGAGCTGGTGGGTACAACGGTGCCCATCAAATCTTTTCTGGCCCCCATCAAGTGTTTTTAGAACATGGGCATGAACAGGTGGAGCTTCTGCCCTTTAAGAAGATTTGATTGGCTGAACACATTTTTTAAAAAAATGTTCTCTTGGCAGCAGGGTCATCTTAACAGCATCAAAGACCCCTGGACAAAGCAGTGCACTGGGACCCCTACCTACACAACCACTCACAGGAATAAACATGTAAATGCTTGTACATGCTCCCCATGTATGCACTGACAGAGCATGTTGAGGGTAGATAGCAACCTGGTTCCCACAATAGTGCTGCTTCTTAACAGCAGTCGGATTGGGCCGTTTATTTATTCAGGACCTTAAAGTAGTTTTGCATACAATGGTGAGTGCCGGATAGGAGTTAGCATTATTTAACAACAAACATCATCTCTCCAGAGGCACAGGGGAGTGTTTTAGCAACTTGCAGGACTACGTTGGGCAAATATTTAACTTTTGAAACAAGGTGGCAACCCTGTGAACAATATCCGTATTCCGACCATTAAACCTTCCCCTTGTTTGACCAGGGATCTCCCAACGGTTAAACATTACCTAAACTTTTCTTTCTCCCCCGCAGCTGCTTGTTGCATGGAATAGTAAACATTGAATCAAGGGTTTCCACTGTATTAAAAATACATAAATAAATAAAAGACGGGGAAGAGAGCAGAGGAAAGAGATGGGCAGCCCAATCCAGAGTGGGGTGGGGGCCAGACCCCCCGCTGGAGCCAGTGCAAGGGGCAAATGACAACTCACCCAGGCGGCTGGGCATCACATGGTTCTGCCCACATGGCGCCTGACCCCGAAGCTACTGCTTGTTCCTAGGCCCACCGATGCAAAAAGGGGGTGGAGCCAATTTTTTTTGTGGCAAATCTCCATTATCTCCTCTGGGGGATTCTTGGAGGGGTTTTCCTTCTTTTTTTCCTTGGAGAAGGTGGGGTGGCGCCAGACAGTCAGCCCACTCTGGATTGGGCTGAAAATTAACAAGTTTTTTCTCAGTCTTTTTTTCTAATATAGTGAGCCTGATAAACATTTGGACTCGAAATCACAGTGCCCACATTTTGTTTCACTCGCAGTAACCATAGCCTGTTAACCAAAGATCTGTAAGCCCTGTATTCACAACTTCTTAGTTGTAGACTTAGATTCTTCCATGCTAAGTAGCATGTCGGGCAACAAGTGCTCCCCAGCAGTTCCTGCCTTGGGCGAGTGTTTGAGCCTCTGTGCATTGAATAAATGCGTGAAGAGAGATAGCAAGCATGAATGCACCGGCCCTGACCCCCTTGTCTCTGCATGATTGCCAACTCATTAATACAGTGCCTTCACATGTAGACTGTCCGTACATATGCTCCCTTCTCTATGGCTGGCAACATGTGGAAAGCTACGGTGTTTCGGCTTCCCCCTTGTTTCGCTTCCATCTGCTCCCACCCTCCTTCCCTCCAGTGAACTTCTGCCGTCTTCTTTCAGTAGATTTTCATACGGGTAGAACTGCTTTCAGAAGGTTAGTTATATATTGACATAATTAAAAGATAGCAGATAAGATAGCTAAAAAGATAGTTAATAAGAACTGCAAAACTCACCCTGCAGACTGACATCTGATTGGTTGTCAGAGTGCCGGTCTTGTCGGAGCAGATGACCGACGTGCAGCCGAGGGTTTCCACCGAAGGCAGACTTCGCACAATCGCATTCTTCTTGGCCATCCGGCGGGTGCCCAGCGCCAAGCAAGTGGTAATGACGGCTGGAAGTCCCTCAGGGATGGCAGCCACGGCCAAGGCCACGGCAATCTTGAAGTAGTAGATAGCTCCACGGAACCATGAGCCCCCATGCACGGGGTCGCTGAAGTGGCTGATGTTGATGACCCAGACAGCTATGCAGACCAGGGAAATGACCTTAGAGAGTTGCTGACTGAATTCATCCAGTTTCTGCTGTAAGGGGGTCTTCTCGGGCTCAGTTGCAACCATCTGGTTCCTGATCTTCCCGATTTCTGTGTAGACTCCCGTGGCGATGACCACGCCAACAGCTTTTCCAGCAGATATGTTGGTACCCTAGAGAGTGGGAGAAAGGGAATGCTTATTCTCATGGTGTACAATCACCCATCACTGGTAATGGTTAACAACTAAACTGGATTTGAAGGAGAATGTATCCAGTGCTGATCTTGCCTGGTCTTCTAAGAAGGGTTTGGATTTTTACCCCACCTTTCTCTCTTGTGAGGAGACTCAAGGTGGCTTACAAACTCCATTCCCTTCCTTTCCTAACAGACAACTTGGGAGGTGAACGGTGGAATAGGTCGATCACAACCCCGTTGCTGAGCAAAACAGGCAGCCGTGAAAATACTTACAGAAAACAGCATGTTCTTTTTATCCTGGTTGACAGCTCTGGGGTCTGGAATGGGGTCTGTGTGCTTGACAATTGACACAGATTCACCTACAAAAAAATGTGGGGATAAGTTATTTCCTACTCCAGTTCTACAGAAATGTTTGTTTTCATCTACAGCACAACTGTATGCATGCCAGGGGCTGCTCACCCCCAGGGGGGAAAACGTGCCCATTTGAATCAGATTTTCTTTCTTTCTACCTCCGTTGGATGGTTCAAGATCCCCCTTTCCTCCAGCTTCCATACATGAGGGTCGCCAAAAGCAGAGAAGGAGGAAGAAGAGGACCAGTCAAAAGTCACCCATGCTTTCTAGCCAAACACAAGTCTTCCAGATCCTACACTGCCATTTTAGCCTCTACAGCATAATGTATCTCAGAGGAACCATCTGAGGATTTATACCCCCACCTTTCTGGGCACTGCTTCACTGAGAGCTTCTTTCTATTGAGCATCATATTGTAATTCTCATTTGTATCAGGTTTCTGATGCTTCCGCTGCTGTGGAAGTCAATTTGGGTTGAAAAGTGGGATAAAATCTCGAAATAAGGGTTTTTTTTCACATTCAGGTAGCGCTCACTCAGTTGATAACCAGCTGGGCTACTGGCAATTGACACAACAAATCTGATAAATTAATGCCAACCCAAACAGGCTTAGTACAGATCTTTTGAAACGGGCTTTTTATGGATCTTTATAATCCCACCTGGCTTTCTGCAAAAAGTCTGTGAAAGTTCTTGCCTCTTGAGAGTGTTATGGGGGCTTCAGTTATGCAACTGGGCTACAAAGGTCACATTTCCAAATGCTTTCTCACTTTAAAAAACCCTCCCTCTATGCAGTAATGGAGCACATCAGGAAAAATATAGTCATGGTCAGGATCTCTCCTTGAGGGGCAGACGCGTCCTTGCGTTTGGGTAGAGGAGTCTAAAAAATTTGGCAACCTTTCACTTGTGGTATCATAGTTCAAAATTCTAATAATTCCATTCAGTTATGACCTGGTATATACATACAATAAGATGAGATGTCCAATTAAAATTACATCTGTGGGCTGCAAGTGGGGAGATTTTTTCTACAGTGTTTTCCCATTTAAAAAAAACCCTAGCCCATCAGGGAGGAAGAAGCTCTAGGCTATTTTGCTTCCTAATGTTCTGTGTTTCTACTTACAGGGAGGTGGGGTTTTCAATCATTTAAGCAGCGTTAAAGGTGTGATTCCCCTAATCGCTCTGCCACTTTAATTGCAACCTTTCCGGAGTCAGTGCTCACCTTGTGCTTTCTAGACCGCACTTACCAGTAAGAATGGACTGGTCTACCCGTAACGTTGTAGATTTGATCTCAATGATCCTGATATCGGCAGGCACTTTGTCGCCAACTACAACGGAGGAAAAGGACACATTATCAGAAGTGTCCATGTCTGAAATTCATCACGAGTAGAAGGCAAGGCAATCCTACACAGTTGAAAAGCGTGCTAGCAGGAAAATGATTTTGCAGTCCTGTCGCTGAAATGTGGATAATGCTGTATACCAGAGGTGTATCGAGGGAAAATGTAGCCCAGTGCAAAATCTGAGTTTTCTGTTTCCCCACCCCCACGGGTGGCCACCCTCCCCCACCCTGACCAAACAACTTTTTTTGCACCAAGCACAGGAGTTACAGAATCTCAGAGCTGCCATCAAAAATCTTATCACTTCCTCTGTACCTCAGACAGCAAGGGGTATACATCCCAGAATGTGTGATGGACAGAAACACCTGAATGATACAAGATTTCAGGCAGATTTACAGAGGAGGACATGATCCTTGAGGTACCTTAGTCCTAGCCCGCTCTGTCCTATCAGCACCATGACAAACTTGTAAGCTCTCCTGAGATATTAGACCAGTCGCTTGATGACACTGGGCTTCAACATCAATTCATCAATTTTATTGCACTGAGCCCAGGCTTTTACAGTCTACAAGGATCTAAAAACACATAAATCTACATACTAAAAATCAGATCTGCTAAAATTCATATAATACGTAATTTCTCAGTTGCAACCCTCTTGAAGAGTCTTCATATAACCAAATATATAAATTAGAGAGATAAGAGAACCTTCTAAACCTTCTAAAGCATCCACCATGTTCCTAAATTGTAAACGAGGCAAAAGAAAATGGTTCAGTTCATTTAGTGGTTATCTTTGCACTGATATTTTTTTTAGCAGCCACAGCAAAAATTGCTGTCTTATGGGTCACGAAAGAATCCACCTCTGATAATAAATATGTCCATCTCAGAGCAAGAGTGCAAACCAGTTAGTATACTAGGCTTTAACATGGATGTACAACATTGGCCACTATGACTGGCAAGTGATACAATGCCTGTGGATTGGCTAAGCCTGCTTTTAATCCCTCCAATCACAGTATACACACATTTATTTTGAGTAATACTACCAAACTCCTGGTGGGGGGTAGAAGGCAGGGCCAACAGCAAGACATCACTTCTAGGGGAAGACCCTGGAAATGATATTGGTCCTCTCTAGGAATCACCTGAAATTCTGTGATTTTACTTTACCAGAGAGTTTCAGGCAATTCCTACTGAGATGTGACATCACATCCAGGTTCCCTCCAGAAGTGATGTCACACCATCAACAATGGCAGCCATCTCTTGCCCTGAGTCTCCCACTGATTTGAATTGTGTTAATTAATACCAGTCATTTTGGACGGGTCTTTGGACTGGATTGACACAATGGCCCACATTTTGTGTCTTGTTCTTTCACAGTTTTATCTTGTTTTGATACACTGGATGTGAAAAATGGCAACTTTGTTTCGTGTCGGTCTGTATTTGCAACTTTTAAATCTTTAAATGTTGTTATTTGCTCTCTGGCTTTATCTGGCTCGGGGAGGGGGATGTTCTTAAATGTTCACTATAAATACTTGTTTTAGGATTTTATTGTAAGCCATCTCAAAAGTATTTCAGAAAGGCTGGATATAATTGCTTTAAAAATGATGACGCTTGGCCTCTATTGACTAGTCAATGAAGCAGAACTTTCTGTCAGACGAACTTCTGGCTTTACCTTCTCCAGCTCAAGCCTCTAACGATCATCGGTTGACTATAAACAACTATGCTGCCTTATTATCTAAAAATCGTTATGTTAAAAACAAACTATCGAATCAATGCAGCGCTTCTGCAATTTGGCAGCAGGGCTGCTAAGAGCCAGCCCACGCTCACAGATAAAGATTCCCTCTGTCTTCCCACTCCTTCCAGATTCAATCCAATCATCACATGGAAACAGATTTCTCATGGCAAACCACGGTGCTGCAAAACTGCTGTAAAATTGTTATAAAGTGCATTGCTGGAAATTGCAGCCAAACAGCACCTGTGACAGATAACTCTTAGAGACAATAACAAACTAGTATCAATTTAGGTCTTCCATTTAATTGCCAGAGATAGGGAATTATTTGCCTCCAATCCCTATTTTCCATTCCTTGGAGGAACTGAGTAGTAGAAGAAGAAAATAGCATCCACATAGGGGTGGTCTAGGAATCCCCCAAGATAAAAACCACGGATACTAGGTGAGGAAGCACAGAGAGTCATCCCAAAATAGGGTGACACACATTGGGAGATTGAGAAGTCAGAAACATAAGGAACACTGGGATGCTGTGTGGTTTCTGGGCTGTATGGCCGTGTTCTAGCAGCATTCTCTCCTGAGGTTTTGCCTGCATCTGTGGCTGGCATCTTCAGAGGATCTGAAGATGCCAGCCACAAATCTGAGCAATGGGAAGAATGCTGCTAAATTCTGATCCTTAACTGGCTCCACAGCACACCAGTGTTCGACCATGAAATCGACAATATAAGGCACACTGTTGGGTCAACACCATCACACTATTTCTGTGGCAAACTTGAACGTTATGTCATGTCACTCTAGGATTCTGTGACAACTCTATAGTTTTACCACAGAGTTACTGCTAGAACTTCCACTGAATTCTAGAGCTACATGACACCATTTCCAGTTTCAACCCAGAAATGATGTCACGCCATTAACACAATGGCAACTTTTGTTTTATTTCTTCTGTCAATCTAAAGGGCAGTGACAAGGGGATGGCATGTGCTTGCAGAAGACACCGGTGCAGTGGCAGACCTGGAAGAGATGTCACATACTCCACAAACTCTGCCCTTTTCAACCTTTTTTTTTTCCTCTTGCAAATTTAGGGGCCACATGACACGCACTCTGCGGCTCTCTCACTGCCCGATATGTTCCCTTCAACTTGTATAGAAAAATAATTAAAACCAGCAGGGTTTTAAGAAATTGGCTTCCTGAGCCAAGCTCAGCAAACCTTCACCTGTATGAGTTCTGGCTGGTATTTAGATCAGCCAACAAAGTTCACCTCTGGATACTATCAAGTTTAGCTGCCAGGACAGTCTTATTTATCTGAAGTGGCCTGTATCCTTTGGGATTCCAAGCCTTGGGAATCTCATCAGGCATTGGTATTCCCTTTTCTTTCTTTTAAAAAAGGGTTTGGAAACTTACCAATTTTTTGCTGTGCGATCCAATTTTAAACAACTTATTCATCCAGTGCTTTGATTCAATTGTCCTGCTGCTGCACCTGCTCAGTTAGACAATGTTGATCCTTGGATTTAGACTTGAATTGTTTTAATTGCCAATTGTTTTATTTAAAGCTGCTTTGGGAGCCGATATGGCTGAAGGGTAGTGTACAAATATTCCAAGCAGGTAAATAAATCCCTATACCTTTCAATCCTATTGTATATCCGTCTTCCTCATTAGCTTTGCTTACCCAATTATTTTTGGCATGCCCTTTTCTCTGTTGTACTCATTTCACTGGTGACGGCTAGCATCCGGGGGTGATGCTTTGAATCGCCTTTTAGTTTTAAAGTTGGCACTTTTAATTGCATGCTGCACTGAACTGCATCCTGGATTGGTCAATCCAGAGTATATGAATCTAAAACGCTACAAAGAAAGAATCCGACCATGACAGAACATGACACTGTGGTAGATGCTCGACTGCGGACATGTAAAAGTTTTGTGGATACCCTAATGGTGAGGTTCTCTACACTTCTGCCCACACTATTATCATCTAAGTATCCAGCGTGGTGTAGTGGTTAAGAGCAGGTGCACTCTAATCTGGAGAACAGGGTTTGATTCCCTGCTCTGCCACTTGAGTTGTGGAGGCTTATCTGGTGAACCAGATTAGCTTGTGTACTCCAACACATGCCAGCTTGGTGACCTTGAGCTAGTCACACTTCTTTGGAGCTCTGTCAGCCTCACCTAACTCACAGAGTGTTTGTTGTGAGAGGGGAAGGGAAAGGATTTTGTAAGTCCCTTTGAGTCTCTTTACAGGAGAGAAAGGGGGGATATAAATCCTCCTCCTCTTCTTCCTCTTTCTCTTCTTCTTCTTCAATGGGTGCAGCATTTTCCACAGTGCCAAACAATAAATCCCCGTCCCTAGAAGTTCACAATCAAAAACACAGTCCAAAAGAAACAGGAAAATGAGAGAGGAAAATAGCAAAACTTTGGTATCATACCTGCCACTTCCACAATATCACCTGGGACAATGTCTCGCGCTCGGATCCTTTGGACTCCATTCCTATCGGCCCTGATCACTTTCCCCATCTCTGGTTCATACTCTTTTAGGGCTTCGATGGCACTCTCAGCATTTCGTTCCTACAAACAGAGCAAAGAGAAGCCAAGTTTGGCAGAGGGCATCCATAATTACTTCTTCCTGTTTTTTTTATTTTCACAACAATCCTTTGAAGTAGGTAGGAATAGTCACCCTTGGAGACATATGGCTGAGCTGAGACTCGAATCTGGGTAACTTTGGCTTAAGTACAGCCTAATCACTGCACTACAAAGGAAAATGTGGCTGGTTACGTTTTTTACCATTCCAAATGGAAAGGAGGGTTATTTTCCCCTCTGATTCTTGCAGCTGAACAAAACGAAGGCTGGCACATTGTGAGTTTATTTGAAATGTATTGAGTTTCTCCTTCCATCTCTGTCCCATTTGGAAGGGAAAAAATATAGTCCACCCCAGGTTTTCTTTTTCGCATAAATACACGACACTACCTTTTTACTCAGACCCTTGGTCTGCCATGATCAATTGTCTAATTTGACTGGCAGAGGATCTGCAAGGCTTAGTTGGAGGTAATTCACGTTATGAGCTCCCTAAGTCATTAATCAGAGATGCAGAAGACAGAATTTGGGATCCTCTGCATGCAGACATTCTACTACTGAGCACTGACCCAGCACCGTCAGAACCAGTGTGGTGGAATGGTTAAAAGTGGCAGACTCTAATCTGGAGAAGCAAGTTTGACTCCCCACTCCTCTACATGAGCAGCGGACTCTTATCTGGTAAACCAGGTTGGTTTTCCCCACTCCTCCACATGCAGCCTGCTGGGTGACCTTGGGCCAGTCACAGTTCTCTTAGAACTCCCATAAGAGACACCTACCTCACAAGGTGTCTGTTGTGAAGAGGGGAAGGGAAACTGATTGTAAGCAGAGAAAGGTGGCATCAGGTAGAGAAAAGTGGGATGTAAAAACTAATCCTTCCTTGTTTTTGTCAAAAGAGTTTATAAAAGCTTTCTTTGAGCTGAACTGCTCACACATTTGGTCTTCGATATGTTACAGTGGGATTTTTTGTCCATGAGAAGAAAGACCAATTCTGTTCTTTTCTTTCTCTCTTTCTTTCGGCAAACATCCTTGTCTTTTTTAAAAATTGGTGTAAAACATTTATTAGTCACCTAATGTTGGAATCCCAAAAACTGAAACAAACTCATGTATAAGAACAGTAGTTTATTGAGTATTGAGGATCTTCTCTGGTCATGCCAGAACTGAGGTTTGCCCGCGCAAAACCCAGTAGTTAAATCAGCTTGCACCCCCCCCATCCTGGGAAAACGAGCCCTAAAGGAACTGTGAAAGAGATAACAGTAGAGATGGCCAGGCACTGACCTTGAGCAGCACCTGGTACAGTATAACATCATACAGAAGACAGTTGAAAGTCAGTTAGAAATGCAATTAACCCATTCCTCCACCCCCAGCATACAGAAAGCAGCAATAGCAAAATCCCCTTAATAACAGGCCTCCTGACACATTTCTTCTGTAAAGAGCTCAAGGCACAGTCAAAATACATTAAAAAAAACTTCAGCTATGAGAAAGTACCTAGTCAATTCTTAGATAACATATTTGTACTATCTTCTAATCCTACACCTTACTAGTATTCTAATACAATAACCTCAATCTAATATTTTTACTTTTCCCGTTACGTTTGTTAAATAATCTTCAAGTAGCATTATCTAATTTCGTAAATGTTCCAATTTCTTTTTAAAGTCTCTTCATCTTCTCTTAATTTCTTTGCCTTTTTAGATATGGTTGTTTAATACATTAAATTTCATCGCCGATTGCTGCGAAAAACAGGCACCCGTTTTTAACAGAGATCCTTCAACTGACTTTTTGTTAAACTGTTCAGGCAAGGCAACTGCAGATTGAATTCAGCTGCACCAAAAAATCTCAGGTAGAAAAGCCCGAGAATGTCCTCTGACCACCAACCAGCAGCAAAAGAATCAAGGTCAGCCACACCTCAATTTTCTAAAGAAAGGGACATACGGTCATGCTGTACCTGCCACACTCCTACCACCGCATTAGCAATGAGGATCATGATGATGACAACAGGTTCCACAAACGCCGTTGTGGTTTCTTCACCTTCCTCAAACCATGCTAAGACCTGTGGAAGCAAGAAAGAGAGTCAAGAAAGCAACCCTGTTTCCCTTAGCCAACAAAAGAACAGGAAGAAAACAGGAGACACAAGCTGAGAAATCCATTTCTTTATGTCGGAGAGAAGAAGATGCTGTCAAGTAGTGGCGTAGCGCCAAGGGGACAGGGCAGAGCACAATGCACTAGGCACGCACTGGTGCAGGGGCGTGGTGTGGCGGGTGAGGGCGTGGCAGTCATGCAGTTCCCCCTTGCTCCGGCCCTGCTGTCGAGTCATAATCAATTCACAGGGACCTCTTCCACAAGGCCAGTCCACCCCATATAGAGTAAACGAAGGCCACAGACATGAGGAAACATGAGAGACAATGTGGTGTAGTGGTTAGTATGTTGGACTAGAATCTGGGAGACCTGGGTTTCAATTCGCACTCTGCCATGGAAGCTCACTGGGTGACTTTTGGCCAGTCACATACTTTCAGCCTAACCAACCTCGCAGGGTTGTTGGGAGGATAAAATGGAGGAGAGGAGAAGGATGTAAGCCACTTTGGTTCCCTATAGCAGAGGAAGGTGGCATCTAAATGAAGTAAGAAAATAAATAATAAAACTCCATCTTCTCACGGGTGAAAACAGATTATTGGCATGGGCTGGCAAAAGTCTGCATAGCAGCGGAAGATCAAAAGGCGATCTTTCCCCAAAATTAGATGAAGAAACTCTAATCCACACAACAATAACTGCAGGAGCAGAGAGCCAGCATGGTATAGTGGTTAAGAGCAGGTGCACTCTGCCACTTGAGCTGTGGAGGCCTATTGGGTGAACTAGATTAGCTTGTGCACTCCAACACATACCAGCTGGGTGACCTTGGGCTAGTCACAGTTCTTTGGAGCTCTCTCAGCCTCACCTACCTCACAGGGTGTTTGTTATGAGGGGGGAAGGGAAAAGAGTTTGTAAGCCCCTTTGAATCTCCTATAGGAGAGAAAGGGGGGATATAAATCCAAACTCTTCTTCTTCTTTGCTCACAAGCTCAACATCAAGCCCTGCCTTTTAAAATTAATTGCCGCCCTTCGTTTCCAAAGGGTACTGGTGCTGAAGGCATCACGTTGAGGTCATTTAAGTGCCAGCTGGCGATCAACCCACACCCACTGACCCAACACTGCTGGGCTGCTTGTGTGTGCCAAGCTGCCAGTCACCGGCCCTCCAGCCATTAACCTAGCAACTCAATTTGACTTCTTCCCCGCTTGTTGACCTTTAGGGAGGGCTAGGCAATTTCATTTCCTTCAGTGGATAAAGACAGCACAGCCCTCTCTCTAAACACTACACAGCCATTAAAACTAAGCCCGGTTTTAACTGCAAGGTACTTGAGTGGAGCGGGAGCAGGTCAACATGTCAGGCGCAAGTCCAGGTGGATAATTCATTTGTGCTTTTAGAAGGCAATGATACTATCTCCTTGGGTCAGCCATTCAAAAGAGCAGTACTAAGAGTGCTGCTTATTATTTCTTTTTATTATCATTTCTTTTTATTATTTGTTTTCTTACTTCATTTAGGTTCAGCTCCCCACTCTGCCGTGAATGGTGGCCAGATGACCTTTGGGCAGAGCGACATTCTCTGCCTAGCCTACATTACAGGGTTGTTGTGAGGATAAACTAGTGAAGGACAGCACACCATTACATAGCTGCTTTTGGTCTCCAACGAAGAGAAAATCAGGGTATGAATATCCACAGTTAAATATTTTCGCCCCTTTCTAAAACCTCAAGAGTCAGTGGGGTGGGCTATTTCACTGGCTTGCTTGACAGCTACTGCTATTCACTTTGCATACATGAATCCCATTTCCTTTGTTATATATCCTCTTTGCTTTACAAAGAAGACTGGCAGGATTTTTTAAAAAAATAAATACAAGTGACAGCGAAATTCGCATGCATTTCTGAGGGAAGGTGTTCTCAGCTGCAGCTGGACCTCAGCATAACAGAGGGCGCCAGGTTGCTTCTCAGTCATCCTGTTTCCACCAGATTTCCGTCAACCAGGCACCAGTCACATCTTCCCTTTGCCCCATTCCACCAAGCCCTACCCATCAGCGGCCCGATTATGTCCTCTGACTCCCTGGGGCCAGGTTTTGGCAGATCGGGCAGCTCTAACTCTTGGGTGCTCCAAAGTGATACCTTCATTATGGACAAGCAATTGTACGTGTCATCTGTAGGGCCTGGAAGACCCCTTGCTCTGGCCAGACCCCCCTCTCTTAAAAGCCAGATGCATTCTTGCCAATGTGCAGTGATGAACCCACCTGGACAGACCTAGAACTCTGTGGGACACAGCTGTGAGTCAGCCCCAGAAACATTAAGGCCAGGCATTTGCGTGTGGGGGAGGGAAGGGGATCATATGAACATGCGAAACATCCTTATACCAAGACATAGGTGCTGATCCATTTAACATAATATTGTATGACTGGTGGCTCTACAGAGTCTCAAGGCCTTTCCTATTCCTACTGAGAACCTTCAAGAACAATTCTGAGGATTGAATCTGGGACTTGCTTTGGGCAGCCAACTTCTACTTCAGACCTGGATTTGGGTTTGCAAGGCCAAGCCTGGCAACCAGCAGGAAGGTGGGGTGGCCGGGACATGATATAATGATATAATTTCTAAGGAAAATGAAGAAGCAACAGTAGCTCTAGGAATCTCTGGAAACTCTATGGTTTATCATAGAATTTCTGGTGATTGTTAGAGCTACCACAATTGTTTCCACGTTTCCCTGGAAAGTGATGTCATCATGCTCAGGGGCAGGCAATGGGAACTTTGGAGTGGGGGGCTCCCCCAATCCAAACAGGGGCTTGGCAGTCTTCCTGGACTGGTTGTTGTCTTGGGATTACAATCGATCTGCAGACTACAGTTCCCCACGAGACAATGTCAGCTTTGAAGGGTAGACTGTTTGACATGACATTCACGAGAAGCAATTTCCCCAGGTACTCCTTTCCAGCACTTTCCCATACCCCACTGGCAACACTACATTTTCTTAGCACAAAGCAGGCGCCCTATCACTAAGGCAGACCTCTCCCCAACTATCAACCTGATATACTAAGTACAGCCATTGGTCCATCGGGCTCAGTACCATTATATTCTAATGCCATAGAATCATAGAGTTGGAAGAGACCACAAGGGCCATCAAGTCCAACCCCCTGCCATGCAGGAACACACAATCAAAGCCGACATATGTTCATCCAGCCGCTGTTTAAAAACCTCCAAAGAAGGAATCTCCACCGCTCTCCAAGGCAGTGAATTCCTCTGTCTAACAGCCCTGACAGAAAGTTCTTCCTAATGTTTAGGTGGAATCTCTTTTCCTGCACCTTGAATCCATTACTCCGTGTCCTAGTCCCTGAGGCAGCAGAAAACAAGCTTCAGAGACTAGGACATGAGTATAATGTAGTCTGGCTGCTGTATGTTTTCTGGGCTATCTGACTGTGGTTCTGGTATCAGCCCAGAAAACACACACCATATCCAGTCGATTTTGACCATGAAAGCCCTCAGCCTTACCTATACTGTCATCCTTCAAAGTCGCCATTTTTTCCAGGGCAACTGATCCCTTTAGTCTAGAAATCAGATGTAATTCCAGGAGATCTCTAGCCCCCACCTAAATGTTGGCAGCCCTGCCTGTGGCTGGGGTGATGGTGGTCAGTACAAAGCCTGCTGAACAGCTCTCGCGTCTGCTTAGGCCAATATGGTCCCCTCCCACTCCACAGTAGCTGCAGCACACAACGATTCATGGCACTTCTCCAGATGCACACCAGGCATGCAACATCTTGCCCCTGCTGCTGCCATTGGTTGCACACTAAAGCTCTGAAAAAGGTAATTTGAAAACAGAGGATTAAAAATTGACTTACATAAACAAGTGGGAGGTGGCAGAAGGCAGGCCAAAATCTGTTGCCCAGTATTTTTCCTGGGTAGAAGTACAATTACCCTGAGATCCCCCAAGCCAGCACTCAACCGCTGTCTCACATTTGCTATGACTTGAGAATAATTGTTCCCAAGTTATTGTTTCTTCGTTATTTCTCTCTCTCTTTTCCCTTTTACTTTGTTCTCAGGCCAAATTCCCCCTGGGGATCTTCTGTGGACAGCCGCAAAGCTTAATTCTCCTTGTGCAGGTAGAAAGCCAACTCAAGAGCCAAAAGGAATTGGCCCCTGTTGTTTTAATGACACATTTAGAAAAGGAACAGACCAGTTTGTACAGGTGCTATTTAATGCCGACTGAGCCATTCAGCCCTCTTTGTTTTCATGTTATCAGACTGAGTAATTGGCTTTAAGAAGAAAACAATGGGGTGGGGGAATGGAAGCCCACCAAGAGTAATACCTCTTTTATTCTGATATTAAGACCCTGCGGTGAAATAACCCCACAATTGAACATTATTCTATTTAAAATTCAGTTTATTACAAGAAGTTGTCAAAAGGCTCAGCTTTGGTTCAGTTTATTAGGAGAAATTTTCCAAAAAATCTCCAACCTTGATTGCAAATCTCTAAATACATATTTTGGCAGATTTATCCACTTCTCTGTGGTGTTTGGAGGACGAGAAATGGCAAGCAAGTATAAAACACACTCTTCACAAGGGAGGAAATGCATAAACATGGCTCTATAGAGTGTTTTCATTTGTGATTTTGGATTTTAGGAAATCCACGCTTTCTTATTCGGATTCATATGCCCTAAAACTCAATTGAGGAAGCAACCATTCTTTATTCTCAGAAACACAACTCCTTACAAAAGGCAAAGGATCCGATCAAAAAATCTAGAACAGGCATGCACAGCTAGAGACTGAGAAATTAGTGCTGGACCCCAAAGCTCAGAAGTCAAGCATGTGCTTGAAAATATAGAGGGTTCCAAACTGAATTCCCTGGGGCTTGGAACGAGTGATGCACAAGGGTCAGGGATGACACCTGATTGATTGAGGTGCATTCCTAACTCCAGACCAGAGCTATAAAATAGACCATGATTGTATCTAGATGATTGAGATGCACTCCTGTCAATGTAACTGCTTTTAGTTACACCTGTTTTGCCTGATAAATGTTACCACTGTGTTACCACTGTGTTAATGGAACATTCTTTCCTTGATCTTGTTCTAATGATTTCACCTGCTTGGTAGATAACCGGGCTTATCCCTGACACTCTTCACTCCCATGGGAAATGGGATGTTTCCGTTGGTCTGTGGAGGTGAAAGTCCAGGTGGCTTTATCTATATCTGTTGTCAACCCTGGGGCGCCTAGGCTCTGCTGTAGCTCTTTCTTACATTCTTTGGGAAAACGGAAGTGGGGACTGGTTGTGGATAAAGAGGGCTACTGAAGCCAGTTCTGGCAAAACTGACTTCCTGTAAGCTAGGTGTTTCGTTACCTTCCAACAAATTCTACTTATCCGTTTATTGATCCAAGGCTTGAGACCTAACAATAAGTGGAAACAGAGTTATTACAGTTCTGTTTGTCCATGATCGTGTGAAACACGTAGTGTTTTCTTCTTATGTGGCAAAAGGCTCATTGACCTACAAAAGGTGCTCAAGTCAGTCCTCCAAGGCAGCTCATCCCCAGAGGATATGCTAATCTCCAACTGGCAAACCTCATCTGGCCCACCAACTTTCGGAGGGGTTTTCTCTCACGCCTTCAGTACTGCTGCAGCCAAGTGGCTGTTTTAGAACATGCATAGGAAGTGGTGGAGAGCTGTGTGAATGTGTTTGCCCCCTCTGTCAGCGCAATGAGCACCTCCGTCGGCAGCGGGGACAAGTGCTGGTGGCGGCTACCTCTCAACTCCGTGGTGGCAAAGCCTGGAAGTCGGGGTAGCTGTGGAGTGGCACTAGCGTCCGCTCAAATGCTGGTGTGAGGAGAGGATGAGCCAGGGCATTCTCAGGGTGGAGTCCATGCTAGTCAGCTTCCATGGCTGTTCCTTCTTTCGCTCCTGAAAGCTGACAAGATTGGGCTAGCTTGGGTTATCCAGGACAGGGCTCACTTCACTTAGCCGCTGAGAAATAGCTCTGTTAACATTTGCCCTTTGGATAGGTCCCCTCACGAGCCGGATCACAGGGCGAGAGACGGCCAGGCAACGTGAGTTTTCGGCCCTGGCTCCTACCTGGTGGAACGCTCGGCCACCTCACATCAGGGCCCTGTGGGATTTTGATGCAATTCTGCAGGGCCTGTAAGGCAGAGCTGTTCCGCCAGGCTTTCCAAAAACTGGAAACTGAAATCGAAATTGTAAATTGTCTATTCTCAGTGCACTTGTTGCTGGCCCAAATCCTCGTTCCTATTTGCTTCAAATGGCATCTGTTTCCGTTCCTATTCCAACTCTGCTTTGAAATTAAGCTTTTAGTTGATTTTAATTTAAATGTATTTTAACTACCGGTAGATTAAATTAGATTTATATTATTTTAACTGTTTTAATTGTTTGTTTTAATTGTTTTATTTAGTCAAGTTGGGGGTTATTTACTTCTGTAAGCCGCTCTGAGCCCTTGTGGAAAGGGCAGCATACAAATCAAATTAAATAAACAAAGTATGAGACGCACACCTGGGCATGGCCAAAGTTCTGTTTTTGCATGCCCTTGTCTCCATTTCGGAAGGCGTTTTGCATTGTCAAGCAAGTTAAGCAAATCCAACTGTGCATCCCACCCTTGCAAAGGCAAATGCCCGGCAGGTGGCTTTCTAAATTCCTTCAGAAAACCCAGGTTGAAAAATGAATATACAAAACATGAATATACAAACCTGAACCACAGGTTCAGGGTATTGCCTATTTTGACGGGCAGAAGTTCACAAAGGGCACAAAAAGATCCCCCCTCCCCCCCCCCCCGCCAGCTCCAGCACCGGCTACCTCCTTTGAATAGAGGTGCCAGATATGGAACACAAGCCCTTCTGTATGAAAAGCACAACCGGACTTCCCAATAAGAAGCTGATCGGTGCAAAATCAGACTCATCTTAACACCAGGCCAGCAGTAGCTCTCTGGGGCAAAGGGATCTTTTCCATCATAGCTATTAATCTGAGATCCTTTTAAAAAATATGCAATGCCTGGGCCACGACCAAGCAACTGTGAATACAAAATTGGGGCTCAGTGCAACCTGAGGCATGGTCTCTCATTGCAGCTGGCCTGATGGATGAAAAAAGTTCACTGCCTCAAATCTGCAGCAAAGGATAGTGTGGACAGAACAGAAAACAGTGTGTGGATCATATCCCTTCCGAGTTTCAGTGACGAGCTATGGAGGAGAAATCTATCAGTGGCTACTAGCCATGGTGACTAAAAGGAACCTACTGGAACAGGCGGCATTACTTGAAGGAACAGAAACACAGACGCCGGCCACCCTCCCACCCATGCCCCCAAAATACATTTTTCAGTCAAATTATTGCTGCAGAAACACACAATTGTTACTGCGGCAGTCCCTTGTAAATGTCATTCACTCCTAAGTGCTGCCGCAGAGTATCTTCTCCTTAAAGTATCTTCTCCTTAAAGTGACATGGCAAGTTTGAGATGAAATTGACAAAGCTGGTCCAATTGTCCCTGAGCATTGCAAACTCTACGTGAAACTGACAAAGCTGATCTATTTGCTCCTGCTGTGCCTCAATGTTACATCACTAGTTTAAAATGTCAAAAAGAAAAAAAAATAAACTTCCTTTCAAAAATCAAGAAGGAGGGGGAGGAGAAAATGGCTGAAGGGGAGGCTGGGCAACTACCCAGGGGCATGAATAAGGGCCAGATGTTTGGTGGGGTGGAGAAATAAATACACGATCACACATTTCAACATGATCGCACATTCAAGGGAAGCTGGCTTGGAAATGGATAGGAAAAAACATTGTAGTAAAAGTGCTTGGGAAAATAACAGAGGAAAAATGAAGGAAAAATTATTCTGAAACTGAACAGAGGAAAAATGTAGACAACGCAAGGGAAAAATGTAGCATTTGGCAGCAAGATTAGTTGTAAACAACTCATGTGGGAAAGACTTTTATCTTGTACAGATAAGGCAGAACTGCACTGTGCAATGAGATCCAAATGTCACTTATTTTCTGTTTATAGATCACTGACGATTTGGTAATATTTTTGTGGTTCATTTGGCAAGTTGCATCCCTTTCCATTTCCGTCTGTACAAAAACATTTATGGATTGTGACTGGATTCATCTGTTTGGCAGATTACAACTTGAAAGTTAATTAAAAATAATAGGAAAGGGAGAAACATTACCAATTCTCGTTATTGTTTCACAGTGGGTAAAACCTGTGCCTTGCAAAGAGCTGATGTCTTTAAAAACAAAGCTAAATAAAGGATGCGGGGGACAGATGGTCCCACAAAACTTTCAAATATTTCTGACATGGCATCTTTCCTTTGAAGCTTCCACACCACCAGGGCACAGAGTTATATTTGTTCCTGTCAGAATGATAGAATATTTTCACAACCATCCTGAACTTAGGCATTCATCTAGAAATGCTCCCCCCTTCCTGGGCTAATATTTTATCTACAAATGCTAATGCTGTTTACCAGTCGGCAGTTGTATGTCAGACTTCTCCCTCCGCCCGTGTAAACACCACGTCTCCGCAAGTAGAAAACTATTACCTTAGGGAAAGAATTCTAGCCAAGTCCCCTGGACAGTGTGGTGTAGTGGTTAAGAGCAGTGGACTCTAATCTGGAGAACCAGGTTTGATTCCCCGCTCCTCCACACGAGCAGCAGACTCTAATCAGGTGAACAGGGTTTGTTTCCCCATTCCTCCACATGAAGCCTGCGGGGGTTACCTTGGGCTGGTCACAGTTCTCTCAGAACTCTCTCAGCCCCACCTACCTCACAAAGTGGTCAGAGGAAGGTAAGGAGTTTGTAAGCTGCTTACAGGAAAGAAAGGCAGAGTATAAATCCAAACTCTTCTTCTTGCTCTTCTTCCTGACATCCTCTCAATGTATAAATTAAAAACATGTTTTTATCATTCTATATGTATGCATTTTAAAATCTGTTTTATTGTTTTGACTATTCACCACCTTGGGTGTTTTATTGTTTTGACTATTCACCACCGAACCGGCTGGAAAAGTGACATAAAGATGTTTGAAATAAATGTTAAAATCCCTGCATGTAGAAATGTAACATGGCAAGGGAAAGCGGCAAGGTTAGCTCTTCCTGAAATGCTGATTCTCCTTCAGTTATCAGTCATTTTGAAGGAGGACAGCCTGCATCACTGATGCTGCCCGATATGACTAAAACATCCCTGCAGGTAGAAACCTAGGGGATTGTGAGAAAGACTGTAGCCTGAAATGCTGGTTTCCTATAGCTGTCAGGCACATTTAACGTGAGTCAGACCCATTTGGCAAGTAGGGGAGAGAATGGCAGCTCGGTGACAATTATTAGCCTACGAGAAATATTCAGATGGGTGATTCAGACAGGCCTACGACATTCAATTTACTCATGCCTCTTGTTTTGAAAAAGAGTGGGTTGGCACATGGGCAGTGCATCCTTGAGGGACAGAGTTGTTTAAAGCAAAGTCGGCTGGTGGGAAGAGATGAGCCAAGAGGAGCCAGATAGTAAAAGGTTTGTAGCAAAGTCAGGAAAGGAAGATAGAAACCGACTATGAGAAGGAAAGAAAAAGTGTGTGTGTGGGGGAAATAACAAGAAGACTTTTCAGGAGCAAGGCGGTCCCTTTCTGGGACACCTTTGACTAAGAGGGCAGGATCTTGCAACAGCACAGGCCTTTGGACTTTCAATGGACAAAACTCACTGCCGAAAGGACAGGGATGGTGTCTAGATGAAATGGATTTCAAAGCAAAGATCTATGAACAGCTGGGAGCATGATAGCTAAGTGAAGCCTCCATGGTTGGAAGCAGCATACCTCTGGATGCCAGTTGATAAGGGACAAATGAAAGGAGACCTATCTTTCCACTGTGCCTTGCTTGCGCGCTTCTTATTAGTCATGATAGGAATGGAACCTTCATATTTAGGGACAGTCTATCTTAAAAGCACATGGCTGGCCAGCAGGATTATTCTTATTAGTCATGACAGCTAGGAATGGAAACTCCATGTTCAGAGACCACCTGCCTCTTAGTTGCTGGAGATTAAGGAGGGGTGTTATCTTTGGCCCCTTCCCCACACGCAAAATAATGCGTTTTCAAAACACTTTCATAACTGTTTGCAAATGGATTTTGCCATTCCGCACAGCTTCAAAGAGCACTGAAAGCAGTTTGAAAGTGCATTATTCTGCATGTGCGGAATGGGCCTTAGAGCCATTGTGTTATAGTGGTTAAGAGCAGGTACACGCTAATCAGGAGAATCGGGTTTGAGTCCCCACTCTGCCACTTGAGTTGTGGAGGCTTATCTGGTGAACCAGATTAGCTTGTGCACTCCAGCGCATGCCAGCTGGGTAACCTTGGGCTAGTCACAGTTCTTCGGAACTCTCTCAGTCCCACCCACCTCAAAGGGTGTTTGTTGGGGGGGGGGGAGGTAAAGGAGATTGTAAGCCCCTTTGAGTTCCCTTACAGGAGAGAAAAGGGGGATATAAATCCAAACTCTTCCTCCTCCTTCATGCCCAGCTTTTGGATGTCCTAGGGGTATCTAGCTGGCAAAACGCCAGAGCAGGTCCTTTAGTCTGATCCAGCCGGGCTCTTCTTAAAAGTCGTATGCGCCCTCAGACCAGACTGAGATCGGTTCAGTGGCCTTTAGCAGAGGGCCTATGCTAGATTCATACGTGCGACTGTTGTTTTTCCCCAATTCAGACAGGGACGATGAGACTAAATGCTGCTTGGGGTGGTTTTCCTCCCCACGTGCGGGCTGACAGAAATCTCGTTTTAATTTTAACACCAGAGCTGGCCTCTTTCCACGGCATCCTCCCAACTGTGTGATAGCTCAACATCACATGCCGTGGAATGGATCGCCAGCGCAGCCCTCCAAAACCCCAAGAAGCGCAGATGAATCTCAGAGCAGTCGACTGACTCATCCCAGGAGCCGACCAGATGGGCCCCTTAAAATAGAATCTGTGGACATGCAGAACTAACCGTCTGGGAAGAATCTCAAGACGTTTGGGAATGGCCTTGGCTTAGAACACAAGAGGATGACGAGACCAGGGATCCATCTAACTCAGTTTTTTTTCTCTCCTTGCATTGGCAGAGGCTCTCCGGAGACACAAGCAGAGAAACACCAGCTGCAGCCCCAAATCCTTCCGCTGGAGATCCCAAAGTAGCGCCTCCTGCTTGCAAAGCGCCAGATGCGCCTCTGATCCCACAGATTCTAGCAAGCCTCTCCTGTAGGCTCCCTTTCCACTTCACCAACCTTCCTTCCTCTAACCAGTCAGTTAGGACCGCATAGCGGTAATTTGGTTCTCTTGTGTAGCAACAAGAGGTGGCAGCGCAGAGATAAACGCAACCTGAACTGAATCGTATGAACAACTTTCTATCCTTAAAAGCACATGGCTGGCCAACAGGACTATTCTTATTAGTAATGACACCTAGGGAGCTGCTCCTCACTTAACTTCATTTCTCCCACGAACTGGAATAAAAACAGTTGCAGAAGTTTGAATTAGCTGCCAAATCTTTCCTGACCTGAACCAGTCCCATGGCCGCTGCTGAACCCAGTCTGGAATTCAAAACAAGAGGATTCAAAGTATGCTTCGGTTCCCTAGCTGTCATCGATAGAACGACATTACCTACCTTTTTATTCAGCTCTTCCTTCAATGTGGAAAGCGTGTGCTTTGCCCCTCCTTCGTCCTGCCCTCACGATAACCCTGTGAGGCGGGCCAGGTTAGGAGAAACATTGGGCCAAGGTCATCCCATGAGTTCCATGGCCAGGAAAGGATTCAGACCCAGGTCTCCCAGATTCTAGTCCAGACAATGTAACTCACTAAAACTCACCAGCTCATTCCAAATCCAAAGGTGCAGAAGTTTGCACCGGTACTTACGAAGGACACGAAGGCCGCCAAGAGGAGGATGCGAACTAGGAGGTCTTCAAACTGTTCCACCACCAACTCAAACAGCGACTTGCCTGCCAGGGAAGAAAGTCAGGCATCATCCCAATGCTTCAGCAAGGTGCCCTATCCCTCGATAAAAAAAGGCTGAAGGCTGTGATCCCAATCACAAGGATTCCAGCTGAATTCAGTACCCCTGGTCTACACACAAAAGGTAGACAAGGAGGTAAATCTGTTCCAGCTACACAGCTTACAACACCAGGGAACAGAATGTTTTCAGTGTGATTCTTGACTTGATTTATATCTCACTTTTCTCCCCAATGAGGACCCAAAGTGGATTATGGCATTCTTGCATTCTCTCCTGGGCCTAGCTACCTCTGTGAAGGCGGTGACATCGGGTGAATTCAGACCATTCCCCAGGACCCAAAAGAGCATGCTGGCATCGACTGCAGTACACTGCCAAAGTCACCAGTGGAGAAATGCTGTCCCAGTGTTGCTAACTTTGTCCTTCATCCAGGACTAGTGCATCCATTAGGTGGTCCAAAAGGATCACTTTGGATGCAGGTGGCAGTCTTGTCACACTCACTCACTCACACACACACACGCACGTACACACACGCACACGCGCGCACACACACGCGCACATACACACACACACGTTCTCTGCTTGGCCACCCCTACCCACCAATGAAGTCAGAATCTGTCCCCAGACACACACACCCATCCCCAGTGGGCAGCAGGTAAAGAGCCCATTCCTTCTAGGAGAGGGCAAGGTGGGTCTCTTCCCCCATCCTCTGGCAAATCACACTTTGCCTCATAGTGTGGAAGTGGGGAGATTGGAGTGGCAGTTTATATTGGGGGGGGGGCACCGTTTTTCCACATCCTCACTGCCTAGCCGAAGGCTGAGAAGGACAGGCAGCAATTTTTCATTTCCTTATGAAGCGTATATCTTCTTGGTTCCCTGTGGTGTGCAGGAGGGAGACAGCCCCCAATCTTTGGGCCAGCCATATCTCACTCTCTGCAGCGTGTGGCACGGACCACATTGGGAAGTGTGTGTCATGTATCTTTAATGCTCTGCGCTACGGTATTCGGGATGTTTCTGTTGTTGTCTTGTTATTTCTGGTCCCACCAAGCAAGGATGTTCAAATGAACAGTGCATTATGAAAATCGGCATAGGAAACCAATCCCGTCTCATGGCTGCAGGCCTTGCCCTGCCTGTCATTTTGTTGTGTAGTGGGACATTCTGCTCCCATTGGAGAGAAACCTAAAGGACTTCCTTCCATGCTAAATGGATGGCTTATCTTGGCGGGAGTTAATAAGCAATGACAGAGTGGGACAAATGTGTTAGTTATGAGCCTGCTCGCCCTGGATCAACTGTTGCTCACCCTAGGTGAGTTGTCAGTCTCCTTTCAGTTTCTGCAAATCCAAAGTAGTTTGCCCAAGTACTGTTTTGAGATGTTACCTTTTTCCCATGCTCCCTTCTAAAGATAAGGAGCTTTGCAGAATCCCATGGTTGAGGAAGACACCCAATGGTACTATCTGCTTTTCAACAAAACCTGGGTACCAAATTCCAACACATAAGGATCAGTCTAGAGGCTAACATAGCCTCTCTCCCCACCTTCCCAATTATTTCAAAATTTCTTTTTCTAGTGCATCCCATTTTACTACATTTTGTTTTAACTACGAGAATTTCTAAAATCCCAGAACTTAACTGACATTGGTCTGGCACAGTTTAATTCCTTGCAAGCCACACACCCCACCCCCACCCCCGGTTGCTGATGCTTTCATAGGTCCTGATAAAACACTGCAATAAAGCAGTGCAACCATAGGCATGACTATCTCAATGCTCTTTTTTGTGTAGCGTTTTGTTTGGTATGTGTAGTGTTTTACTGATGTGCACGTGCACTCTTCCACAGTAGGGAAGCAGTGTTCCAACAGAATCTCAGTACCACTGTACATATAATTGTATCAAGACTGCTCCCCACCCCCCGGATATATTCACATTGGTAACATATAAGGAAAAGAAGTGGCAAACTGCGCATGCATGATGCTCTGTGTGAATTTTGGGAACAAATTCCTGACACAAGAATTCTTAGCCAGGTAAGAATTTGACAGAGGAGACCTTTGGAAGAACTTTTAGATGGCTCTTGGCGGTAAAACCAGTGAAAGTATCAACCTACCTTCTTCAGCGGGGAGTTCTGTCAATTTCCAAAGGGACCCGAAACATCAGCCATGAAAGAGAAGAAGAGAGAGGGGGAAAGAAGCGTTATTGACAACACATAGCACACAACTGTGGACTGTTACTGAACTCAAAGAAGCTGTTTTATCCCAAGAATGACAATCAAGCAAGTCATATCTAGCTCAACACTGTTCTCTGACTGCCACATCTCTCTAGAACTTCAAGCAGAGAAAGATCTCTTTCAACCCCGCTACCAAAGACCTCTGTCACTGGAGGCTGAATGCTGGACCTCCTAGATGCATAACAGATGCTTCAGCCTCTCATCGGCATAAAAAGAGCCCAGCTGGATCAGGTCAAAGAGATGTCTAATCCAGAATGCTGAGTCTGACAATGACTGACCACATGATGATGATGATGGTGGTGGTGGTGGTGGTGGTGGTGGTGGTGGTGATGATGATGAAGAGGAGGCGGAGGAGGAGGAGGAGGAGGAGGAGTTTGGATTTTATACTCCACCTTACACTCTTGTAATAAAACTCAAGGTGGCCTACAAACTCCTTTCCTTTCCTCTCCACCCAACAGAGGTAAGTGGGGCTGAGAAAGTTCTGAGAAAACTGTGACTGGCCCAAGGTCCCCCAGCAGGCTTCGTGTGTAGGAGCAGGGAAACAAATCCAGTTTTCCAGATTAGAGTCCGCCACTCTTAACCACTTCACCACAGAAGCCAACTCCTGTCTATTGCTGGCTCCCTGCTGGGATTTTGAAAGTATCTGACACAACTCAGTTATAACGGGTTAACTGTTTGCATGCAGACAAGTTGCTGGAGTCACTGTTTATGACCTGATCTATTGATTAGCTGTTGGTCAGTCAGATAGCCCTTGCTTACATGTTAGTGAGCATGTACATCTGAAGTTATAAAGTTAACTCTGTTTCTCTGAGCACACTAGCACCACCACAATCACGAGACAGCAGGTAGGTACCAAGATGTAACCAAACATACGGTAATGCAGATGAGTAACAGGAAAGAAAGGATTTCTTGTTTTATCGCCATGTAACCTTCCCTTTGTAGCTAGTAAACTCATGTATAAAAAGCAGCTGATAATCTGTCTCTTCTGTTCTACTCTGTTAATATATATACACACACACAACACTCCCAGAAACTGACATTCTAAGGCACACAGCCTCTCAAAATGAAGGTTTCTTCAAGGTTGTTAGTAAACCTCTCCTCATAAACTTATGCCTTCCTCTTTCGAAGTCTCCTGATATAGTGGGAATGGCACTAGATAGAACTCCTTTTATACTGTTTGCTGCTCTGGTTGGATTTTTAATGCGGGGGTGGGGGGTTGCTAGTTTGCTAACAACTTTTATAATATGTGTTTATTATGTTTCAGTCAAGCAAGCTCTCTGGAGAAGCCACGTACAAATTTCCTAAATAAATAAATAAATATCCTGTGGCAGTGAGTTCCACTTATCAATCATCCATTGAGTGATGGAAAACTTCCTTTCCCTGGCCCAAAGTTAGTTCTCATCCATTTTATTGAGCGTCCTTAAGGTTGAACCATTTGTGAGCAGGATAAAGTTATCTCTAGCCACTTCCTCCACTCTGTGCACAATTTTATAAACCTCAATCATGTCCCTTTGTAGATAACTGTTTTTCTTTATTAGAAAGCCCCAAATGCTTAGCCTCATGGTGAAAATGCTCCCTCCTCTTGCTCATTGGGTACAACGGCTCCATTCTAGGGGTAGCTTAAAAACAGAAACAAACAGCAACTCCTGAAAACGATTAAGCCCTCTGGCCTTGCTGGTAGGATAAACAAAAGGCCTCCGAGGAGGAAAACGAGACTAATTTAATCGTCGCAGGTAGAGCTGGAATAACTAACAAGCATGCCGGCAAACCTTCTGTTTCCAACTGGATTCTCTCAAGCGTTAATTTTTCCATGCTGACACTTGCAACTGCCAAAGCGGAATTTAAAAATAGATTGCAGGATGTTTCCATCGAGGAGGATTTGGCTTCCTTGGCAGACCAGACACCTCCGTATTGTACAATTCAATCTGACTGTCCCTTATGAAAGCTCTCTTTCATATCTGAGGGTTCCCAAGCATTTATTTGCCAACACGTTTTCAACAACACTCTCAGCTCTCTCCGGGATGGCAGTGCCTGGAATATTCCATACTTTGCAAGAGATTGTACCTGCCAGGGAAGTAGCATTAAGAGACTTCCTCAATTCATTACCATGATCCTGTTATGCAGGAAACAAAGGTTAATTCACTCTCACACATGCCCTGACAATGGAGGCTCAGGTTGCAAAGGTAACTCACCTGGAATTTCATCATCTAGGCCAGGTGAGACAATTGCCACCCAAACTGACCTTGCCACAGTGCTCCATGAAATGCTCACCTCTGGGCTAGGTCATTGCAACTTTCTCTATACAGGGCTACTTTGGGGCCTTCTCCGGAGCTCAAGTTGGTGCAGAATGCTGCAGCACGGGTCCTTACAGGTACCCCTTGGCGGGCACCAATTCAACCTGTACTTCACCAGCTGCATTGGCTCCAGGTGAAGTTCGGATCAGGTTCAAAGTTCTGGTACTTATCTTCAAAGCCCTAAGCAGGCTGGAGCCAACATACCTACGGGATTGTCTCTCCTGATATGTCCCCAAAAAGTGTTATGTTTTGCGAATGAAAACCTACTAGTGATCCCTGACCCAAGAGATGTCCACCTAGCCTTTTTCATCCTGCATCACAACCTGGTGGAACACTTTGTCCAGTGAAATCAGGGCCCTGCGGGACTTGATGCAGTTCTGCAGGGCCTGTAAGACAGAGCCGTTCCATCAGCTATATGGTTGAGGCGGCTGCCATTTTCCATCAGTTTGACCTCCCTTCCCTTCCCCCCAAATACTATTTTCCCAGTACCATAAAATTAGATGTATTTATTTATCGGTTTATAAAACGCCCTCCCCCGCAGGGCTCAGGGCAGCGAACAACCATAGTAAACAATAGAACAACAACCATAAAACCATTACAGTATAAAACCACATAAAGCTTTAAAAATTACAAACAACAATAGATGGTGACATCCAACCCCTAATACGTCCCAGGGAGGCCACTAAGATCAATTTACTCATTTTAGACCCGGCTGGGCCGATGTAAAAACCATTGAAATCCCGCAGGGTCCTGATCTCTCTGCGGAGCCAGTTCCACCAGATAGGAGCTAAGACCGTGAATGTTTTAATGTTTTTAATGATTTTAATGTTTTCAAATTTAACTATTTTAACCATTTTAATGATTTAATGTTTTTAAATTTAACGATTTTAATGTTTTTAAATATGTTTTTATTTTTAAATGTATTCCATTGGTTATGTTTTAAATGGTCATGTATTAAGGAAATATTGTGAGCCGCCCCAGGTCCATTGGAGGACGGCGGCACACAAGATCAATGAAACTAAATGATAAAAAAAGCCTTTCAGGGGTGGCATTCCAATTGAAGAAGGAGGAAGGCTTCCCACAGATGACCCCATGGCCATCATCATCCACCTATCACCGTGGTGGCAAACCTATGGCACTCCAGATGTTCATGGACTACAATTCCCATCAGCCCCTGCCAGTATGGCCAATTGGAATTGTAGGCCATGAACATCTGGAGTGCCATAGGTTCACCACCACTGACCAATCATGTATTGTTGCCACTTCTGGGTTGGGAAATTCCTGGCAATTCCAGGGGTGGAGCTTGGGGGCGGCATGATTTGGGAAGAGGCGGGGCTTCAGTGCCATAGTGTCTGCCCTCCAAAGCAGCCCAGTTTGTTTAGCTGCCAAAAGGTCAAGAATAAATTCACATTTCAAGTCAAATCAGTGCCTGAAGTTCAGTAGCACCCCTAGCTATAACCAGATACTCACCAATCTCAAATCCCCTTTCCGCACAGAGACTTTAAAACGTGTTCAGGCAGAACATGAAATGCACATTGTTTTTACCAAAGTTTCATTTGCAGCCTCAAAACATTTTAAATGAATCTCCCTTTAGAATGATTCTCTGGCTGAAACGTTTTAAAAATGGTTTCATTTGCCTGTGCGATCCCTTGAAGACATTTCCCACACCTCTCTGCCTTTCCAGCACTTCCTCGCTGCTTCCATTTTGTGAGCTCACTTCTTGCCCCTCGCCTGTTTTTGGAACATTTTGGAGCATTTCAGCAAAGTTTGGTCAGTTTTGGGGTGCTAATTTTCAAAGGGGGGAGTGCAGAAGGTTCAGAGAATTGCAGCACCCTGCTGCGACGCACCAAAGCCACAATTCCACACAACAACATCAAAATAAAAGGCAAAAATCACAAAATGGAAACCAGGAATCTTTTGGAGGGGGTGAGTGCAGATATAAATAGTTGTAGAGGGGTGGGGGATTGAAAATGTTTTAGAAACATTTCTGGGGATTTGTACAGAATGGGCCAGATTGTAGAATCTCTTACAATGACCCTTGATTTTTAAAGGAAAGTTTGACTTGTTTTGCCTAGGGCTTTTGGTTTGCCCAGACCTACGGTTCTCAGTTCTGGGTTGGGATATTCCTGAAGATGTGGGGAAGGAGGGTCTAGGGTAGGGGTCTGCAACCTACGGCTCTCCAGATGTTCATGGACTACAAATCCCAATTGGCCATACTGGCAGGGGCTGATGGGATTTATAGTCCATGAACATCTGGAGAGCCGCAGGTTGCAGACCCCTGGTCTAGGGAGTCAAGTGGTTTGGGGAGAGCAGGGGTCTCAAAAGGTTCTAATAGAGAGCTGCATGGTATAGTGGTTAAGAGCAGGTGAATTCTAATCCAGAGAACTGGGTTTGATTCACCATTCCTCCACCTGAGTGGCAGAGGCTTATCTGGTGAACCAGATGTATTTCCGCACTCCCACATTCCTGCTGGGTGACCATGGGCTAGTCACAGTTCTTGGGAACTCTCTCAGCTCCACCGACCTCACAAGGTGTCTGTTGTGGGGGAGAGGAAGGGAAAGGAGCTTGTAAGCCACCTTGTGTCTTCTTACAGGAAGACTTCTCTTCTTCTTCTTCTAGAGCCCACACTTCCAAAGCAGCCAAGTTATCCAGGGGAACTAATCTCTGTCATCTGGAGATCAGTTCTAATTCTGGGAGGCTTCCAGGCCCTACCTGGAGGTTGGCAACCCTAACAGTACCTAAAGAAAAAATTGCTGTCCTGCTAGCATCCTCAGGCCGCTGCTGATCAACCAAGAGGCAATTAGCCTCTTTGACAGCTGCAGTGAATATTTCATGCCTGTATCTGAATCCAAGTTTTTTTTAAAAAGCATTGGCATCTACCAAGTTTTACATTTTTACATTAAAAAAAACACCCTTGATTAGCATTCAGTGAATGAATCCTTGTTTCACAGCAACCCCCCTCCAATCCACTCAACCACATAGTGACTCACAACCGCCAACAGGACTGGAAGAAGATAGATGCTTCCTTTCAAGAAAGAAGAGACACAACGGAAGGTACACCAAGGAGATAAAGCTACCATTTTGCTTTTTGCAAAAGAAGCAAGGAGCAGCATGCGCAATGGGCGAGGGGACGGAGTTGGAACCACCAACACCCTGGGAACAAAGACAGCATCACCCATGCACCATTAGATTCTGAATTATTTGGGAGATTTAACGGTGATCCCCCAACCTGAAGCCCGCAAGCCTATTTCCGGGTGCACAGCTTGCTTCTTCCCCAACCAAAGCACCAATCCCGGTTTACTCCACTTCATTATAGCAGGGGGTTTGGGTGAAGAACCCCTCTGCAGGGGGCACCGTTTCAGGAACAGCCGTCTCCGCTATAGGACTGTGCCTGCCTTGTAACTTCCTAACATTTTGTGGAGCCTCCCAATGTTTTGTGACTGGTTCTGGCCCCCTTATGATTGGTCCCACTGCACCCAAAAGGCAGTTTGTTATTCCTCCACGCTTTGTTCTCAGAAGCATTCCAAAAGTGGCATATTCATGGGTAAAATGGGGGAGTTTTCTGCTATATCACAGCAATAATTAGCAACTGGATTCTCCTTTGCAGATGAGACAGTCCGGCGGTGAATGGGGACGAAAGATCAGCAGCTTCACAATGAACTATGATTTGCGGATGCAGCCTCAGGCAACCAGACTCCAGGTTGCACCTGAAAATCTTCTAGAATTACAGCTAATCCCCACAGATCAATTCCCCTGGAAGAAATGGCTGCTTTGGAGGGCGGTTAGACTTCTATACCGCAAGGCTCAGGGCGGATTACAACAATATATCCACAATTAATATAAACTTTAAAATGTATCCTTAAATAAATATACTAACAAAATACAAAAATATATTATACCCTGCAGAGGAGTTTCCCCTCCCCAAAACCCCATCCTTCCCGGGCTCCACATGCAAAACCTCCAGAATGTTCCAATCCAGAGTTCGTGACCATAATGCAGTCTTAGCAATCACACAAAACATCTCAAAAATTGGCACAGGGTTCCCAACACACCCCACATGAGAAGGAAGCTGTTCATCATTCAACGCGGAATGCCGTTTTTTTCTTTCTCTCCATGCCCCGCCTTTCATGCGCCTCAAAGTTATCGGACGAGGGCAACATTTAAATTTGGACAAGCACGGGAACCCGGCCAGGGGCATGCATAGGGTTAAATACGGCCGACATTGATTTGGAAAAAAAAAGTCACCAGGAGAACTGGAACTCCTAGTCCAGCTGCTGTTTGACTAGCGATGACATTTCGGCCTCTGCCAACGCAAACAAACATCCTTTCGCAAAGGGAAGCCCTCACCCGGGCTGTCTGGCAGGCCTCGTAAGAAAAGCACAGCAAACAGGTGATGGAAAAATGGATAAATACGGGCATGGCTGTTTGCACTCTGTGAGGGTTTCTTTTTCCTTAAGAATTTTACCTCAGAGTAATCCATACAGTTTGAGGAGGAGCAAGACTCCACCATCTTTTATATATTATGCAAATTAAGCATCTTTGTGAATATGCAACCTGTCTGGTTTAATTCATTCCAGTGAAGCTAGTTGGGGGGGGGGGGGGGAGTAAACACACCTTTACTGAGCTGTTGTCCCCTCCCGCCCAAAATTTGCAAATTGCACCAGGAATTGCTTGCAAACTTCCAACTCTGACTTTACAGTCACAACGACTGAAGATTTCTGGATTTCTTATTTTTCATTGCAATCTCCAAGGATGGGATTAAGTAGTTGGTGGCCAATAAGGAGTAAGGAAAGCTCTCCTATTGTTCTCAAATGTTTGATGGTATCAGAGAGGGAGATGAGGCAGTAGCTAGAAGTCAAGTGTTTAATTCTTCTATTTAAGGCACTTCTGTAAAACCAAGTTAGATGGCTACTCTAGCTAGCTTGGCTTTCTCTGCTTTGACTGACAAGGGGTCTCTGGGGAGTTGGCCCAAGAGAGATCTTTCCTAACATCTCCATCCTGAGATTCTTTCACAGGATATGCTAGGGACTGAAACTGGGACCTTCCACATTTAAAGCAGGACCAAGACTGCCAACATGGGGCCCACAATGCCTGCTGGTACTTTTCCTGACACTCAAGTGTTTTTAGAAAGTGAGCTGGGCTTTGTCCAACAGGACTTCTAACTGTCTGTGCCGTTCTTTTAAAATACTAGCCAGGGTTAAGACTGAGAGTATGTGACTGGCCCAAGGTCACCTGGGAAGTTCCAATAGCAGAGTGGGCATTTGAACCTGGGTTTCCCAGATCCTAGTTCAACATCTTAATCATGGCACCACTCTGGCTCTCAATAGCATATAACATCTCCATGCTTGGCTTTGGGAGCCAGCGTGGTGTAGTGGTTAAAACCAGGTGGATTCTAATCTGGATAACCAGGTTTGATTCCCTACTCCTCCACCTGAGTGGCAGAGGCTTATCTGGTGAACCAGATGTGTTTCCGCACTCCTACATTCCCGCTGGGTGAACTCTCTCATTCCCACCTACCTCACCAGGTGTCTGTTGTGGGGAGAGGAAGGTAAAGGAGCTTGCAAGTCACCTTGATTCTCCTTACAGGAGAAAAAGGTGAGGTATAAATCCAAACTCTTCTTCTACATATAGTATGTAGGTGATGGGATATGGTGGGAGCGTCTACATCAGTATCACAATACTGACTTAGGATGTTCTATATCTTCCTACCACCAGAGGAGTTACCTGTGCACTTCCTTTTTTGCTACGGTGCTCACCTGGGTGCATGGAAAGCTGTGATGGAAATCCCAGGGCTCAGAAGAGAGGGCAAACTCTTTGACTGTGCCATGTATTTCTGCAGTGGCTGATGGGGAAAGTTTGGTTTGCAAAGCTCATTCAAGTTAACCTTCCTCCCAAATAGAACACATTTATGCCACAACTACTAAGAACCATGCACTTCTCCAAACAAGGTGAAAATAAAATGTCATTCCAGAGTTGAGAGGAACAGTGTGACTCCATCCCCGCTGAAGGAAAGGGGAGGAGGGTACTGCTTTTCCTTACAAGATATCTTCCATTTCTTGCAAAATGCAAAGCCATAATAAATTGTCAAGGATGAGAAAGACAGGAAGATAAATTGTCAAGGATGAGAAAGACAAAGAACAGCGATCCCCAGCTGATACCGTTTTTGGGGCGGCTGCTTTTAGTCAAGGTGCACGGTAGAATAAATTGTTATTTTAACTAACTACATTTCCAACCCACTCAATGATGTGAGAAACCACAATCACAAAAGAGACAGATCTCTGTCTTGTCTCATCCAAAGTTGACAGCTTACACAAGCATGGCCAGGCTTGCCAAAATTCTGCCTTAGAATTCTTCCTGTTCAAACATCAGAAGTCAAATTACTTTGGAAATGTGCATACATCTAGTATAAAAGTCAGATTTATCACACTTCCATCTAGTATAATCTAGTATAAAAATCACAGATTTATCACACAGAGCAGTCTGGGACAGTCATACCTTTGGGACCGCATCTCCCTGTACTGCCACAGAGAACCCTGCAGTCTCCTGATACAATCTCTTAGTATTCCCTGGCCCCAAAGACATATGGTTGGCTTCTACCATGGGCAGAGACTCAACTGACTGGACTATCATCTTTTTGTGGAACAGAGTATAAAAGCCAAGATTCACAGTTGATGTGATTTCAAATCGTTCCCCCCTGTTTTGGCCTGAAAGCTCTCGGATCAATTTCATTTCGGCATCATGTGAGCTCAACCCATGAGTTTTATTTGGGAGGCACACCCTGTTTCTCATTCCACATTTTCCCCTTAAAGCAACCGTCTTCTACACTGTCATCTGTGAATCAACAAATCAGCCATATGTGTATAACAACCTGTAAGTGACATTCAGTGTACACAAAACGTACACAAAACCACACAACTTCATACACAAAACAAACCACAGAAATCTACAAAACCCAGCCAGGAAAAGCACAGAATCGAAAGCACAGGCCAATACAGAAATGGGTACAAGAAGAAGTTAATTGGGAAATATTCCCTAATTCACAGCAATCTTTCGAGGATGCTGAGATGGATAAATTGCAAACAAATAGCAATTTTTTAAAGAGTAGCTGCTGAAGTGACTACTTGATTTCCCGCCCCCCCTTTACCCTAAAAGATCTTCACTTAAACCATTTCAGATTTTTCCCAGGTGTTTGTGAAACAAAAAGAAACACAACCCAAGCATAAACGGGGTATTTCGCAAATAAAAATGAAATTGCCTTTTTTAAAAAGAAAAAACAACCAGAACCCTTTTATTGTATAACACAAGAGAATCATTACGCATTTGTTGAATTATCTGGAGCTGCAGACATAACTCACTTTGGTACCATTTGGGGACTCCTGGTGGGGGCACAGGGAATTTAAACACGTTTTTAGCTACCCCAAGCCCAGAAGGGGAGGGGAAAATGAAGAAAACTTGTACCAACCAGGCTACAATAATGACTTCAAAAATTAGTTCTCTCACTGGAGTAGCAATTTACTTATAAGTAACCAAAATAATTTTATAATTTTACAAACAGTAACAAAATGTTTTGGAAAAATTGTTTACATTCTGCCATTGGAGTAATATATATATATATACACAAGTTAGAACGGCACGGCAATATAATCTAAATACAAATATAACAAACTGTCAGATTTGGCCTGATCTCTTGGAAACATACCATGACATCTGAGGTTAACTGCAGAAGCAAAGACCAGCAAAAGGCCTGAAAATTCCATGATCAGTGAGCTCGTGTTTTTTAAAATAATTCAGTTATCAGTTGCATGGAATTGTGACTCGGATCAGCACCACAGTGCAAAGAGTAGGCAAGGTTAAGCTACCATTTTCCTCATCTAAAATGGTCTCTTGGGCCCCTTCGGCATATGCAAAATAATGCACTTTCAATCCACTTTCAATGCATTTTGCAGCCGGATTTTACTGTGCAGAATAGCAAAATCCACTTTCAAACAGTTGTGAAAATGGATTGAATGTGCATTATTCTGCATGTGTGGAAGGGGCCAGAGAACTGCTTTTTGCCCTATTGGAGAAATGCATAGGTAAAGGCACCATAATGATGGGAGGATGTAAAGAATCGGTCCCCAACATGATGCCCTGGCACCGGAGTGCCTGGTGATTCATTTTCTGACACCTGCCAAGTGTTTTTAGGGTGTGGAAGGAGCCAGGTAGGGCTTGGGTCCAGCAAGGCTTCTGATTGGCTGTGCAGATTTTTAAAAATTGCTTTGGTGGCAACTGCCACCACACCACACAGATCTGCACTGTGTCCCTGAAGTTAAGCTGTAGCAATCATTCTGTGGTGAGTTCCCCCTCCTGCAACAGCCATTTTGTAGCCATGCTCCCCATGCTGCGTCCGAATTCTCCTCCTTCATTTTGTCTTCATAACGACAACCCTGTGAGGTGATTCAGAAGAAGTGACAGCCCCAAATTAAATTAGGAGTGACTGCCCCAAGTTAGATTTGAGCTAGAGTCTCCCAGATCGCTCCACTTCACACTGACTAGATTCACAACGTAAGCATATGCCCCTGTCTTACAGCTGCCCCTATTCTTCTCCCCTCAGGGTGCAGCCTCTCCTCAAAGGAAAGGGAAACCGTCTGACATGCAAAAACTGGTGCTTTGCTCCTGTGCCCCTGTGCATACCACAAGCATCACACAGAGAGACAGTGTCTGCTTGCAACTGAGAAAGCCCTTCTGGGAAACCACAAAGGAAACCATAAAGCGTAAAAATTGACCTACCCAAGAGAAATGTTCAAAGCACAAGCTAGCAAGAGCTCTGTGTGCAGAGGGAGGAGGGGCAACAGAGGAAAGGCACAACCAGAGGCAGCAAAAAGACAGTGTGGGGCAGTAGCTAGAGAGCCAGATGCGGATCTGGGAGGGCGCAAAGTTCAATCCTTTTTTTTGGTAGTGTGGTTTTTAGGTAACCCACCCTGAGACTGTGGTAAAGGGCAGGGAACAAATGTAAATAAATAAACAAATAAGTCCTCACTGTGCCATGTTGGGTGAGCTTGGGCCAGCCTACCTGGCAGGGCTCCTGTGAGGTTAAAACACAGGAAGATAAACAACATGCACAACTTTGAAGGTCCAAGAGGAGAACAGAAGAGTTTCGATTTATAGCTTGCTTTTCTCTACCGTTAGGAAGTCTCAAAGCAGCTTACAAACTCCTTCCCTTCCTCTCCCCAGAACAGGCACCTTGTGAGGTAGGTGGGGCTGAGAGAGTTCCAAGATAACCGTGACTGGCCCAAGGGTACCCAGCAGGCTTCATGTGGAGAAGTGGAGAATCCAACCCAGTTCTCCAGATTATTGAGTCCACCTGTTTCTAACCTCTACACATTTTGCTACTGGTCCCAGGATTATTTACAGCACACTGCTGGTTTTAAGGGATTTATCTGTACTTTAACATGCACAATAATTTGTTTGATGCCTTAACCTCACATTGCAACCTACCTTCTGTTCCATCACAGGCATATTAATTGACTTACTTATTAAAATATGTATATCCTGTCTTTCTGTGAGGCTCTAGGCAGATGACATGCCAGTTGAAACATCAACAATGCAAGCCAACAGAATAAAACCCCAGATACCCCCCTTCTACCAGGCTGGCTTGATCTCGTCAAATCTTAGAAGCCAAGCACGATCAGCCCCGATTAGTACTTGGAAGGGAGACCACCAAGGAACAGCAGGGTTTTTGTGCAGAGGAAGGCAACGGCAAACCACCTCTGAACGTCTCATTCCTACAGGGTTGTTGTGAGGATATAATGGGGAACAACAAGAACATTGCAAGCCATTCTGGGTCCCCAATGGGGACAAAAATGCAGTATAAAGGAATTAAATGATAAGTAAGGAAATATAAGGTTGGTTTAAAGGAAATATAAGGTTGGTTTAAACCAGTTGGTTTAAATTATAAGTAAGGAAATATAAGGTTGGTTTGAAGGAAGATAAAAGCAGCTTTGTTGATTACTTCCAGTAATATCTGTTTATTGAAATTAGATTGATGTAATACAGCAGAAGGAGAGTCCTGATCTGGAAAGGAGATGCTATGCACAGAACAGACCAAAGAGTGGTTATGTGTGGCAGACCTCCAGACTTCCAAGTAACTGCATCTCATATTTATGATTTTCTGAATTCACGACTGGAGGCATCTTTCCCTTTTCCACAATCACAAGGATGCTATGTGCAAACATTGTTCTTCTCTGCCCACAATGGAGTCCACCCTCATGCTTCTCCAAGAGTTACTGCTCTGATTGGCAAGACTTGAGTGGTGACTCATACAGAGACCCAACAGGTTTCTTCTAAGAACACTATCAACATCTGGAACTACTGAATGCCACAGCCACCTGTGACAAAAACATGGCATCATTTCCTGCCATCAAGGGAGAACAACTACAAAGAGAGCAGGGACTCATGCTGAGTTGCATTAGAGAACCACCTTGATGATTGCTGTAGGTCTTTAATTCATTTCTGATGATACATCAGTTGACTGCAACAACAGTCTCAAGAGGAACATCACACCTCTGGGAAAGCACAATAAAACACAGACTCCGACCTAGCATCTTGTGGTAACATCCACACTGGTGACAAGTTCTGATGAGCTCAGTGGCTTGCACAGCATTGTGGGTCAATTTGGCTGATTTTAATAAAAAGAATTATGAGCATTTCATTCTTCTTCTTTAAAACTTGCACAGATCAGAACCAAGCAGATGCTTTTTGAAAAACTCGCTACTTCCTAGCTAGGAAATGAGACCTGGAAACGCCAAGATTTCCCTTTGGTGCCCCATCAAGGGAATCCCCTTTGTAGCGCTGTTGACAGAAAGGCCTGCCCAATCACATTCCAGCATGGAAAAGAAGCAGTGCCCCCACCCCCAATTCTCTCTCCGGCTTATATAATACACAGGAAAGCCAAAATTGACCGGTCGTTAGCCACAAAGGCTGCTCCAGATCCGATTCTCCCATTCACAGACTGCACAAGGCAGGAGTCAAAAGATGCAGACGTTAAACCTTTTTGCCGTAACCCCAGCAACAAGTTCATTGAGAAATCTTTATTCAGTTTTTTTTTAAAGAGGGCTTTTTAGTCATCTATCTGTCACAGCAAAATGGGAAGAATTTCCAGCAACATCCCCTAGGTGGAAATAGTGCTAGAGACAGATATTTGCATTTCAAAAGAAATTGGGAGAGATAGAAGTGGTTTTGGAAAGAGCCATCAGAGGCCCCTTCCACACATGCAGAATAATACACTTTCAATCCACTTTGCAGATGGATTTTACTGTGTGGATTAGCAAACTCCCACTTTCAAACAATTGTGAAAGTGGATTGAAAGTGCATTATTTTGCATGTGCGGAAGGAGCCATAGGCACACGCGCGCGCACACACACACGTGTGAATTGTTGCCAGGCACCTTTAAACAGAAACTAAAGGACTTTACTACATATTAGGATGTCCCTCCGAGTGCCCTTGTGCCCTCTGAATTACTAACCCTCTGTCTCACAAAAGGATGCTATTGGTCAGAGCAGGGAATAGCCTCCTAGTTGCCCAGGGAGACACCCAATCAGCATTCTGCCCAACCACCAAAGAACAACCAGTTGTTCCCGGACTAGACTGAAGTTTTATTTATTTATTTATCCCACCCTTTCCCCATAGGGCTCAGGGCGGGTCACAACATAAAAACTTAACGATCCATTAACTTTAAAAATACAGCATTTCTGTAAAAACAATTTAAATCAATTTAAATAAAGTTGGCAAATCAGTCCCCAAAAAGGGCAAAGGTGGACCCCTGCAGGCTCACAACTCAACGAGACTCTTAAAGGGCCAATCCCAATCACAACCGAACAGCGGTGTGTTAGAGGTGCCTCATCAAATGTTTCCACGTCCCTGACACTAAACCACAAGACTTCCCCAGCCACCTTTTTGAGACATCTCCCTTAAAAGGTATTTCCCTCTTCCCCCACCCTTGCCCGCACATAATGGACGTTTGTTTTAAATTTGGCAGGCAAAAACAAAACAAAGGTGCCAGAGGGAGGTTCCCAGAGAAACACCAAAAGAATGCTTTGCTTTCCTTCTCCCCACCTGCGCTGAACACATCAAGATCTTATCTAGCCCTAGCAACCTACACACACAGCCACTTGCTTTGCAAAAGGGCAAAGTGAAAGCTTTCTCATCCCTGCCAAAAACTGAACTCCTTCCTGTCCAGAGCAGAAATAATCTTTTCAGAGGTTTGGAGCGCTTGGAGTTAGAAAACAAAATGTTATGTCAGACAAACCAAACTGAAGGCGCAGCATCGTAGACAAAAGGGTTATCCGGACAAAGTAGTTCATTATATCCAGCATTAAATTAGGTGGCTCACAAGAGCTGTGAAAGCAGAGCAAGCAGGCTCGGACGCGGCTTAAAATGTGTGTGCGGAAAGCGCCGTCAAGTCACAGCTGACTTGGAAGAAGAATGGAAGAGTTTGGATTTATACCCGGCTTTTCTCTCTGCACGAGGAGTCTCAAAGCAGCTCACAAGCGCACCTCCCTTCCTCTCCCCACCACAGACACCTTGTGAGGCAGGTGGGGCTGAGATAGTTCGGAGAGAACTGTGACTGACCCAGCAGGCTTCATGTGCACGGGCGGGAGAACAAATCCAGTTCACCAGATTAGAGTCCACCACTCATGTGGAGGAGTGGGGAATCAAACCCGGTTCTCCAGGTAATAGTCTACCACTCTCAACCACAACCACACCCTGGCAATCCTGTAAGTTTTTCAAGGCAAGAGACATTCAGAGGTGGTGGGGTGCCGTTGCCTTCCATTGCACACAGTGACACTGGTGTTTCATTCAAATGCTAACCCGGACCATCCCTGTTTAGCTCCAGAGATCTAAGGAGATCAGGCTAGCTTGGGTCACATAGATCAGGGCAAAAAAAGCAGGGAGAGAATCTTGGAAATTGGTGATGGAGAGTCCCCTCCAGTCGCATCAGACTCATGATTACTCTGTAGGCTGCACAGGTGTCAAACTCGTGGCCTTCCAGATGTTATGCAGTTCCCACCATCCCCTGCCAGCATGATTGTGATAGGGAATGATAGGAACTGTAGTCCATAGCAACTGGAGGTCCGTGAGTGGGTATTCAAGGCAAAAGGTGTTCAGACATGATTTTCTGTTGTCTTCCTCTGCAAAGCAACCCTGGAGTTCCTGGTGGTTTCCTAACCAAATACTAACCAGGGTTGACCCTGCTTAATTTCCAAGATCTGGCAGGATCGAGCCAGCCTGGGCTATCCAGGTCAGAGCTCTTAGCAATTAATATAGGATGGGTAATACCTGGCTTGACATCACTACATGTGAAAGGGATCTGGGAGTCTTAGTAGACCAGAAACTGAACATGAGTCAGCAGTGTGATAGGGCAGCCAAGAAAGCCAATGCAATTCTGGGATGCATCAATAAGAGCATAGTGTCTCTAGGTCAACGGAAGTAATTGTACCACTCTACTCTGCATTGGTCAGACTTCACCTTGAGTACTGTGTTCAGTTCTGGGCACCACATTTTAAGAAGGATATTGACAAGCAGGAATGTGTCCAGAGGAGGAAACCAAAATGGTAAAAGGTCTGGAATCCATGCCCTACAAAAAGAGGCTTAGGGAGCTGGGGATGTTTAGTCTGGAGAAGTGAAGGTTAAGGGGGGGGGCATGAAAGCTATATTTAAATATTTGAAGGGATGACATGTCGAAGAGGGAGTGAGCTTGTTTTTCTGCTGCCTCAGAGACTAGGACACAGAGTAATGGATTCAAGGTGCAGGAAAAGAGATTCCGCCTAAACAATTAGGAATAACTTTCTGACTGTTAGGGCTGTTCAACAGTGGAATTCTCTGCCTAGGAGAGTGGTGGAGTCTCCGTCTTTGGAGGTTTTTAAATAGAGGCTGGATGAACATATGTCAGGAATGCTTTCATTGTGTCTTCCTGCATGGCAGGGGGTTGGACTTGATGGCCCCTGTGGTCTCTTCCAACTTTATGATTCTATGATTCGCCCCCACCCTTAAAAAATGACTGGGTGAGTAGAGGACTGAGCACTGAATGTACCACAGAGAAGCTACCAGTGAAAGTCTTGGCTGATGCACACAAGCCAGGCACCTGTGTAAGGGCTTCCTGGCACCCGGTCCCATCAAAGCAAGCACAGCCGGGGTAAGGAAAATCCCATCTCTGCAGAGGCTTCAGTGAACAGGAAGGAGCCCTGTTCTTTGATAAGAGCTTCTAACTTGGTGAGCCGACTTCCCCGGCCCCCACCCCGACCGTGATCATTTTCCATTTTGCAAGCATCCAAGATCAACAAAGCGACTAAAAATAAGGAAAATGTGGTGAGCGAGTGGAAAAAGAAAACCAGTCGCAGCATCTCTTACAGGAAGCCTGCAGAACCCTTATGAAGTTGGAAATATCAACATTCAACACACAAGGTAAGCTCCACCCCGTAGGAAATGCAAACCACTGCTGGGGAGCGGCAGAACTGGACTACACCAGGAAATAAAGGGTGGGCGGCAGAATCTCCCTTTTCTGTCCCTTTCTATTTCACTGGTTTAGAAAACAGTCAGAACAGTGGGATGAGCAGCTGTGAAATAAGTATTAAATAAGTACCTTACAAGGAGCAAAGAAATAAAAGGACCTGTTGTGTGCTAGAGGTAAGTTTGCCAGCTCTGGTTTGGGACATTTCTGGAGTATTAGAAACAACAGCTGGGGAGGGAGCTCAGAGAGGATGCCATAGAGCCAGCGTGATGTAGTGCTTAAGGGCAGGTGCACTCTAATCGGGAGAACCGAATCTGATTCCCCGCTCTGCCTCTTGAGCTGTAGAGGCTTACCTGGGGAACTAGATTAGCTTGTGCACTCCAACACATGCCAGCTGGGTGACCTTGAGCTAGTCACAGTTCTTTGAAGCTCTCTCAACCCCACCCACCTCACAGGGTGTTTGTTGTGAGGGGGGGAAGGGAAAGGAGTTTGTAAGCCCCTTTGAGTCTCCTTATAGGAGAGAAAGGGGGGATATAAATCCAACTCTTCTTCTTCCAACTCTTCATAGAGTTCACTCTCCAAAGCTGCCCTTTCCTCCAGGAAACTGATATCCACAGTCTAAAGAGCAGTTGTAAGTCCAGCAGAAGGGCATCCAGAGGCTGGCAGGTCTAGATTCGGGGCTATTCTCCCTCCTGATACCCTATTTTCCCCAATGCTGGGGGGTGGAAGTGTGTATGGGGATAGCCCATAGGGTTGCCAACTCCTGCTGGGAAATTCCTGGATATTTTTGGGTAAGGCCTGGGAAGGACAGCATTTGGAGGAGCTCTGGCAGAGTATAATGCCAAAGGAACCTTTTCTCCAGAGGAATCAATCTCCAGAGTCAAGATCAGCGGTGATTCCCAGAGACATCCAGGAGTCACCTGGAGGTTGGCAACTCTATCCCAGCATCCCACCAAAATCCCTCCAGCTCTCCATTCAGAAGTAACAAGCATGGGAGAGGGGAGGCACAGCTAGAAGGTCCTTCAAATGAAAAGCCTAGTCACCAAGGTTGCCCAAACCCAGGTGATGGCTGGAGATTTGCCAATATTATTTTTTATTGTAAGAACTTTGTGGTCAATGAACCAATACAAAAATCTAAAACCAAACATCAAGTTAACCAACACAAGCATAAATAAATAAATAAATAAATAAATAAATAAATAAATAAATCATCATCATCATCATCATCATCATCATCCACTCATAAATAGCTAAACATTAAAAACAATTCGTGTCCAATATTCCCTGGTTCTTTCTCTCCTAAACACCTCTCCTAAACATTTTGCCACTGTTAAGGCGATTTTGAGAATTCTTGTCCTCGAATAAGAACTTCATGCAGAATTTACACTTAAGTGTTGTCGATAATGGAAGAATCCACCTATGTCACTCAAGCACATAATGACTGCAAGTCAGAAAAACATGCAGGGACATAGCTACAAAAAGTGGTGCCCAGGACAAGAACTAAAATGGTGTCCTCTCCCCAAACATCAACCCATTTATAGATAACTGTATCAAAACAAAGCCCTGAATAGACAGATGACTAGAGAGAGAAAAAAGGTGAAAGGAAAGTAGCAGACAGAGAAAGAAGGCGAGAAAGAAAAGGAAAGAGAGAAAGAAGAGAGAGGAGAAAGAAGAAAAAGAAGACCTCCAGATATTTCATACAAATAAAATAAAATTACATATTTTTTCTGCTGAACTTAGAAGGTTTTTTTAATGATATAACAGACAACAGACGTGGGACTTGTGGAAGGGAAGCAGACAAGCACTGACTGATGTTGACTATATAAGAAAACAAGAACAGCCTGTATGAGGACACACCAAATGGCCATCTAGCCTACTGTTCCATTTGTAGAGTGGGGCAGTAATAATGCAGAGCGGGTAATTTACATAGACACCTTTCCTTGTGCTAAGGACAAAGAATGTTCTTCCTCTGAAGGGATTTGCTTCCAGCAAGAGAAAGACACTCCATCTCTCTTAGTCCTTTCTTCAGCACCACTCCCAATCCACCTTCCCCCCCACCCCCCGCAATCTCACTCTCAGATCCCCACTTTCTTCCCGCTTTCTGCATCTGCACCATTTTTCTCATCCATGCAGGAAGGGCTTGCTGCTGCGCCCTCTGCTCTCACCTCAGGATGCCGGGGGAGAGGCGGTCGTGGGTGGTACAAACCCAAGCAGAGGACGGGCAGCTGGGGTGGCAGCAGAGGCAGGCCACAGGCAGTGGGAGGCAAAGGAGGCAGCAGGGAGCACAATTTTTCAGCCCCTCATTCCTGGCGTGACAAGGGAGGGGCCTGGCGGCCAAACGTGCCTCCCCACGTGACGCCCAAAAGTTGTGCCCGGGGCTCAGGCCCCTCTGGCTCCCCCCTCATAACACCTATGATAATGTGTGACAGGGTTTCCTGAAGGTTACAAGGGCACAGTCTAGACTGATACGGAACCCCTGCATATCTGCCTTGGGGGACTTTGAAGGGAAAGACACGTAATCTGGCTTTGGTGGAAAGCCAGCGATATTGTGCAACTGTTAAATTCTTTAGATCATCTGCAATGGTGGAAAGACATAGTGTAGCTGATGTGAAAGGAAGGAAGGAGAGCGTATTGAGTGGGCGTGTGTCCAAAGATGGGCAGATGTGATATCCCACAATCTTTTGTTTTAAACTAACTTGAGTGTTGCTATTACAACCGAATTCCAGGCAACAGAGAACAGTGCGCTGGAGAAAATGGCTGCTTCGTGGCACCATCCTTTGCTGAAGTCCCTCCCCTCCCCAAACCCCACCCTCCTCTGGCTCCACCCCTTGAAATCTCCAGGTGTTTCCCAACCCAGAGCTGGCAACCCTTCCAATCGCCCCCTTCTTGAGGAAATTACCTACAGAACTGACCTGACCGTCCATTTCACCCATCTGTCGATCAAAGCGCTCAGCACAGCACCTCTGGTCTTTCTGGCAGTGCCGTTCTAACAGCTACGCAACATCCCCTCTGAGCAGCTTTAACCAGCCCCATATCAACAGCCTACTTATTTTGTTTTCCAAAATCGGTGCATGCTATCAAAACTGTGGGAAGGCGGGGGGGGGGGGGGCAGCAGGAGAAAGGCATGTTGGAATATTCATCTGTTTGAGGGCATAGGTGCAGGGGCGTCGTATGGGGTCAAATGTCCCCGGGCTGCAGACATTTAGTCATGTGGGGGGTGGAAAATCCCCCCCCCACATCTCTCCTCCTTTCCCCCAGATCCATACACTGATTTCAAGACAAGACATTGTGGTGAGGAAAGGCAGTTGTCCATTGTGGGGGAGGGGGGCAAGAAACTCAGATTTTGCACTGAGCTACATTTGCCCTAGATGCACCTTTGTATAGGTAGCATAGCACGCCGCTTTGTCTCTAAAGATCAGAGGAACCCAGAAGTCTCCAGAACCATTTTTGCTGTTACAGCAACATCCCCAAGGGTGATGCCTGTTCATCAATCGATTTGCATTAAAATGGACCAGAAGGTAGCCATGCAAAACACTCAAGCACTTTTTCTCCTGGTGGCCCATTACTAGTGGTTTTCCAAGAAACAAAGAAGGGACGGCAACAGTGCAGAAGGGGGGGGATCGCTTTCAATTTTTCTTTTTCTTCTTCTTCTTCTAGCAACAGAAAGCTGCAAGAGGTAAACTGGATCATTTCACGATCCTGAGATATTGCACAGAGAGGAGAGCAGCCTTGCGTATCCTGGCTATTCACAGGGCAACACCGTGCGCTTTCAGCAAAGGCTCTCCAAAACTGGTGTCACACTCATACACACAACGCAGGTCCACATGTCAAGGGGAGAGTTGCAGCTGTAGGAATACAATTGCCACCACTGTCCAGCTGAGCAGTCTTCTGAAATTCTATGCAGCCCTATAGACCAGGCAGCTACATCAGCGATTATCAGCCCATGGGCCAGGGACATCAGGTGGACCACAGAACCCATTCTGTTGGGTCATGATCCCCATCAGATCTGCCATTTTTGTTGCCCTTTGGAAACACCTACAGTGTAGAGAGCCAAGGGTCATGCTTTCCCCTCTCTCTACCCATGCGCTGAGAAGAGCAGCAGGACAAGATGATCACTCAAGAGAAGGTTTTTCCACATTTCCAGTTCTTGGCTTCTCCTTCACCTTGGTATACCTCCTGTAGTTACTGGTTGAGGTGCCTGGACCCCAGCTCTCTTGGACTACTGCTAATCATCGTCCTAATCTTGTGACCTCACTGGCGTCAACTCTGGCTCCTCCTCTTCCTATCATGTGACTCCCCATGCAGGTCAGTGGACCCCACTGAAATGGTAGGGAGGAATGAGCTTCTCTCCCCCGCCTCCAAGCCTTTGTTATCTAATTTTTGCATTCTGGTTTTCCTGCATTGTTCGCTGTATGCGTTACATGAGTCTTGACTGCACTCTTCAACTTCTGTAATCTTCCTTGACTCTCAGTGAGAAAGGCAGGCAAAGGAAGTAAAAATGAAATCAAATTAAGGGTTCCCTCTCGCAGGCATTCACAGACAGAAGCACATACATTGCCTCCGTCTGCTAATGGCTGTACAAGACAGACATTACATTTCTTGGCAAGGAAACGCAGCGATCGGCAGAAATCAACAGGTGCAGTTTCCGGTCTTGCAGCTACCAAAGGCAACCCTGGCTGTCAAGTTGCAGAGGGGGGTGCCGGAAGCCTCTCGGGCAGGATTCTAGCAGACCAAGAGTCACGCCCAGTTTCTCTCCACGACAAGAGTGAAGGGGGGAAAAGATGAGTCACACCCAAACTTGTCACCCTTTAAGTTCTCCAGACAAAATATCCAGCACCATTTCTCTCATGCAACTGGGCAATCTTTATTTCACTGGGTGAATGTGAGGCAAGCTTTGGAGCCCTTCTTTCAGCAAATTTACAGGGTCTAGATGAAATCATTCAACAGGCCATGAAAGATGCACCGGGCTAGATCTATTTTTTTTTTCAGGCACCTCATGTGGTATAAGGCAGACATTGCTACAACCAGATCAAAACCCTGACTGGCCATGAAACAAACAAGGAATTTCAGCCAGTTATCTGTAAATCCAATTGTAGCATTCATAGTGGATGCAGGAGAAGAAGAAGAGTTTGGGATTTATATCCCATCACCTACATACTATCTGTAGAAGAAGAAGAAGAGTTTGGATTTATACCTCACCTTTTTCTCCTATAAGGAGAATCAAGGTGACTTACAAGCTCCTTTCAGATGGTTCGCAGCACTTTGGCAGAACCGGTTGTTAAAATGGTGCTTATAAACAACCAGTTGTTAAATTATTTGAATCCCACCACGGGAACCGGTTGTTAAATTATTTGAATCCTACCACTGGTTAAATGTATTTAAGTTGGAATGTATTTTATTGTGGGTTTTGATGTATGCCGCCCTGAGCCCTTTCCGGAATAGGAGGCCAAGAAATCCAAAACAAACAAACAAACCTACCCAACCACCACCCTGCACTGGAAGCCAGGGAGAACCCAGCAACCCTAAGTGCATGCAAAACAGAGGAAAAGGTCTCCTCTGTGGTGGCCCCCAGATTCTGAAAAACTCTCCCTAGAGGTCTTGGGTGGTTCCACTTTGGGCATCATCTTTGGACACCAGCTAAAGTTCTTTCATTTTAATCACGGTCCCATTAGTGAAACGCCTTTACTTTCATTTCACTTTTGACTTTGTGAGCCTTGTTTTCTGACTCTAATTTTGTTTGAACCATTTTGATCCTGGGTGTTCCATAATAATACCACCCCTCTCTCAAATTCTGCCCTGGAGGCGCCATAACAACCTGTGAAATCAAGTGGGACTGGCTGACAAAGGCCCAGCTCGTACGAAACTTCTCTAAGAGGTCTTCACTTCAATTGTGACTTTTGGAATGTGAAGACACTCCAAGGGGCTAGGCAAGAAAAAGTGTTGTTCAAGTATTTATTATTGATTTGTGTTATTTGCAGCCTGCCAACCTCACTGTGGCTCGAGGTGGGTTACACAGGGCTAGTCAATACAATCAACAGGGAATAACACATTAGGATTTGTGCTGTCAAACCAACCAGAAGTCTGAAAAACAGAACTGAAACCAAGTGTAAGGGTTCAATTGACACATCAAATGATGCAAATGTTACACAATAGGATCCAACCCACAATGAACTGCACGCAGGCCACAGTCCCCAATAATTTATCCAAACAACTTTGTGAAGGCTTTTGTAACGGTGCTCCCATTGTCTGCATACAAAAGCCCTTCTGAATAATTCAGTCTTGCGTCGTTTACAGGAAGCCAGTGAATGTGAGTTTACCTGACCTTCTGGGGCAGCCATTCCACAAGGTGCATTTCTTCGCTTCACTTAGGTAAATGTAAAGGTAGTCCCCTGTGCAAGCACTGTGACATCATGTGACATCACATCACGATGTTTACTAGGCATACCATGTTTACAGGGTGGCTTGCCATTTTATTCCCCCAATTGTCTACACTTTACCCTCTGCAACCTCAGAAGGATGGAAGGATGAATCAACCTTGAGCCAGATAACCTGAAATCGACTTCTGTCGGGATTGAACTCAGATTGTGAGCAGAGCTTTGACTGCAGTTCTGCAGCTTTCCACTCTGCATCAGGGGGCTCTTTGCTTCATTTCTATAAGCCATATTTGCTTCATTTATAACTCATCTTTCTCTCCAACAGGAACTCAAACGGCTGACATCAGTCTCTTCTCTTCCATCTGATCTTCATACTGGAACATGGCCACACAGCCCGGAAACCCCACAACACTCCAACACTCAAATAGTTAAACACACAGCAAGCTTTGTTATTATATACTATTCCCAAGCAAGACTCCAGATACTGAGAAGAGTCAAATGTACCTCCTGTTAAGTTTTGCCATCTCCATGGCAACCTGGCTTATCTCGCTATGTACCTCTTTTGACCCATGGGCAGATAACCCTGGATTGCTGACAGTCCATCTCTTGGTAGGCTGACTGATGATCACAGCCCAGGATGCTTAGCTGGTGCCGCATCCTCAGACACACGGTCCCTCAACAGCTGAGACACACCCATCTTGGTTTGGGGAAGATAACTGCAAGAGGAACTCAAGAAACAAAGAAGAAGGCCTTGGCCTCTGCGGTTGGACCTCCAGAGGAACTGGTTGACCACTGTGTGGGATGGGATGCTGGACTCCATAGTCAGATATTGGTCAGATTCAGCTCTGGGCTCTTTTTATGTTCTTGTGACTGGTAATCAGGTGTACTTCTGGAGAAACTCCAGGCCCCATCTGCAGGCCGGCAGCCCTTATGACTTGTTTCTTTTTACTATTTATGCTTTAATCCAAGGGTCTTCTGGGATAAACCCAAACTCTTCTTCTTCTTCAGTCACAAGGCACTTCGAGAAAAAGAGCAAAAAGCAAGAGACGATGGTTGCTCCTAGCCAAGGTGGTTGTCCACCTACTTGGAAGGCAGAGCAAGCCGTCAGCATCAGCGACCAATCAAATCCCATCCATAACAGGTGGAAAAGCTGCCACTGAAAAGTGTGGGCAGATTGATGGGCCTGGGACACAGAACAGTTGCCTGGGAAAGGACAGCAGCTTGTGGGCCAGACTTCTGAGACCAGGATACAACTCCCCATTCACCTGAAAAAGTCTCAAGGTGGCCTTCAGACAGTCACACACATTCGGCCTAACCCACCTTATAGAGCTGTGAGAGGAAAAGGAGAAGCCAGGTACACCACCCTGAGCTTCTTGGAGGGTAGGACGGGCTAAAAATATATTTTCTGAAGAACTTAATCTCTCTTGGAGCAGCAGTGGCGTAGTGATTGAGAGCAGGTGCACTCTAATCTGGAGAACTGGGTTTGATTCCCCACTCTGCCATTTGAGCTGTGGAGACTTATCTGGGGAACCAGATTAGCTTGTGCACTCCAACACACGCCAGCTGGGTGACCTTGGGCTAGTCACAGCTCTTTGGAGCTCTCTGAGCCCCACCCACCTTACAGGGTGTTTGTTGTGGGGGTGGTAAGGAAAAGGAGTTTGTAAGTCCCTTTGAGTCTCCTTACAGGAGAGAAGGGAGGGTATAAATCCAACCTCTTCTTCTTCTTCCAACTGCTCTCTAAGTGGATCCAATTTTTTCTGCCGCTGCCTAGATGGAGAGTTCAGGAACATCCAGCGGTATCTGCTCTTGAGGCTTTTTGTTTGTAAATTGCAGAGGGTTTTTTTCTGTGCTCCTGCAGGAATGTGGCGTACTCCCTACCCTATTCTAAACAATGGTGGGGGTTTAGGGTGGGGATAAACAGGGATTTCACCTTCCTGAATATCCCAGCGCCTTAAACGCAAGAAGAGCCGCCCTGCCAAAACAGCCATTTGTCCCTTCCCACTTCTTTCCATTCCCTCCTCGCCTCTTGCTATTGTGTTAAAAATACCCCGGCAAGCCTTTGAAATTCCAGGAAACAGCCAATTCTAAAATACAAGTTAGTTAACCTCAAGGACAAGCATCAAGAGACTTCGGCTGGAAAGCAAGAGGGCCCGAGAGGGCAAGCAAACCGGATTTCCTTTCCCCAACTCACTCCTCCGCCACCGACTGAACAACAGCTGAAACACAATGCCTCCCGCTCAGACAGGCCTTTTCGCGTGCAGGGCAGATAATGTTGTGTTTTGTGCAACCCCGTTTAAACAAACGCACACCGGTGAACGAGAGAGGAATAATTCAGTGCCATTTTTCCAGGCTTCTCCCCCCTGAAAGCCAACAATTGCAGCACGATTTGTACTTCATTAGTCACAATGGTTGAGAGCCTCCTTTGCATGCAAAAGGTTCCAGGTTCAAACGTCAGCCTCTCCACTTAAAGATCTCAAGTTCCAAACACTGGGAAAGATAAATGCTTTCCCCAAACTGCTGAAAGCCATGGTTAACAATATTGAACCATGAAGACCAGCAGGGTCTGCACTGCATGTTCAATAAATGTAAAAACTGTAGACATCTGTCTTGGTCTGTTAGCAAAGAGGCCAAGGTACTACTGGCAACTTGAACCTGGGCACATTCAGTCCCTGACATGTGACATGGCAAATGTGTGAGCGCTTCTCAGCACTAGGGTTGCTTGCTCTGGGCTGGGTTGGGAAAGACCGGAAGGGAAAGACCTAAGCAGGGTCTAATGCCATATACTCCACCTACCAAAGCAGGCATTTTCTTCAGGCAAACTTATCTCCCTTATCAAGACAAAGATCAGTGCCCCTAGAGAAAATGGCTACTTTGGAGGATGGATTCTACAGCATTATGCCCTGCTGAAGTCCTGCCCCTCGTCTCCCCGAGCCCTGCCTTCCTCAGGCTCCATCCCAAAATCTAGAGCAATTTCCCAGCTAGAGCTGGCAACCCTAACTGGGAAAATGCAGGCTTTGTGAGTTCCTGCCCACTACAACACAATGATTTTTTTAATCTTAGGATCTTTAAAAAAAAAACACCAATCTGTGCCAAATCGCAACTTTCACAATGCAAGGAAGATACCTGTCGACGGGAAACAATTAAAAACTTAATGGGATGTTGTTTCCAAAGCCGTTAAGGCAAACAAAACTCAGTCTTCGTTTTTCCAAAAGCAGATGGATTATTGCTAACAAACAAAAATTAAGAGGGCTTGGCATTCCCTTTCCCCCAATAGAAGGGGGAAGGAGATCTGGCAGGCTTTGACAAGAGGCTCTCAAAAACAGTTGTCTAGGTATTAATCCTACGGAAGAATGAATCTCACTCCCGTCAAGTGCGTCAGGAAAATGCACAAAAAGCCACTGTGTTCTGCATCTCTGAATCAGCTTGCCACAAGTTTGGGAGCCACTAAGTCCATACATCAGGTGTGGTCCTATAAAGTTTTATTTGTGGCCTTCTAACTACCAAAGCTTCACCTGGAAAGGATATTGGGGCTTGGACAGATTTATGGAGGAGAAGTCGATTTATGGCTACCAATCTTGATCCTCCTTGATCTGAGATTGCAAATGCCTTAACAGACCAGGTGATTGGGAGCAACAGCTGCAGAAGGCCATTGTGTTCACATCCTACATATGAGCTCCCAAAGGCACCTGGTGGGTCACTGCGAGTAGCAGAGAGCTGGACTAGATGGACTTTGGTCTGATCCAGCTGGCTTGTTCTTATGTTCTTATTATTTTCCCTCAAAGAACATGCCCAGCTGCAGAGATAAACAAGGAGCCACGCGACGTCTTAGAGCAGTTCTGTTCTGACAAGGCACGGTGCACAGAGCAACAACATGGCTACCACAAAATGGCTGCCTCAGGAGGCGGAGCTGTTCCATGAGGGAAAATGGGATGGTCAGGGGTAGATTGTCACCTGTTCCTTTTCCATGCTTGCTTTGGTCCCAATAGGGATGCCAGCAGGGCCACAGCAAGGGGGAACATGCGTGCACCCTGCGCCCCTACCCCCCCCCCACATGCCCGGAATGACCCCACACAGGTGTTCATCGAGTGAGTTGTACACCCCCTTTCCCCTTGGCGCTACACCACTGGATGCCAGCCTCCCAATGGGACTGGACGATTCCCTGGGAAGTACAGCTCCTCTCCAGATTACAGAGATCTGTTCCCCTGAAGAAAATGGGGACTCTATGGCTCTTTGTACTCCCCAGGCTCCATGCCCAAATCTCCGGGATCTTCCCAACCTGGATCTGGCAACGCTCCCCTCCCAGAACTCCATCCTCCCCGGTCTTTGTCCCAAAACCACCAGGAAATTCCCATGCCAGAGCTGGTAATCCTACATCTCCTCCCTCCCAAGCTTTCTTCTTTCCATTGTTTTCAAAAGTCTTGCATACTTGAGAAATCCTACAAAGTATGTAGAAGCTCCTGTGCATTCGGTTGTTCCCCTTTCTGTGACCGGCAGGAGCTATTTTTACTTTGTATTATTATTTAGAAAAGGCTTTTAAGTAACTGCTGAAGGAGGAGGTGACCTTTTCGTGCCATTTTTATAGCGCACTTTCAGCCACAGCTATTGTTTTATGTTTGTGATGTTCTTGCTAGTTTCTAAAGCTGGGTTTTCCTGAACAGCTTTTAATATTTTATGTTTTTAATCAGTTTTTCGTTCATAAGCCATGCCGGGCAGATTCCCTGGAGAGGCAGCACAGAAATTTCCTAAATAAATAAAAAATCTAAACCAATACCCCGGATCAGGAGGAGAATGGCTGGGAGCTTCTTTGTTATACCTAGTTCTACCCCATTACCCTGACCAGGAGATTTTCATCACACCCGCTCCTGGTTTTATTTATCCTCGTGTATTATGCTATGCTTTTAAACTTTGAGGGCATTTGTCAGTTTTATAAATAAAGTAATAATGAAGTCTACTTGGGAGGCAATTCTTGCTGATCACCAACAAAGCTAGACCCCAGGGAGAAGCAGAAACATTATCTTCTCCCAGATTAAGTTGGGGGTGGGTCTCAGGGGAGGGTTTTTTTCTTCCCTTGCTTGTTTTGAGCAATGTAGCCAAAATTCATGCATCACAGATGCACAAGCATCCAAGGTGTTCAAACACATCAGAACGTCTCCTGGGAATGAGTGAGGGAGGGAATCAAATGTTTATGAATCAGACGGTTTTAAATGTGTACATTGAGGGCGATACAGAGAAGAAGGGAGATGAGTCAGGAAGTGAAAAAAAATTGTGCTTTTCCTCCTGTTCCTGGAAACTGAAGAAAGCTAAATACTTCATGGAAAGTGACAGTTTTTAAAATTACTATTACTGTTAAGGTATTTTTGCTTGAACTGTAGTCAGCTGCTGTTTGGGGAAGGGATCGGCCCCACTGAAATAGAGCTGCGTGCAGATAACACACGGGTGTAAAGAGATACCACAGAAGCGTGGTTCACACATAACGCAACACAATGCTGCTTTGGTAGTAGCTTGTATGGCCAGGATTCTTCCATGCACACCACCTGCCTTCTGAGGTGGCGTTTCAGTTCGGGGAGCAGGGAGACTGCTTTGTCCTCTACCCAGTCTCGCAAGCACACCACAGGCCAAGATTTTTCATCCCCAGATCAGGAGGAGAATGGCTGGGAGCTCCTTTGTTATGCTTCGTGCTGCCCCATTCCAGGACACCCCACAAGATCAAGCTGTTCTGCAGTTTTAAGCTGGCTGCTAAAAAGCAAGTGGAAAGAATGGTTATGCAACGAACACGCCATTTCTTCCTGGCAAACATTTATTGCTTTTCTTAAGAGGGGGGGGGGGCACTAAGAAATCTTATCAAATTGCCGGTTTCCTGCCAACGCACTGATGCTGCGAAGCAAAGCTGTCGACCCTGGACTGTGAATAATTAGGGAATGAAGTTTTTGAACAGCCACTCACCTGGTTCTTTCTAGAGACTCACCATATCTTCCAGGGGATTATTTTGTTAACACATTGTGTCTCCAAGTAACCAGCCAAGTTTTTTTTTTTAAAGATAGCTGGGCTATTAGTTTTGGTGGCCTTTATTTGCCCAGGGGTCTCCAGACTTTTTGAGCCTTTTTGAATGGGTTATTTCCACTCCGATGTGGCCAAGGATAAGTAGGTTACACAGGCACATTTGGAACTCTGACATGCCATGGTGGGGGCAGCAATAAAATGACTGTCACAAAATGGCTGCAGCAGGAGGCGGAGCCAACCACAAAATGTTTGCCATAGTTTAACCTCAGTAATACGGTTCAGGCTCTTTGCCCAGCCAATCAAATCCTCCTCTAAGTGCGCCAGGGAAGGAGGAAAGAGAGTTAACCCCTCTTCCCTGACTTGAATCAGGGACCCAGCAGTGGTTATAACGAAGGAAGGAAAATTACACTAGACAAGTACCTGGGGTTGCTGAGCATCTCATAGGGATAAGAACTTCATTGTGGAACCAAGAGTTTCCCCTTAATTTCAATTAATCACCAGACTACATAGAAGAAAGGGCAGCTTTGGAGGAAGGACTCTACAGTATTCCATAGAGTCCAGAAAAAGTAAAAATCCTAGAATGGCTACATTAGGTGAATGCTGTAGGACTGCTTCTCTGATGGTATACCATGATGTCTATAAAAAACTGACTGTCATATATAAGGACACTAATGGCTGGTTGAGGATTGAGAGAAGGATGGAACTGCTGTTGGTCAACATCCTCCAACAGGTCTTCAGACTGATTTTTTCTCCTAAATACCGAGGAAAATCTGAAGAGCAATGGGTGTGTGTGTGGGGGGGGGGTGGTGGTGGTGGTGGTGGTAGTGGTGGTGGGGTTAAACTGACTGGAACAAAACTGGATAGCAGCCAATTATGATGCTAGCACAAATATTGAGGATCAAAAGGTTAGTACGGCAGGTAAAACACACGCAAAACACACTCATCATATTACTTGAAGCCAAAACAGAAGCCTTCAGGTAATATAATGTGTGTGGAAAAGGGAACAGGGTGATACGAAGCAGAAACTTGAAACTTACAATGTGAAGTGATTTCGTAGTAGGGAATGTTTCAGGAAGACATTTCAATAGAGAGAAAGGGCCTGTGGACTGTTTTACTAATATGCATTATTGGTTGATGTAAGTTTTTATCTTGTTCTCCCTGTACTGACTTTCTGTTTACATAATACCATTTATTGCATTGTTTAATACTTATGCCTCATTTCAGATTTCTGAAATCCTCGTCTAGTTGCATTGTTTATGATAACACTGAGAAATGTGGGCTATAAACGACATAACAAAATCGAATAAATACAAATGATGGAAATAAGTCAATCATTATAAGTGACCACGTCATGATCTGAATAGAATTTTTCAAGTCTGAACCCACTGATTTCAGTTTGCTTAAACTAGATGAGCTCTGCATAGCGTTGCACAGTCAGTGTCTAAATGGCATCCTTTTCTATGGACCTGTATCAACATTATCACTGGTTGTTAAAGTAAACATCACTAAAAAGTCATTTTGCAGAAACAGATACTGAAATGGGTCATGTCACCCTGCTCTGTCTCTGCTAAAGAAACACAATGAAAAGGTTATTTAGTACCAATATAAACGGGACAGTGTTTACCATGGGATTTAGTTTCCCAGCCCTTGGTCAGAACCTGCAATCTAACTCCTGTTACAGGCTTCACAAATAGCAACTCATTTCTCCAAACCTGCTAATGAAATCTGTTGTGATCTGTGTGTCGTGCAGTTCTGAGCAACCCTGAAAGAGACGTGGTCCTAGAGTGTTGTTAGCACACTGAGATATTCAGCAAGTTTCTAGTCCTCACTGCTGCAAAGGCAGACACAAAAGATGATCAATATCTGAGCACCCTCCACAGTTCAGTACTTATTGATCGGTTTGACTGAAATTCACCTTTCTTGCATCATGGACTTCGAGGGGGTTCTCATAAGGCTTTCAGGATGTTTTCCATCCAAACACTGGCATGAGCCCATAACACTTTCAGACAGTGCTTTCCAACCAAAGGGTTCTCCCAAAAGATCTCCAGACCACATAACAGTTGCCCTAAAGCAAGGCTGTCCAACTCTGGTGCCCCAGATGTTCATGGACTACGATTCCCATCAGCCCCTGGCAGTGACTGATGGGAATTGTAGTCCATGAACATCTGGGGAGGCAGAGTTGGACACCCCTGCCCCAAAGAAAATGGCAGCTTCAGAGCATAGACTATTAAAATAATCTCACTCCGGCCTCCAAACACTGCCTTCCTCAGCTCCGCCCCCAAATCTCCAGGAACTTCCCATCCTGTTGGCAACCTCACACACCAGCTCCACCTCAGCCTCTCAACCTCCCCCGAATGTACCACAAAGGTAATTAAAAAATTCTGCAAGCAGGTAGCCGAGTAGAAGGTTTTCCCAGTTAATGTAAACAAGGTGTACCGAGTCCTCAGAAAAGCACTGTTGATACTAAAAACACCAATATATTATTACAGATAGAGAATACGATTAAACCCGCAAGCATCAGAGGCGGTCATGGTTATTGTCTCGGAATGATTCCCTTCAATCTAAACAGCACTGCCAGGTGTTTGCCCTTGCCTTTGTGGGGGGTGATGCCTTTGTTATTATGGGTGCATCTTCCAATCACAAGAGGCGGCAGTCCGTTGCCAGGGGCAATTGATGTTTTTCAGTGCCCGACGCAACTCTTAAGTGCATGTGAATGAAGCACACATGAATGAAGAGGTCCAGGGGTGGAGTGGCTGTTTAACTTACAAGGAAGGTTCCTGGGGAGCTGACAACCACAGGACAAAAGAGAGGTAAGCAGGGGCATACCACCCAGGAGAACATAAGGGTCAAATGTCCCTGGGCTGCGGCCATTTAGTCACATGGGGGCGGAAAATTGCCCCACAGCCCTCCTCCTTCCCTGATGATCTGGTGCAAAAAAAACATTGTTTGGTCATGGTGGAGGAGGGCGTTGGGTTGGGGGGCAATGTAGAAAGCTCAGATTTTGCACCGGGCTACATTTTCCCTACATATGCCTCTGGAGACATCTAAGTTTGCCAGCACCACCGGACCTCTACCCTCAGCTGATCAGCAGCAGTGCAGGAGGAAAGGTGTCAAGTGTTGGCCAAGATCTGACCCAAGTAACCCAGTAGAGTTGGCTGGAAGAGCTTCGGCAGCCACTCAGCCTGCCTTGCTCAGGGGTCACTTTCACTTCTGAGTCTGTCCGCGAGAGGCTGTGACATGCTCAGAAGACGCTAACTCAATTGCAGGGGCAAAGAAAATAAGTGTCAGGCTCGGAGAACCGTTTCAAGACCAAAGTCACCCAAAGCTTCTGAGAAGGAATTCTCCCAGGTGCGGAAACGAAGTCAATTCCACCAACAATAGCTGCTTGCCTTTTCTTTTCTTTTTTAAAGAGGGGGCTCCAAAAAAAGGACACATAGAGATGATCACAATTTGCTTCCCAAACCTAATCTAGTTTTGGGGTTTGACCCCCTGCCCCAGCTACATCCATCTGTCTCTCTTCCAGCATGTTCCTTTTCTCGTCAGTTTCATCAAGTTCATTTGCATATGCAAATATTGGTTGGGCTGAAAGGATCTTTGCCAGTCCACGTCTTAATATCAGACAAATATTGGCCCAGGGTGGGGTTACACCCACTCATTGGAGTGCACCACCCTTGTTTGCATCAGGAGAACCAAATTCAAACAAACCTCTGGGCAAAATGCTCTTCGATACTCACCTCCATGAAACCTCCAGGCACAAGAAGCATGTTTTTGGCTGAGACCTGCCACCTAGGGTTGCCAACTCTGCTTTGGGAAAGTCCTGGAGATTTGGGGGTGGAGATTTGGGCTCAGCAAGGTTTGGGGGGGATCTCAGAGGAGTATAATGCCATTCAGTCCATCTCTTCCAGTGAAGGCAGTGGCCGAATTCACGGTGCTCTTGAAGTTCTCAAGAGGACTGCGCAAATGCCCCTATCAGCTTCGGGAAACGGCTGGAATTCTGTCGTCCATGAACATCTGGAGCTCCATAGGTTGGCCGCCCCTGCTCCAAAGCATCTGTTATCTCCAAGAGAACTGATCTCTGTAGTTTGGAGATCCTTTGTAATTCCAGGAGATCTCCAGGTCCCATTGCCACGTTGTGCAGATTCATAATCGTGAAATCTTGCTCAGGAGAACTGTGTCCGAATTCGGGAGAAACAGGTGGTATAAGTATCCAAATAAATGAACATTCTACCCCTGGAAGAGTTCTCTGGACCTTCCCTTGACGAACAAAAACAGAATTATGCACAATAAGCTTTCAATCGGCTTTCCAGCTTTCTTGGCTCAGGATTGTAATTCTTTATTCTCCTAAAGAAAGCACTGTGAATACAAATTCCTTATTGTAGCCCCCGACAACCTACATGAAAGTAAGAAGGCAAGGCTTGAATCGTCTCTGCTTCAAACTGAAAAACAGTCCAGATATGTCTAACTGGCTTCCACCTAGGCCTTCACCCGTGAAAGGATGCCACAGCCGTCACATGCTGTGCTCCTATACAGACCGTGGAGTGTAACAAGGTTCCCTAGCAGCACATGGGCAGTAATTTTTTCTTAGCAAAGTATACAGAGTATAAAGAGGCAGAAAGAAGAAAAGAAGAGTTTTGTTAGGAGTCTCAAAGGGGCTTACAAGCTCCCTTCCCTTCCTCTCTCCACAACAGACACTTTGTGAGGTAGGTGGGGCTGAGAGAGTTTTGAGAAAACTATGACTAGCCCAAGGTCACCCAGTAGGAATGTAAGAGCAGGGGAACAAATCTGGTTCACCAGATAAACTCTGTCGCTCGTGTGGAGGAGTGGGGAATCAAGCCCGGTTCTCCAGATTAGTGTTCACCTGCTCCTAAGCACCACACCACACTGTCCTTTCTCAATAGCGAATTACATCACCACTATCTCAAATGCAGCGATTTGAATTCTCATTCACCACTTTCAGCTAGGAGCTTAGCTCTGGCATTTGCAAACACTTTACAAACAGAACGTGTAATTCTTGGCACTTCCAGAAAAAGGATCTTAGGCCCTTCCCAACACCTGCTCCCTTTGTCTGCTTGAACCACCATAGATTTGCTGTCAATCAAAGGAAACAACAGACCGACCCGTGATCTGAGCTAGCCAGGTCAACAACCTGGTGGAAAGTACTGTTAAGTCACAGCTGACTTACAGTGATCCTGCAGGGCTTTCAGGGCAAGAGACATTCAGGGATAGTTTGCCATTGCCTGCCTCTGCACCACAACGCTGGTGTTTTTGGTGGTCTCCCATCCATTCTGTTCCACAAAAAGATGATAGTTTCAGGATAGTGCTTTTCTGGCTGCCACAGAACAATGTTACGCTTACCTACCTCTGTATATAGAATCGTTCTTACAGGTTCCTAGTGCATACTAGCCTTCCTCCTGCTCCCCCCAGCCGTTTGAAAGTAAAAACACATTTTGGCATAAAGGCTCTCGTATCAAAATACCATGTTCAATAATGCACAAAATAATGGTTTTGACAAAGGCAGCACATAAAAATGAATGATAATTCTCATATTTGTTCGGGACTATATTCTAATGCGGAAGCATATAATTTTCTCAGTCGCTGCACCTCAACTGACTAAACTATCATCTTTTAGTGGAACAGAGAATAATCAGGGCCGACCCTACTTAGCTTCTAAGACCCAAGGAGATCAAGCTAGCCTGGGCTATCCAGGTCAGGGGACCAGAAATACAACTTTATAAAAAGCAGCTTAAGCATGCTATAGCAACTAGTGTGTTGAAGAAACACCTGGGAGGCCCAGGTTCGAATCTTCAGGCTGCTTTGAAGGTCACTGTGTGGTTTTAGGCAAGCCCCCTTCCTTCAGCCTAACCTCCTCACAGGGTTGTTGTGAGGACAAGGCAGGAAAAGGAGAAGCACAGATACCACCCTGAGTGCCACAGAAGAAGGGAGGGATAAAAATGGACTCACTAGATAATGTCATTTATTCATGGTCTTTTCTGCATGCACAGCTTACCACAGATTTTCCCAGTGGTCAAACCTTGTGCCTTGGAAAAGTTTTCTGTGAAATCATTTCTGTGAAATCATGGGAGCAGCAGTGGCGTAGGAGGTTAAGAGCTCATGTATCTAATCTGGAGGAACCGGGTTTGATTCCCAGCTCTGCCGCCTGAGCTGTGGAGGCTTATCTGGGGAATTCAGATTAGCCTGTGCACTCCAACACACGCCAGCTGGGTGACCTTGGGCTAGTCACAGCTTCTCGGAGCTCTCTCAGCCCCACCTACTTCACAGTGTGTTTGTTGTGAGGGGGGAAGGGCAAGGAGATTGTCAGCCCCTTTGAGTCTCCTGCAGGAGAGAAAGGGGGGATATAAATCCAAACTCTTCTTCTACCTCCATTCCCCTGGTCATTTTTCTCCTTTTCTCCTTCGGTTGCATTTATTCCATATACTACTGCTGAAAATGTATTATTCCTAATGGTGGCGGGATGTCATTCATGATGCAGAAGAACAACCCTTTCTTTCAGCCATTTTCTCCTTTCCCTTGACCTCCATTTTTGAAAGGATTAATTTTTTAAAATGATCTCTATTGCATTAGCGATGTAACATAAGGGCACAGAAGAATAATAGTTTGGATTTATTATTTGGGCTTACAAGCTCCTTTCCCTTCCTCTCCCCCCAACAAACACCTTGTGAGGTAGGTGGGGCTGAGTGAGTTCTGAGATGACTGTGACTAGCCCAAGGTCACCCAGCAGGGATGTAGGAGTGTGGAAACACATCTGGTTCACCAGATAAGCCTCTGCCACTCAGGTGGAGGTGTGGGGAATCAAACCTGATTCTCCAGATTAGAATCCACCTCACCTTTACCACTACACCACGCTGGCCAGGTCAGTTGCATCAGTTGAGTCAATTTCATCCTGAATGAGTGACCATACACTGCATCTGCAGTTAGGAGTCAGTGAAATTGTCAAGGGAAGTTGCTTTTGTGGCAGGAAATTGACATGGGATTACAGCCATAAAACACCGTAAGAACCAAACTGAGGAAAGAACATGCCAAATTAAAAGGGGAAAAAGAAGCATTTGGTGGCAAGATACATTGTAAAGAACTCACGTGGAAGAGGCATCTATTCCTTTTTTGTTTACCGTGTGCATTATATATTACAATAAAGGTCCCAGATTCAATCTCCATTTAAAGGATTTTGGGCCATAGGCATTGCAGAAGACATGAGCCTCATTCAACCTGGGAAAGTCACTGCCAGTCAGAGCAGATGGTCTGACACCGGACTCCATTTTTGTATCCACGGTATCATGAGCTTTATTGTAGGCAAGCATCAATAGCAACCCACAGAGGTCTTAAAAGGCTTTTCGCCACCACCCAAACTTTGCATTATAATATCAGAACCACTAAACTCAGCAACAAGGAAATTCACAAAAGTTACCAGTCCACATAAAACGCAAAATCTAACTTGCGCACCCAACCGAACCTGCTAAGCCAGGGATCTCCAACCTGCTGTTCATGGACTATGATTCCCATCAGATCCTACCAGTATGGCCAATTGACATAGCTGATGGGAATCATAGTCCATGAACATCTGGAGGGACATAGGTTGAAGACCCCTACTCTAAGCCATACTGATGGCCCAAAACCCCCAGGTACTTCTCAGGCCCCTTCTGCACATGCAGAATCATGCACTTTCAATCCACTTTCCACGCACTTTGCAGCTGAATTTTACTGTGCAGAAAAGCAAAATCCACTTTCAAACAATTGTGAAATTGGATTGAATGTGCATTATTCTGCTTGTGCAGAAGAGGCCTCAGAGTTCACAGAAGATCCTCTGCCCTTCCCAGTCACTAGAACACCTCTCTCCTTGGTCAGATGCTCAAAGAGAATCATTTAGAAACCTGCTGTGAATCAGCTCCATAACCAATAGAGCAAGCGATCTCTCATACATTATAAAACACAGCTGTTGCAGCTGCCAACCCTTTGCTTGCTTGTATCTATTTGGGAAAGGGGCGGGGACATGTCTCCCAACCAAAACCTAACCATGGTTGACCCAGCTTAGTTTCTGAGATCTGATGAAGTCTGGGTCATCCAGGTCAGGGCACAAGGATAGTGTAAGCCACCAAAATGGTTCCCTGTTAAAGAACACACAACAGGTAAGTGCTGTCATCCAGCTGAAATATGAAGCTGCCTTGTGCAGAGCTGTATCACTGGTCCACCTAGCTCATCAGAGTCAGAGAGCCAGCATGGTGTAGTGGTTAAGTGCAGGTGCACTCTAATCTGGAGAATTGGGTTGGATTCTCCGCTCTGCCACTTGAGCTGTGGAGGCTTATTTAGTGAACCAGATTAGCTTGTGCATTCCAACACATGCCAGCTGGGTGATCTTGGGCTAGTCACAGTTCTTCAGAGCTCTCTCAACCCCACCCACCTCGCAGGGTGTTTGTTGTGGGGGGAAGGGGGAAGGGAAAGGAGATTGTAAGGCCCTTTGGGTCTCCTTACAGGGGAGAAAGGGGGGATATAAATCCAAACTCCTACTCCTACTCCTTCTAAACTTGGGAGAGCCTGGTGGGCCAGTGATTCAGGCACCATACAGGAGAGCCAGGTTCATGAAGATCATTGAATGGCCTTGGGCCACTTGCACACTCTCAGTCTAGTGACAGTAGGGGCAGGGAGGCCAAAGTCTGCCACTCTGAGCTTGTTGGAGAAAGGGTACTAGCTGGAAAAAGAACAGTGCTGCAGCTTGCTGGCTCCTGGCCACCCTTCCTTTCCTAACTTCATTTCTAGCCTGCTTTTCTCACTGAGAAACAAGGTGAATTATGCCAGGTAAGACAATGCAGTCAAATGGCACAAGACCTCCAGCAGACAACGCAACAGGACTAGGATCACAAAAATTAGAATTTGGGGCAGAGGAGGGAGAGAAATATCCTACAGGATACTTCATAAGAAATGCAACGCCTGGAATGGCAAAAGTAGAAAACGACATTGTAAGAGTGAGATAATACAACCCTGTTCATTCCATTATCACTGCAGCCTTATTGCCTTTATAGAAATGGCCTTCTGCTCTGAGGTTTATCAAGGCTTCTAGGTTACGTATTTATTTCTATATAGCACTGATAGATTCCTTTTATAAAGGCAATTATATACTTTCAGGGAGCATAGAGCAGTTGAGGATCTGAGTAACTGCTTCATAAAGAAAGGTTTCATAAAGAGAGGCTCTGCGAAACAAGGCAGGGATAATTTGGTAGATTGGAATGGCCAGGACAAGAGGTATCTGGGAGCAGAGGGCATGATGGGAAATGGGTTGTATTGATTGCAGCAGGTTCCCTGGGCAGAGGGTGAGAAACCACAGCCAAGTCATCAAACACACACGTTGCCTGCAGAGGATCTTATCTGTGTGAAGGATCTCATGGTCTCCGCTTGGGGTACTGAAGAACCACTGATGGATACCTTTGACTCGGTGGATGAGCACTTCCTTTGTATGCCAGAGAGTCCAGGTTTAAATCCTGGCCTCTCCACTTAAATAAACCAGAAGTAGCATGCACTTTCTGTCTGGGATCCTGGACAACTGCTGGCAACAACAACAACAACAATAATAATGGAGAGGAGGAGGAGTTTGGATTTATATCCCCCCTTTCACTCCTGTAAGGAATCTCAAAGGGCCTTACAATCTCCTTTCCCTTTCCCCCTCACAACAAACACCTTGTGAGGTGGGTGGGGCTGAGAGAGCTCTGAAGAACTGTGACTAGCCCAAGGTCACCCGGCTGGCAATGTGTTGGAGTGCACAAGCTAATCTGGTTCACCAAATAAGCCTCCACACCTCAAGTGGCAGAGCTGGGAATCAAACCCAATTCTCCAGGTTAGAGTGCACCTGCTCTTAACCACTACTCAGCCTATGCTGGACAGCTCTGTGGATGGAGAGGGCACAGGTGACAGGACACCGGAGAAGGGTCTCTGCAGTCCTCCCTCACTGAACTCTCTGCTGACTTGAGCATGGTACAAATGTTCCCTTGAACCCCAAATGCTTCCTTGAACCCCAACCTCCATTCCATAAAGCTGCCTTCTCCCCGAGTCACACCATTTACAAAGTATGGTCTGCACAATGCAATAGCTCCTCTCTAAGGTCTCGGCAGCCCTTTGGGAGGACAGCTTTGCACTGAAACATCAGAGATTGAACTGACTGCAAAGAAGCAAGTTGATTACCCATCACAGATTTCAGAAGCTAACCAGGGTCAGCCCTGGTAAGTACTTGGACAGAAAGCAAGGAATTCCTCGGTTGTTAAGAAGAGGTGAGCAATGGCAAACCACCTCCTAATGCCTCTTGCCTTGAAAACCATACAGAGTTGGCATAGGTTTGTTGCAATTTGATGGCATTTTCCACTTTCACCTTTGGGTAGCAGCTTGGCTTGAACAGCCATTCTCCTCTTCGACACCACCCACCCAGCCCATGTAAACCTCCAGCCAGCACTTCCCAACTTTAACCAATATACAGGACAGTTGCTATTTTACACACTGCATAGACCTGAGAGCCATAAAGTGCAATGCGGACTACCAGCTCCAAAAAAACGGAACCAAATTTCATAGAATAATAAAGTTGGAAGAGACCCCAAGGGCCATCAAGTCCCAAGTTTGAAGAAGTTCAACTGCTATTCACCCCAATAATGAAACCTCCAGAGTCAGAGGCAATGTACCTTGGAATCAGAGGAGCCAGAGGAAAAACTATGCAGGGGTGGGGACTGCCTTCCTGGGCTTCCCCAGTGGGGCACCTGGTTTGGTCACTGAGGGAAACAAGATGTTTCCAGGATGGTTCTTCTGAGTGAGGAGAGTAGGAAAGAGTACCTGCATATATAGATGCAGCCTACCCTTCAGTATCAAACACTAGGAACAAATGACAAGGGAAGGCGGTTGCCTTTGTGCTGAGTTTAAAAGCTCCCAGAGGCCTCTGCTGGAAATTGGATGAGCTGGGATAGATACTGGACCTGAGGCCTCATCCAGAAGGCCTCTCCTTCTTACAGCCCAACAGGAATTAAAATAGGCGGCTCCAGGGGAAAGGCAACATTCAGCGAAGAGTAGAACAGAATAGGCTTGGACCAAACAAATTCATGGCAGATAGAGATCTAACCAGATAAGGTCATGACAGTTAAACTGAGCCTCCTTGTTCACAGAGAGTCTACCTGACACTCCAATGCTGGAGACAAGCCACAGGGTATAGCAACTGATAGTTATGAGCTATGCAAATTGATTTGCCTTTGCAAAGCTATTTGCAAAGCTATTTGGGAAGGTGGCCAGTCGGACTTTTGGTCCGATCCAGAAAGGCAGTTCTGGGTCCTCCTACTTTACTGAAAGCCTATCTCAGTGGTGGCAAACCTATGGCACAGGTGCCAGAAGTGGCAGAGCCCTCTCTGTGGGCACGCACAAACAGAGTGCCCCTGCACACACATCTAGGGCTGCCTGGGCCACTGGCCTCACTATTAGCATTGAACCTAAGCACCTGTAGTTTGGGGTGGAAAGCAGTGTAGGTAACCCCTGTTAAGTGCCTGTTAAACTCCACTCGATTTTCAAGTGCGAAGAACTTAAAGTGTGACTTTTTTACTCTGGGAGTGTGCTTCGGCTTGCTGGCAATGGGGCTTGCTTCTGAGTAAACCCTCCTAGGGTTGTGATTCACCGGTTGGAAGAGTTGCACGGTTGCTTCAAAGCAAAGCCACCAACTACCACCAAGCTTACTCCTGAGTAATGCATGCCTCAGAGCCAACCGTTTTTTCTAAACTTAAACCTCAGTATTCAGGTTAAATTGCCATGTTGGCACTTTGCGATAAATAAGTGGGTTTTGGGTCGTAATTTGGGAACTCGGTCTTGAAAAGGTTCGCCATCGCTGGCCTATCTCCATGTATGCCCTGCCCCCCCCCCCCTTACATGCCATAGCAGTCAAGAACAGAGCCTCCATGGAGAGAGGCAGAGTATATCTTTGGACCCACAAACTGTCTGCACTTACTAGTTGCATTTTCCACTGGACAGCCGCAGGGTTGGCAACTCCATCTCATGAAATGAGAATTGGAGAGCGGTGGAGGGGGGTTTTGAGACGGGGACGCGACGCCCCTAAAGCGCCCCCCCCCCCGCCCCTCCTGTTAAACTGTCATTTCCTTCAGAAAGAATCATCCTACTCTGGAGATCTGCTGTAATCCCAGGTGCCTTCCAGGCCCCACCGGGAAGTTGGGAAGATCAGCCAGTCACCGTTTCCGCGAGTCTAAGCCTGGAGCCACGACCCTTTCCCACCCGAGCCTGGATCTCCAGCCCACCCACCGCCCCCGGACTCACCATTGAGACCGTACTTCTCCCGCTGTCGCCGCACCTGCTCCGAGCTGAGCCCGCAGCTCTCCCGCACCTCGAAGCGCCGCAGCACCTCGTCGGCGGTCAGGCTGTGCGCGCCCTCCATGCTGCCCGCCGGGGGTGAGCACGGTCGGCTGGGGGTGGGGGGGCGAGATCGAGGGGGGAGGAGAACCAAAACAGCCGCCCCGCGCCGAAGGGGTTACTGGAGGGGCGCGCTGGGGACCCCCGACCGTGCGCCCGTCCTTCCGAAGGGGCGACCGGGCTCTTTCCGTCCGCTGGCGGGGAGCTTCGAGCCGCCAAGCTCCCTTCCTCCTGGCGGCGACGGGGACTCACAAGCCGGCTGCCCGGCTGCAAAGACGGCGCCCGCCCAGCTCCCTCCCGGCCATGCCCGGCCAAGTTACTTTCTGCTCCCGGCGCGACTTCGGCTGCTACGAAACGGGAGGTGGTGGGAGGAGACGGGGTCACGCCCACTTCCTCTCGGCCACGCCCGTTTCCTACTGGCCACGCCCACCAGGATCCCCCACCCACCCGCGATCTAGGCGATTTCACCCCGCCCAAACCACAGAGGATCAGAAAAAGGGGATTGATCTCCTCGCTCTGTCCCCAAACTCCGCCTCCGCCAGCCGGCCTTTCCCCATTCACAAGCTGCCTGCTGCCTCCTGATTGGCTCCGACGCGCCCTTGAGGGCTTCCTCCCTTTCTCTCATTGGCCCAGGGAGGTTCTTTTATTTGCATCTGTGTTTTATTCTTGCTTGCCAGAGCAAAGAGGGCTGGGTGGTTTAAAAAAATATATTATTCACGTTTGGGAGAGATGGTGGGGGCCTAAAACATCTCTCACCGGGTCACGCCAGTCAGACTCCGCACCAGTTGAACTTCCCCACCTGCGCTGAACACCTTGACCTGGTTCGCCTTCTTCGGGCAATCCTGAAGCTGCACATTTTGGAGGAGGAGGAGGAGGAGGAGGAGGGGGGGGGGGCTACAAAACCTCACCTTTTCACGCCAGGCAGCATCTGCACCTGTTGAATTTCGCCACCTGCGCTGCACACCTTGACCTGGTTCCCTTCTTCAGGCAATCCTGAAACTGCACCTGTGTTGTCTCCGCAGCTCCCCACTGCCAACAGTTGCCCGTGGAAGTTTTCTGCGGGTCGTGCACCTGTCCACCGTTGCACCTGTTCACTCTTTTCTGCGATCTGGTGCTTTCAATAGGCTGTGTGGGAGATGGGAAGCCGACTGCAGTTAAGTTTTATTTGGGGCTTCTCTACCCCCCTCCCCCCAATAACCCCCTTCCTCTTGGCTTCATTGCCTTCAAAGGCAATTTAAAAAATAAACAAAAAATTATCATAGAGAGCAGCTATCAATATCAATAGTTAACTACCAACAACGCCTTTCGAAACTAATTTAAAGTTGGACGGATTGTTGCATGCCTTACACCATGATTTCTGGGGTTGCCAACTGACCTGGAGAAAATATCCTGACCCTTTAGTAGAGGTATATTTTGCGATGTTACTTATGGGTGATGATATTCATCTCCCAGCTATGAAAAGTCTTAGCTGCCCAATTTCCATCCCCTGAAACCTCTATTTAAAGGGACAGGAAATCTGCTAGTGACTTTGGTAACCTTGCTAGTGACCTATTGTGTAGGGATCGCTCTTAGGTGGTTGTTTATTTTCATGTTTTTACTCTTTGTTTCTGTCGCTTGGGGAAGTACTCTTCTGGTCCCTCCTCTTCTGTCAATCATTATCTGCCCCCGCTTCCTCTTTCACAATCTTAAATTTTAAGGCTTTCAGAAACATTCTTGTTTTCCCCCCAGTCAGGTTTAAGGTGGTCTGTACCATCTTAAACCAAGAGAAACAGACATTCTGGCAGGTACAGAAAATACAATCAAAAATCCAGGATTCAGTTCCTCCTAACATCCTGTTCCCTGTTCCAGCAAAGATGTATGAAGGGTTTGTCTTTCAGGGGGAAAAAATCACATGTAAGGGAAGGATTTACACATTTTACCTTGTAAAAGGCAGTACATTCCACAAATTAAAGCAAACACGAAAAGTGGTTTTTAAACCAAGGCAGGCTACGGCACAGTGAAATTCTACTGACAACATATCAACAGAAATAGATTATCTCCTGGGTTGGTGAAAAGCACCATCAAGTCACAGTCCATTTATGACAATCCGGTAGGATTTTCAAGGCAAGAAACATTCAGATGTGGTTTGCCTTTGCCTGCCTCTGTGCAGCAGCCCTGGATTTCCTTGATCTCCCATTCAAATACTAACCAAGACCATTCCTGATCTGACAAGATCAGTCTAACCCAAACCATCTAGGTCAGACGGTCTACTAGAAAAAGTGACAGGTGGCAGGTAGCAGCGATGGATCAGAGCTGATTTGCAAAGTAAATATCAGAGAATCTACAAATAAAGTAAATACCAGAGAATCTACAAACATTGACAAGCGTCCCTTTCGTTCACCAGGTTGCAGAACTGGAATGCAGGGGTTGAATGTATTCTTTTCCTTCTAAAAAGGATGTTTGGTTTCCAGCAAACTCATCCCCTGCCCCACGCCGTGAGTGTGTGTGTGTCTGTGAAATGACATAAGCTTCCAACTTATGGTGACCCTATGAACGATGACCTGCAAAACAGCCTCTTGTTAACAGCCTTGCAAACTGAAGGCTACTCATATTGGGTCTTCCTTTTTACCTGCTGCCTTCAATTCTTCCTAGCATGGTTGTTTTTCCCAGCAACTCTTGTCTTCTCGTAATGTACACTGGCCTTAACTTAGTCACTTTAGCTTTTAGGGAGAGTTCATGCTTGATTCGATCTAGAACCCACTGATATGCCTTGTTGGTGTTCCATGGTATCTATAAAACACCCCTCCAACACCACATTTCAAAGTAACTGGCACGACACCCCTGCAAGGTAAGCCGCCAATATTATCCCAAATGCTACAGATCTGAGGCTGAAAAACTTGATAGAGGGCATTTTACTAATGGAAGGAGATTTATCTGCCATGAGACTAACCTGCTAATGCAGCCATCTAATGAGTTTTCAGCAGAGGAAGATTCAAAGCAGGGGATTCCTGATTGGTAGCTCTGTCTCTTAGCCACTATCAGTTCTCGGGAAAGAAAGGCAAATTTTCTGTTGATATTTTCCTGGTTGCTCATGGTTCACACTGGGAGCAAAGGCCAAGAACCTGCTGAAAGTTAAACAAATTAGGTGTGCTAATGTCACTGGATTAGTTTGTACTGCTAGCATCACCCAGTAATTTATTTGCATGCAAGGGAAATTACATTGCCCAGATTTCAAAAGCCTTCAGGCCTGTAGTGTCTCCCCCCACACCCTCACTCCATGAATACCCGAGGAGGAGGAGGAGGAGGAGGAGGAGGACAGACACCCTGTGAGGGAGGTGGGGTTGGGAGTGGTCAGAGAGAACTCTCTGTGAGGAAACACATCTGGTTCACCAGATAAGCCTCTGCCACTCAGGAGGAGGTGTGGAGAATCAAACTCGGTTCTCCAGATTAGAATCCGCCTGCTCTTAACCATTACACCACGCTGGTTCTCAATAAAATGCATACAATAACATACATTAAAGCTTCCATGGTAGAGTGGAGATTCCCAACTGGAGTCTCCCAACTCCTGCTCTGACATTCTAACCACTATGCCACATGGATCCGCCATGATGGTTACTATCATAGCAGCATAACTATTGGCAGTGGTAGGATTCAAATAATTTAATAGCCGGTTCCAGTGATGGGATTCAAATAATTTACGAATTGGTTGTTTACAAGCACCATTTTAACAACTGGTTCTGCTGAAGTGGTGCGAACCGGTTGAATCCCACCACTGACTATTGGGCTGTGCCCAGAGAACTTGATGTGTGTTCTTCAAGCATTTTTTAGTCTCTCCCACCTGCTCTAGCTTGAAAAACATAATTGCACTTACCAATAAAAAAAAAATTATGGTCATGGAAGAAAGTGGATTTACTCTGTAATTCCTGAGGTTTTTTCCCTCTTACCTATGAAAAGATGCACTCTATCCAGAATGTATTTTTAGTCAACCACCCACAATTTCCCACTCCAGGCACTCTTCTGGGAATGGCTTCTTTTCCATATGAAACTCCTTATATGGAAATTGGGAGAGCCCGGTTGTTTTCTGATTGGCTTCCCCTTCCCCTTCTCTTCTCTGCTGAAACTGACTCAATAGAGGCAAATCTCATCCATTTCACTAGCTCCAGTTTCCTTCACTGTCACCAGCTTTCTTTGCTATCTAGTGAAACATACAAGACTTTGGGGTGTTGTATGTGATTTCCGGGCTGTATGGCCGTGTTCTAGTAGTATTTCTCCTCTGGAGATGCCAGCCACAGATGCAGGCGAAACGTCAGGAGAAAATGCGACTAGAGCATAGCTATACAGCCTGGAAACCACACAACATCCCAGTGATTCTGGCCATGAAAGACTTTCCTCCAGACCTTGTCAGTTTCTGCATAGATGGGGAAGCTTAGGAAATGGCTGGGTGGGGCAAGCTACAAGGCTACCTTGGGGTTGTTGCCACATCAAGATATAGGGCAGTATGGGCCCCATTTTGGCTAGGCAGGAAGAGGGAAAGTCAGGTTAAAAAACCCCACTTTGCCATGGGAACTAGCTGTGTGACTTTGGCCCAGTCACATGTTCTCAGCCTCGACCCTGGCAAGTATTTGGAACGGAGACCTCCAAGGAAGACCAGGATTGCAAAGTGGAGACCCCTTCCACACATGCAGAACAATGCACATTCAATCCACTTTCACAATTGTTTGAAAGTGGATTTTGCTATTCTGCACAGTATTCCAGCTTCAAAGTGCATTGAAAGTGGATTGAAAGTAAGAATTCCAAAGGCCCCTGCTTAGGGACCTCAGGGAGTTCCTTGCAGGGCCTGTAAAACCTAGGGAAGCTGTTCCAACCGGGCCTTTGAGGTGAGGCTGCTGCAGGTCATTGGAGTCCGCCCTTCTTTGTTGCTCCTTACAGCTTTGTCATCTGCTGATTGAATATCGGCCTGTCCACTCCCGGGAGGTTAATGCCGGACAACATCTACTTATTTTAATTGTGGAAGATCACTGCTGCTAGTGTTTTAAAGTTTAATTTATTTATTGTTTTAATTGAAACTATTTGTTGTACTCAAATGTTGATTGTTTTGTAAACTGCCCTGAGCCCTTTGGGGGTAGGGTGGTCTAATAAATGTAAATAATAATAATAATAATAATAATAATAATAATAATAATAATAATAATAATAATAATAATAATAATAATAGTGCATTATTCTGCATGTGCGGAAGGGATTGGAGGCAGTCAAGGTCAAGTCACTTCTGAACGTCTCTTGCCTTGAGAACCCTATGGGGGCCCCTTAAGTCAGATGTGATTTGACGCCTCCCCCCAAATTAACACATTTTAATGATGATGAAATAACAATAACAAAGTATGGCATTCATCTAGTGTTTTCAAAGCTCATACATTGTCACAATAATACTTGTAACAATTACGGAAAGAGCAAGCTAGAATTATTAACTCCCTCGCCTGGTAAACCAGATGAGATAGGCTGAGATCGGATAAGTTACCCAGGGCCGAAATGGGCCACTTTCCAGACCATTTTCTTAATGGCTCTGCCACATTAGCTCCTAATTTAATAACATGAATATGGTCCCTTTTGTTTGCACCCAGCTTGGATGAAAATTGGAAAAGGTATCTGTGAAAAAGTTGTCGAAAAGAAACACAGCTCTGGGTTTCACTCACATAAACCAATGCTGCAGAAACAAAATAAAAAGCTTGACAACAACGGATACACACTGTTCACAGAAAAGTATCAGACAAGAAGAAGGTTTCAAAAGCTGGTGAAGGAAGCAATTCCCAGAGACCTGTTTAGGGTTTCCAGCAGAGGTGTAGCTAGGGAAAATGGAGACCGGTGCAAAATCTGAGTTTTGCGGGGGACCCCCATGTTCATTTGTGTTTTTTATTTTTTAGTATTTTTTTTAGTTTTTGGGCTGTAGGTGGCGCAGTTTTTAGACTAGGAGCACCAAAAATTCAGAGTATTTTTTCGGAGACTCTCCTGATGATACCACCTAGGTTTGGTGAAGTTTGGTTCAGGGGGTCCAAAGTTTTGGACCCTCAAAGTTGTAGCCCCCATCTCCTATTAGCTCCCATTGGAAACAATGGGAAATGGGGGCACCCCTTTTGGGAGTCCATAACTTTGGATCCCCTGAACTAAACCTCACCAAACCTGGGTGGTATCATCAGGAGAGTCTCCTTAAGATACCCTGAAATTTTGATGCTGCTAGCCTAGAAACTGCACCGCCTGCAGGCCAAAAACTGAAAAACACTAAAAAAACCACAAACTTGAATTTTTGCATACGCTCCCCAGGCGCGTGCCTGGTGCAACGCACCCCCCCCTTTCCCCCTTGTAGCTTCGCCCCTGGTTGCCAGATCTGTGGTTGATGACTGGGGGTGGGGGTGGGGGAAGGGCAGGACCCTCTGGGAGGCATAATGTCTTAAAGTCTACCTTCTAAAGCCATGTTCTCCAGGCGCTGTGAGATCAGATTAATTCTAGGAGATCTTCACCCCCTGCCTGAAGAATGGCAACCTTAGAAATTTGGAAACATTAGGATTCATTTTAAAACGCATTAAGCTTCTCGTCTTCATGGTTGCAGTGAAAACTGAGAAACTAGTCCTGACTCAAGGCTGGACATTTTGACTTACGGAATTCCTTAACCAACCATCTTGCAGAGGACAAGTAGATCAATGAGGCAGAATCCTACTCAATGGGGTTTGCTGCCATGAATTGGTCCTTACACTCATGCTGTTCCATCTTCTTCAGTGCCTTAGCAAATGTTAGGGAACCAGCCAGTTAGTTTGAATCACCAGCTCCTCTGTTCCCTGTCATGAATACTGACATGTTCATTTCACACCAGCAGCAAGGGAGATGTTTGAAGAGCACTTTACACTTCTCATGGAAATGCTTTCAGCAGTGTGAATTGGGGGCGAGTATCAGAAGTGGGGGCTTGTTTTTTAGAGGCCCTGAGTTGAAAGCACTTGGGCTTAGAAACAAGCTGGAATTAGAGAGAGAAGAGCTGCTTTGAAGGCCACACAAAATCATTTGGCAGGCAAAGGAGGAAGGCAGGAATAATCGCTTACCAACACGCCTTGCTTACCAACACACCAGTAAGCAGCTGACAAAACTCACAAAAGGTGGGCATTACTGTGTGCAGCCCCAACCCTGCTAAGATCACCTCAAATGCTGCATTTGAATTGGGGAGGGAGTGTTGCTGCATGCAGTATAAGAAGGTGAATCCTTCCTCCTTCTAAAGGGTGCCATGAAGGCATAAGTACCAAAAACTGGCACCAGAGGAAGACACTGCTCCCCAAGAAAAAGATGCCTCTCAGAGGGTTTTGAAATCTTATGTCAAGTTTGTGCAGAAAGGAGGCTGACTGCTGGACTTTCCCCCTACCCCTAAGATGATGAAGAAGAGTATGGATTTAAAACCCACCTTTCTCTCTTGTGAGGAGATTCAAGGCGGCTTACAAGCTCCTTTCCCCTCCTCTCCCCACAACAAACATCTTGTGAGGTAGATGAGGCAGAGAGGGTTCAGAGAGAACTGTGACTAGCCCAAGGTCACCCAGCAGGAACGTAGGAGTGTGGAAACCATCTTGTTCTCCAAATAAGCCTCTGTCACTCAGGTGGAGGAGTGGAGAATCAAACCTGGTACTCCAGATTAGAATCCACCTGCTCTTAACCACTACACCTGGACAATGGGGCCAGCTAATCCCCGCTGTGTCACCCTAAAGTGATTTAATCAGCATTCCAAGTAGAGCATTACTTACCTTATCTGCACCCATCCCAGCAGGCAATCAGAATTCAAGAGAATAGTTTAAGCATCGTCTTGGGTCCGGATGACTCATCTGGCCTCTCCAATCGTTTTGTTGGAACCCTGGAAAAGCAATCAATTCTTTGCCTCTGGCTTTCCTGCCAGCTTCCCTCGTACTGCCTCCCAACCTATTCTGGGATATAAATATTGGTCCTCTGGCCATTCATGGAGTGTATGCGAATTCTGGATCCATACATGCACCCCCACTTGTGTGTGAGCTCTTCCCTTTGCTCCTGGAAATGCTGGTCGTTTTCTTCTTCTTCAATGCTGCTTTCTCTAGAGATCCCTTCAGGACCAGTAGCTATCACCTTCAAGGCCAGTAGCTATCCCTGGGAGAGAGCTACTGGTCTTGAAGGGATGTCCAGAGAAACAATCAACAACTGCGTCTCTTTTTTCCTAATCAGCTTTTGTATGGGGTGTGCGTGCGTGCGTGCGTGCGTGCGTGCGTGCGTGCGTGCGTGTGTAGGTCAACAGGTATATATAATAAAATATATATAATAAAATCCTGTATGCAGAATAACGAACAGAATGTAGCTTGTGTGCCTCTTTAAATAAGAATGGTTATCTTGGTAAAGACCAGCCTTTTTACCTCAGAAATCATAAATAAAAGAACTTTACTTATACTGAGAGAAAAAATATAAATCTCTCTCTCTCTCTCTCTCTCTCTCTCTCTCTCTCTCTCCCTGTCTGTCTGTCTGTCTGTCTGTTCTCTCAGTATAAGTAAAGTTCTTTTATTTATGATATCTGAGGTAAAAAGACTGGTCTTTACCAAGATAACTGTTCTTATTTAAAATGGCACACAAGCTACATTCTGGTTACAATTTGGTTACAATTTGGTTACCAATAACATTTTGGTTACAATTTGGTTACCCATAACAAGTGCAATTTACAGTATTAAACTTTCAGTCAGAGGCTTTTGCATAGCTTTAGTTTTCCCTCAGCAGAGTCAGAGAGCTGCAGCCTCCAACTGTCACTTTTAGAATGTTCGCTGAACTCTCCCAGAATTCCGTGTTCATTGCTTAGAACATATTTCTCGTTTTACTATTGTTATTCTTTTAACAAAACCATATCACCTACTCATCTGAGAATTTTCACCCAGGACTATCCTGGTGTACGTAGGTTAGCGATCCCAGTTACCCCCTCTCACTCTCTGTCTCCAGCTAATTTCCCCCAACCAAAATGGAGACAGGCTATTTAGGATAACAGATGTATCGTTTTTCACGTGGACTGTGCCCTGAAACATCATGGCGAACCGAAGCCACAACATTTATTGAAAAAGAAGAAGAGTTGGATTTATATCCCCCCTTTCTCTCCTGCAGGAGACTCAAAGGGGCTTACAAACTCCTTTCCCTTCCCCCCCCTCACAACAAACACCCTGTGAGGTAGGTAAAGCTGAGAGAGCTCGGAAGAACTGTGACTAGCCTAAGGTCACCCAGCTGGCATGTGTTGGAGTGCACAGGCTAATCTGAATTCCCCAGATAAGCCTCCACAGCTCAGGCAGCAGAGCGGGGAATCAAACCCGGTTCCTCCAGATTAGAGTACACCTGCTCTTAACCACTATGTCACTGCTGCTATTGGTTGAGGATGAATGGGTGTGTTCTTGACAAGTCACAGCTGCTTTATGGTAGGGTTTTTAAGGCAAGAGATGTTCAGAGGTGGTTTGCCACTGCTTGCCTCCACCTCAAGATCCTAGTAGCCCTTGGGGGTCACCCATCCAAATTCTAATCAAGTCCAACTCAGCTTAGCTTCTGATATCTGATGACATCAGGTGAATTCTTAGAACCAGACCCAATGGGTTTAATTCTGAGATTGCCAACTTGGCTGGAGGAATGTCCCCAGGGGCGTAACGAGGCAGCCCTGGGCAAACTGTAGCCCTGGGCAAAACCTGAGTTGGATGCTGCCCATGGGCGGCCACTCCACCACGACCAAATTTTTTTTGCACCAGGACATTCGTGCCTGCAAGGGGTGCATTTTTAGACATATCAGCGCCAATACCCTGAAATTTTGGTGCCGATACATCCAAAAATGCACCCCCTGCAGGAACATCCTAGAAATTTGCCCAAGAATCTTTGTTCTGCATTGAGTTTTCTGCATTGTTTTATAGGGGTTGCAGGCTGTGGGGGGCACATTTCTGAAGGCACAGTCTCAAAGCTTTCAGGGTCTCATCAGGAGACTGCCCTAACGATGCCCCCCAAGTTTGGTGCAGTTTGGTTCAGGAGGGCCATAGTTATGGACCCTCAAAACTGTAGCCCCCATCTCCTATTAGCTCCCATTGGAAACAATGGGGGATAGGGGCACCCCCTTTGGGAGTCCATAACTTTGGACTCCCTGAACCAAACCTCACCAAACTTGGGGGGTAGCATAAGGACAGTCTTCTGATGATACGCTAAAACTTTGGTGCCGCTAGCCTAAAAACTGCGCCCCCTGCAGGCCAAAAATGGAAAACCACTAAAATACCCCAAAACGAACCCAGCATTTTGATGCCCCCCACAAGGTGATGCCCTGGGCAGCTGCCCACCTTGCCCAATGGGCATTACGCCAGTGAATGTCCCACTCCTTTAATAGAGATTTAACATGTAGAAATGAACCATTTTCAAAGAATGGAGTGAAATAATGTCACCCAGGGATGGTTGGAGATCAAACTGGTATTAAAGGGATAGCTAGAAGGGCTGGTTTAAACACTGGGAACCCTATTAGGTCCAGAGAGCGAGAGAGAGGGTAAAGCTATTCCACTTTAAGGTGGACTTCTTTGTTTTTTCTGCAACAGGTTTAACACGGCTCCAACTTGGAATTTGTCATGACAACACTGAGGACAGAAAGCAGCACGTCACGAAAAAGGATTTCTCAGGTTTGTTTTCCAGTTTGCATCGCTATCTGCTAATCACATACTTTGCCTTTATGAAGGGTGGGAGGTGGTGAATGGGGGTGTGTGATATTCTCATTGAGCACCTGCAGTTCATGATGAACACTGGTACTTATCTAGTTGGGCCCTGGAGTTCATCCTTTAAAGCACAGTCATCCAGAGAGTTCATTAAAATGTGCTTCTTGTGAACAGAAACTATCTTCCCTCCACCAGAGTTCCCTCCACCACCACCCCTTCATTCATTAATATAGTTTGTCATGGAAACAGGAGAAAGATAGCAGCATACCACAGCAATAAGCATGTGAAATCACAGGGCTGAGTTTGAACCTTGCAAGGAGAAACCCAGACAATCATAATTTTGGGCCTCCCAGCGGTACGATGACCATCACCCATTTCCTTTATCAAACCAGTTTCCCTCTCCCGTGCTGTTAAGATTGAGCCCCCTCCACTCCCCATACAGGCTTTGAAATAGTGCTTTATGTTGGTTTTGATCCATACAAGATTGTTGCTTACCTTAAACAATCGTGTGGCAATTTAGGTCAGCAATTTGTAGGGTTGCCAGCTCTGAATTGGGAAATATGACAAAGCAGATGGGGACGGGGGTGCAGGAGAGTCCAGCCAGACATCCCTGGAGTGTGATTATGAAGTCAGTTTGCTAGGGAGAAGTGTGACATTATAACAGACCCTCTCTTAATCTGATCTACCTTGCAGGACTGCTGTACACTGCCCAGAGTTCCTTGGAAAAGAGATGGGATTATATATGTACACACATGTACAGGCACAACGGTGTGATTTGTGCACATTAGAGAATCAATTGTGGTGAGCCAAGTAATTGGGAAGTCAAAATATTTGTTTTCAGGAGTTGTTTAGGTTGAATGTGAACAGAGGGCATCTTTGTTTGCATTATTGAATTCTTTGTTCACGTTATTTCTTCCCTTCCCTTCCCTTTCTTTTCTTTTTCTATTTTTCTTTTTTATTTCTTTTCTTTCCAAATGCATCCAGAGGAAAAGTTCCCTGACTGCCATCTAAAGAGGAATGCTTTGGCCTGTAACCATTTTTCCAGCTTCAAACAATAGGGCACATTCACACATGCAGAATAATGCACTTTCAATCCACTTTCACAATTGTTTGCAAGTGGATTTTGCTATTCTGCACAACTGCAAAGTACATTGAAAGTGCATTATTCTGCCTGTGCGAAAGTGCCCCTAGTTATGTCCCTCTAGCAATTCATTCCCCTGGTATTTATACTGAAGCTTGGAAAATTGGAAAGGTGAACACAACAAAGAGAACAGAGAGACATCTTAGTCTTTGTCACAAAACCATTTGGCAGTGTAACCTACCAGAGTCTCTCAATACCTTAAAACATCTTAAAGCCCCCCTTTTCTGACACTTATCCTTGCCGAATACCTTTTAAAAAGCAGCCCCTTAAGAAAACTGACTCTTCTTCTGTCCAAAGCGTGACTCACCAGAAGCCAATTCAAGCCTTTCTAATTAAAAAGCAAGGACATTTTGGATGGAATTAATGGCCAGCTGGAGAATCTGTAAACGGATCCATGAAAAACTTGGCCTCTTGGTTGGCTGACTCAGCAGAGAGGCTGAAAACAGAACTGGGGTGTGTGGTGGAGGTGCTGTAGAATGAGGCGGGGCTTTATGGGCATCAGCAAACTCAGACCTTGAAGCAGGATCAGCCATTTACAGAACCCCAGGAGCAAAGAAGACATCTGTGTTCTAGGGACTGATAGCAGCGCAAACCAGGTAATCCACCAATGGTTAGAGAATCAGACTAGGAGCAGGAAGATCCAGGTTCAAAGCCCCACTCTATCATGATAGTTCACTGGGTGACCTTGGCCAAATCACTCTGTCAGCCTTATCTGCCACACAGAAGAACATAAGAACAAGCCAGCTGTATCAGACCAGTCCATCTAGTCCAGTTCTCTGCTACTTGAAGTGGCCCACCAGGTGCCTTTGGGAGCTCACATGCAGGATGTGAAAGCAATGGCCTTCTGCAGCTGTTGCTCCCGAGCACCTGGACTGTTAAGGCATCTGCAATCTCAGATCAAAGAGGATCAAGATTGGTAGTCATAAATCTCAGAAGAGGTGTTGCTAACTGGGTACAAATGGAGGAAAGGAAAAGCATGTTGTAAGTGGCTCCGGGTCTCCAATGGAATAATAATTTTAAAAAATTAACTAAATATTTTAAAGGAGCAATGATCTCTTGAGGAATATAGGGCCAAAGTGCACACAGCCCTGAAGTTCCAGGAGAGGAAACTCCCAATATCTAGCACACATATTTAAACCACCCTTCTGCAATGGATTTCCTGTCCCTCTGAACAATTCCGTTTTGCGTGTTTTCCTAAAGGCCATGAAGATAGATGGTACCTTGCTTTTTCAACTTATCAACACTTCTCTCCCACTCTTCCTCTGAGAAGCTCAGCTTTATCCTCCTCCATTTTATCCCGTGGCGCAGTCTGAGGGGAAGAGAATTGCCTGAGGTCTGTTTTTAGACCGAGGTCTTGAGCAATAAAACCATAAGATACAGATAAGACTCGTATCTAAAAACACCTCCCTCCGACGCTCCTCTACAAACTCTAAAAAATGAGCAACCAAATAAGTATGTTGCGGGTCTAAGTCCTCTAAGAGGAACTGAACCTTTTGCTCTAAAGTTGCTCGAGAAAACCTGGTCTGTTTACTAACACATGGCATGGTCCATTTTAGCCTGTTGGGACTCATGAGGGCATTGCGAAAGGGTTTGTACTAAGGAGTCCACTGACTGAAGAGGGCAGCGACGTAGCCAGTTTGAAAAAGGGAGCAGCAATACCGTTGAAAAAGAGCAATTAAATCTTGAGCGTGCTCAGTTGCCATCAAAAAAGGCCAGCCAGCATTTGCCTGATGTTTGGTCTTTCGTGAAAGACATTGTCAAGAAACATCCAAAGAGCAGAGAAGAGGGAATTGGTGGACCGACCTCATAACCCTACCAGATGGCAGAAGAGCTTCTCTTTAATCTCTCTCCCACCATGGGTGCAGCAGCAAGTGGGGTGATTATCAAAGCAAAGAGAAGGCCAGGGAAGGCAGGAAAAGAGGCAAAGACATTTTTTTCAGGAGAAAGAGTCCAGATAATAAATCAAGATAGAGTATGGTTTTTCTGAAAAAGACATATTTATTCATACAGGGAGATAATTGATTGGCTCTGTGGGCAGACAGAGATTTATCCGAGCACCAGCTGAAAATAAAAGCAGACCTCTAATGAAGAGAGGGAGTGGTTCTTCTAAGGCACGATTCCTTGCAACAGAGAAAGACTTGCAAAGCCAAAACCACACTCTAGGCGCTTAGAAGAAACTGACATTTATCCATTATAAGACTTGCTGTTTTATCATCGTTTCATTCACAAATGTAGAGTTTGGTAATATTTTTTATCCTGCTTTGCAACGTGAAATTGGATCTCCAAGGTAGCGTGCATATTCTGTCCCCCAAGTAAAACAATCTAAAGGTGCCCTGTTCTTGGGTGGAACAGAGTGGGAGACACACAAGCAAGGTGTAACAGTTCAAAAACAAGGTTTATTGCTTAGAAGATTTGAGACCCTAACTCCTCTCAGGGTCTGACTAAGATAAGGTACTTGCTTGACTGGAACAGTTTGAAGCTGTAAACTTTTGTTCTTTCTTTGGCTTCTTCCAAGAAAGTCCACTTTGTGCTTCTCTTGGGTCCTTGAGTGTCCTTTAACTGGATTCTACTTTCTGTACACCTTAACTTTATGCTATCTCTATACACCTTAGATGTAACAGATATTGAAGCCTTCCAACTACCCTTCGCACCTTAGACTGACTGACTGAGTTAAACAGGGGGATTACTGGGTGATAACAGGAAGACTGCCTCTAGTGAGATTTCTTAAAGGGACAGGGTCCAATTAAAATTCCCTCCCTTAGAAGACTATACAAGGAACTAAACCCATGTTAGATATAGGGAAACTGATACTTAATAGGAAAATAACAAAAGCTTATGTGGGAGCATGTCAGTGCAAGAATCAAAGTCTAATGGAAATGACAATTGTCTTGGATAAGAGGATAAATGAGCATTTACTGCCTGGGATATTTTTAATGTTTGGAATTCTGAGCTGTCGAACCTTAAGGAAAAGGCTGGGCAAACGAAGCAGTAATTAAAATGCAGCACAAATCATCCTCTGTGACTGCGAGAGGGGAGAAATTCTCAAGGCAAAACATACGGTACGCTGATCATGGCTCTCTGCCCATCTGTAAAAGGTAAACTTGTACATGTGTGTAGCCCTAATTCGGAATGGAAGGCAGCAGAAGAAGGGATTTAACTCTTCCGCCCCTTTGCTGATGCCTGATGTTGTTCTCGGAGTGTTTGTGGGGAGATGCAATCTTTCAAAAAAGAAAAAATGCATATTTTTTTTGTGGAGGGGAGGTTGAAATGGAAAGAAAAGCTTGGAGAGGGTGATTTCGATTAGACAAACCAAGCTGGGGGCTGAAAGGCACCTCCCCTCCCCTTTCCCCTCTAAATTGCAGCTGCTTAAGATATACCTTTTATTGATGGACTGAAATTTGTGATCTTCATTGCTGTCATTTTGGTCCTCAGCTGGAGTTAGGCCAGCTGATAAGTCTGGCTGCTTCCTGCTTTTTGGGGTGGGTGGGATTTGAAACCATGCTTCCTTGATCAAAATCCAGCTTCCGAGCTATTGCATCACACTGTCTTTTTTATAAAGATAATTTGAGGGGCTCATAACGGTCAGGTCAATGCACTCAGTGTCCCCCGGGGCTCTTTAGGAATGGAGCCCAAATTCCGCTGAAGTTCAGCTGCAATTTGTAAATAGCTTGCCTGATGCCTAATGTATTTATTTGAATTGACAGTTATTATACCCCACCTTTCTCCCCAACGGGGACCAAAGCAGCTTATATCATGTCCCTCTCCTCCATTTTACCTTCACAGCAGCCCTGTGAGGTAGGTTAGGCTCAGAGTGTCTGGCCCAAGGTCACCCAGTGAACATCCATGACACAAGTAGGGATTAAACCTGGATTTCCAAGATACAAATTCAACATTCTTAACCACTACACCACACTGTCTCTGTTTTCATTCCCAGCTGCCTCGGCTTCATCCTTCCCTTTTCTCATACCTAGGCGGCTGCAATGGGGGGCATCTCTGAGGCCCCTTCTGTACATTTCAATCCACTTTCAGTACACTTTGCAGCTGTGCGGAATAGCAAAATCCACTTGCAAACAATTGTGAAAGTGGATTGAAAGTGCATTATTCTGCCTGGGTGGAAGGGGTCTGAGAGGCCCCTGGCCTTATAGCTTGAACAGTACCCAAAAGAGAAGCCACGAGCAGACAAGATTTCACACCACAAGACAAGATGTCACACAGGAGACAGGATTTCGCACCAGAAGATAGCTGGCCCGATTCAAGACCTTGTTGGGGGGTGGGGGGTGGGCTGGTGTCCTTTCCTTCACCTTCGTATCAACCCACATGCCTTCCAGTAGTGAATTAGGGGGTTGTGATGTCCGACGGCATCTCTTAGGAGCTGCGGTTAGGATGCAGGGAAAGAAACGCTGGCCGCAAGAAGTCCTCCAACAGGTCTGGGAAAACATGTCGTTGAAAGGATGACAAATTGCTTCAAGGAAGAGTGGGGATAATTTTTTTTTACAACCCATTGTGACTCAGCCTTGGCACTGAAGCAGAGGTGGATACCCTCCCATTCCAGCTCTAAGCCTATGAAACAGCCGCTGAAGGACAGAAGGACAGGATCCCAGACAGAGCGCCCAGGCTTCCCAAAACAGATTGCCTGCTGTCAATTAAAACAGGCTTCCCTCAAAATAAACAGAGCTAACCAAAATAAACCTTCTTCCTTTTCCAGATTGGGGGAAGACAGGATGGGGGAAGAGGCAGGCTTGCCCTGTGCTAAAAGGAATGGAGGAAGGGATGGAAAGAATGTGCCGGAATATCGAAGAGGCCTCTGACATCGGGAACGGCCTTCCCCTCTTCGATTCAGTGTAAGTTTGCAGATGGCTTAACAGGAAGGAGCCAAGGTGATCCATGGAACATTTTAAATGTGAACATTTCTAGTCCAAAGGGTTGCCAACTTCCAGGCAGAGTTTTAAGCTCCAGCCTCACAACAATCCTACAAAGTAGACCACTCAGGCCAAGACCATCCAGTAAGCTATGTGGCCAAACCTCAAAAAGCAAATGAACAAAAGAGGCAGGCGCGATCGTTGTCCCTCTGTCTCTTCCACAGAACAAGGGGAAGTTGCCTGTGTTTCTGGGGCACGTCGTGATGGAGCCAGGCATGGCCGTCTAGAGAGGCAACAACAATCAAACCTTTATTAGGCATTAAGTAGAATAAATATAAAATGATTATAAGACCTTCTGCTGAATACAGAACAGACACAAAGTAAAAATTGGTGTCACTAAGGTGACGAGTCACAGATCTTAAGCACTTCCAATAAAAAGGTTACGATGCTTTCAGTGTCCTCACGACGGCCACAGTCCAGCAGTTGTATCATCTTTAAATTATAAATGTTCTTTGGCTGAGAGCCACACTCAAGGGCAGGAATGGCGCGTCTTAATGTTGAATATTGGGGACAGATAAAAAGGATATGTAAAAGCAGTGGCGTAGCACCACGGGGATAGGTGTGTGCATGACGCACCAGGCGCATGCCCCTGCAGGGGCATGATGGGGGCATTCTGGGGCGGGATTGGGCTGACAGAGCATGGTAGGGGCACAGGGTGCACACGTGCCCTGGGCACAGTTCCCCCTTGCTCCACCCTCGTGTACAAGAGTTTCAGGCGTTTTCAGACAGTAGGGACAAACTCTCTCACGAGTTGGAATATTCTGTAATCAGCATGGAACAAAGTGGTGGGGAGCGCATCGCATCCACCAATATTTGGCTCTGTCAAAAAACACACAGAGATTTGGCCATCTGTCCTGACTTGGGCTGAATGCCAAGACTGAGGGTAGAACAGGTCTTCCTAGAGAGGCAACCGGCCAGCCTCAGTCCGGCTCACCTGTGGATTCCAGGGGCCAGCATCTGGCAAGGCAGCAAAGAAAACCTGACGGAAACAGTTAACAGACTAAATGTAATTTTAACGCAGCGAGTGGGTGGCTCAGATGGCCTCAGTAACAAATTTGCACGCTCGTTTTTGCGGAGTGTGTCATCCTGGTTGCTAATCTTGAAAAGTGAAGCAAAGTTAGAAACCCATGTCGCTGTTGCTAGGCTTCCCGGGCCTTTGCAAAGAGAGCCATTTTGGTGGTGCTACAAGCAGCAGTGGCCTTTGGGGGCATCGAAAAATAAGCGCTTGCTGGGCGAGGCAAATTCAAGAGGGTGGTTCAGTCTGAGAGGCTGGCTGGAGAGATATGGGCACAGTTTCGCTGCTGCTCCATTTTCTCAAATGGTAACATATTCCTGGGTGGCATTTAACAGGTCAGCGTGGTGTAGTGGTTAAGAGCAGGTGGATTCCAATCTGTAGAAGTGGGTTCGATTCCCCATCCCTCCACACAAGAGGCGGACTCTTTTCTCTGGTGAACCACATTTTGTTTCTCTACACATGAAGCCCGCTGGGTGACCTTGGGCTAGTCACAGTTCCCTCAGAACTCTCTCAGCCCCACCTACCTCACCAGGTGCCTGTTGTGGGGAGAGGAAGGGAAGGGCTTGTAAGCCGCCTTGAGCAGGGGTAGGGAACCTGCGGCTCTCCAGATGTTCAGGAACTACAATTCCCATCAGCCTCTGTCAGCATGGCCAATTGGCCATGCTGGTAGGGGCTGATGGGAATTGTAGTTCCTGAACATCTGGAGAGGGCAGGTTCCCTACCCCTGGCCTTGAGTCTCCTCATAGAAGAGAAGGGGGGTGTAAATCCAAACTGTTGTTGTTTGTTGTTGTTGGTGGTTGTTGTTGTTCTCTCCTGGCCACACCTGGAAGTAGACAACCCTACATCCAAGTGGAGTTTGGAACTCTCCCAGAATTACAGCTGGTTTCCAGAAGACAGAGATCACCTCAACCTGGACAAACTGGCTACTTTGGGAGTATGACATAAGCGCTAAAACCTTACTAGGGCAAGAATACCACCGAGAATATCTGGCATCTGGCATCCCTGGGAATTTTCATTAGAATGACGCATTCATATCCATTCCACATTGGACCATCCTGAAAGACTTAATCCAGTTTGGATAAAGGGCAGTCTGGTTTGGGCTTCTGCAGGCAAGGAGCGATCTCCCAAAAGCAGACCAACAAAGCCTTTTAAAAAACATTTCAACCAAAAGAATCGCTAGAATAGGGGATGCACTTAAAATGTTTTGAAGCTGCAAATAAAACATTTGTGGGGGGGGGGGGGAATAATGCAGAACGTTTTATTCTTTTGGGAAGAAACGTTTTATTTCCTGCCCCAAAACATTTTAAAGTGTCAGTGTGGAAATGTTTCTATGATTCTAGGTTTCACTTAGATATTGTGGTCTCTCCTCTTTTATGAATTTGGCTAGTACTCTTTTAAAGCCCTCAGAGCTGGCGACTGCCACTCAACTGCAGGGCAGCAAGTTCCACAAGTTAATTATTTGTTGCATGGTTCCTTTTGTCTGTCCTGACTTCGCTGTCCCTTAACTGTGCATGGTGACCCAAGTATTATGAGAGAGGGATAAAAAGTTCCCTCTGTGCTTTCTCGGCAGCCCGTCAGGCTTCTCAGTAAGAATAGATCTGTCATCTCCCCAATCCTTCCCATGTTCTAACAAGGGCAAAGTTTTTTTGATGGCTGGCATGAACCTGAACACATGACCCTTTAAAAAATTAAAATATATTACAATGATGCAGTGAAGATCTTCAGACAGACATCTGCCCACTTATACTTTGGGCCTGAATTGAGAAGGTTTTCCTATAGTTTTTCAGGATAACATTTTAAAGAGTTGTACGATAGGATGTGACAGGATCAGGGATACTCAGGTTCAAATCCCATTCTGCCCTGGAAGTTCACTGAGCAACTTCAGTCCCGCAGAGGTGGAGCGAGGGGAAACTGCGCCTGGGGTCCGCACACCCTGCTGCAGCATCGTCCACCCCCACATCGCCCCAGAACGCCCCCACACCCATGCCATGCCCCCTCAATGGCCTGGCCATGCCTCTGCTGCTGCTCTGCCCAGGGCATCGCGCCCCCCACCTGTGGGGCTATGCCACTGCAGTCCCATCACACACTGACCCTTTGTGCTCTCAACGTCTGCTGCTTGGTTCTCTACTTTGCTGCTGGGTCTCCTCATGTTTCCTTGTTTACATGCAAGGAGGTGCCCCACTGCTTCTACTGAGTCTCGCTGCCATTTCCCCATACCTCTTGTTCTAGGTCAGGAAGTTGTTCGCAGCCTCTTTTCTTTCATTTCTTAAAAACACATCATTTCAATTATCTGTTGCAGAGGTGGTAGGTCAAAAGCCTTAAAGTTAAAAAGAAGAGGTTCCACCAATCCCCTGGAAATGCTGGAGAACTTGCTCCTGCATGGGGAGGAGATGTCAAATGGGGCAAAGCACACACTTTCCAAGCGCAGGCAGGGAGAACATTGTACTTTTCCCGCTCCTGGAAACTACGGGGCTTCTCTGACCTGCAGTGCGGTGAAATCTGAAGAGAAGGGAAAACATGCAAAATTGAGAATCTGGCCCAAAGGTAATGTCTGCTGGACCCGAAGAGACCCAACGTGCACAAATGCTCACTCTCAGCCTAGCCCACCTAACAGGGGTGCTGTGAGGATAAAACAGAGAACAGTGTGAGCTGCTTTGATAATGGTGGGATAGACATGAATTTAACAAAAAAAAATTATATATACTTCTGCGCTGATTCACGCTGTTTGTTCTGAACTGGGTTTACAGTGGCTCAGATTAGATCAGCCGTTTTTGTTTGCACACAGCGTTTCCACAACTTGAGTAAACTCTTAAATTTCCAAGTTGCTTCCAAACAAGAGAGTCAGCAACAATCCTCTCCGTTTTTTTATTCCCACCTTCCGTTCCAGTCCTGCAAATGACATCAGGGTGGTGTTTTGTTTTTTTTAAAAGTTAATACCAATGCACAGCCAGGGAGGCAAAAAGATTACTTTGGAACAGACTCTGGGAGCCGCCTGCCAAAAAAACTCTGCAGGGCTTAAAATGGGGGGGGGGGGCGGTTGTAGATGGTATATGCTACTGAAAGGTGTCCTGAAGATGAGTAAAAATGTAAATGGTCTTTAAGAAGTTGGATTGTTTTTTCATAAGGGCTTGTAAAAAAGCTTAGAAGCACTGGGTGGAAGTACATGCGAAAATGCAAAAAAAAAATTGAAGATCAAATTTCCATAAGGATCTTCCAAAAAAACCACTAAAGAAACTATGCTTTGATCTTCACAGTTGGGGGGACTCATATGCAGTACTTGAAGATTGTGGCAGTTTCTCATTCTCCTTTCGAAACTGAAGATACGTTCAAAACCATGTACGGGATATTCTTTCCCTCTCAACCTATGGAAGTGTCCTGTAGAAAGAAGTTGTGTTACAGGCATGCTTTCCCTTGTTTTGTGTCATCCTTAATGATTCATGTAACAACTAGATTTCAGCGGGCTCGTGTCAATTTAATAGTAACTAAGAAATCAGATCTGTTTGTATTTTTGGAAAGTATCTCTGCCATAAGGCAACGTCTGATTTGGAAGCATTCGTGCAATGTTTCGGAAAATTCCATTCCTTTAATTGCAAAAAAAATAAATAAATCTGTAAATAGCCAGTAAGCTGTTCAGAGTCTTCCTGACAGAGGGGGATAGCAATTGAACAAATTAAACAGCAAATAAAGACATGGTTTAATTGAATTTTTCTTAACTTGGCTGGTTTTTGCCAAAAATTATTCCCATTCCAGTTTCTAGGCGGTGTGCCTTCCTAGCTCTTCTTGTGAGAATACTAGAAGGAAGACTGATGGATGCTGAAATGAAAATCAGGACCAGATGATTTTGTTTATGAAACGAAGACTTCTTTGCAGATCTAAGAAAAAGGTCAAAAATTACAGGAAACCCTGAGCGCATCCTACAGTGAGAGAACCATTACTTTTAACAGGAAGCCCCTGTTTGCTACGCACCTCACAAGCACGCACTTTCTCACATCTCACCAACAGGAACAGTGCCAGATTTGCAACACCACAATTCCCACTCTGCAAACACACGCTTTCACGTTGCCAAAGCATTCTGCTTTGCTGGCTATATTCATTGACTTTGCGATGCCCTCCTCTGTACAGATTGGAAAAGCAAGAGGCTGGAGTTTGTTCTCTGGGTTCAGGCTACGCAAGACACATACAAGCCTGCCTTGAGACGATCAACAGTCAACAATATAATGGGAAAGAGCAGGAAAATGCAGAATGGGAAAGAGTTGCCTGCGCACAGCATGGACGCCTTCATGCACCCATGCTTACGTGCATAAGCACAAGAAAATTTGATTTCCCGCTCAGATATTTTGCTTCTTGATATCCTGTGGCGGGAGCTCCAATCTTGGAAAACAATAGTATGACAACACGCACCAGCAAAGCACCCTCCCTGACCAAGTTCCTAATGGGCTGCAGATATGCTCAATGGGGAATTATGCAAGGGGATACAGAAGGAAGGCGTTTGGAAAAGCAGATATTCTTGAGCTATCTCCTGTTTGCCAGACAGTGTCAGTTACCTGCACAGACCTTTTGCCAGCCCTTTCCTCACCTATCCCGTTCAGCCTGAACCACGCTGACCTGTAAAAAGGAGAACTGGTTTTATACCCTGCTTTTCTCTACCTTTAAGAAGTCTCAAAGCGGCTTACAAACTCCTTCCTTCCTCTCCCCACAGCAGACACCTTGAGAGGTAGTTGAGGCTGGGAGAGTTCTCGGAGAACTGTGGCTGGCCCAATGCCATCCAGCAGGCTTCATGTGGTGGAACAGGGAATCAAACCCGGTTCACCAGATTAGAGCCTGCCACTCACAGCCACTACAGCACTACAGAGAAAAATAAGGAAGGCACACGTGCAGGGAAGAAAAACAGAGACAAGGGGGAAGGAGCTTCTCTGATGAGGATTCGGAAGCCAGAGAAGCGTGTGGGCGGCATACAGTCCGCTGATATTTCAGGATAGCTAGCACATGGTTTGCTGTGCACAGCGGATTAAAACCTTCTGTTTTGAGCATTTCCTCTGAAGCAACAGCTGACAAATTATGATAAATCATTGGGGTGGGTGGAACCTGCTGAGGTATGACTTCCACCTGAACTCCCAGCAACCTCACGATTGTCAAAGGACAGCCAGCCCCAAAACATCCATACCATCTCGTCATCTGGTGAGAAAAGACGGCATTTAGCTATAAGGTCCCATATGCCAACCATCCCCTGTTTCTACAGGATCTCAGTAAACCAAAGTCCCAACGTTGTCTCTTGTTTTTATCTTTTAAGGATGCCTCGTTACATTTTACTTGCTATAAACGAGCGCCGGGGGTAAAGCACAGACGACTGCGCAAAGCAATGGCAAACCACTCCATTCACATAGTCTGCCTAATAAACGTTGTGATATGACGTCACCCCATGGGTCTGAGGTGGAATTGCTTTGCTGGAAGGTAGCCATCAAATACTGGCTTAAAATTCATAGCCATTCTTTAGGCCTGCTCCCTCAACTTTCGGCTGCAACATGATACCCAACCAGAATGATCTCAAAACTCAGACAGGTTGGACTTGATCCTCTGCATCTTCTTGAACTGAATACCGATAAGGCAACGACCCTTATTTGTCAATGTCTTTACGATATTGACGTACAATTAGATGATGCCGTATTACCTCTTTTCTATGAACCTCTGAAATCATGGGTGGCTGTGCAGCAGCGCCCTGTCTTTCTAACATCTTGTCTTCGAAATGCCATTGGGCATTCTCTAGGGCCTGCTTTGATGCCTTCCCTTTGGCCGCTTTAACGGGCAGATTTCAAGGTATTCCACATGAACTGAGAACCTGTCTATGGCCCTTTCTGCATGTGCAGAATAATCCACTTTCAATCCACTTTCCCAATTGTTTGCAAGTGGCGTTGCTTTTCTGCACAGCTGCAAAGTGCATTGAAAGTGGATTGAAAGTGCATTATTCTGCATGTGCAGAATGGGCCTATGTAACTCTATGGAAGTAGTCTTCCATAGAGTTTTCCTATATTGTGAACTATACAAAGATGCTCCTGGATTTCCCCAGTGTTAGAACATATTACTGGTATAGAGCGGATAGACATGGGTATCCTGAAACTGAAATTTTTTTTACAGGATAGAGACCCTAAGTTATCGTATCAGGTAGAGAAATGTTGCTATCTAGTACATAAAAAGAGCAACTCCTTGATATGTAGTAAGGTTAAAAATCATATTCAGTGTTTGATTAGCTGTGTTAAACTTTAGCATTTCTTCCTAAACAAATTGTTATTATTTGAGTTTTTGTATATACATTTTATGATGTGATATTAATGTAATTCACATTTTATATATTTTATTTATTTGCTGGCCTTTGGCTGTTTTAATAGAAGAAGAAGAAGAAGAAGAAGAAGGAGGAGGAGGAGGAGGAGGAGGAGGAGGAGGAGTTTGGATTTATATCCCCCCTTTTCACTCCTGTAAGGAGACTCAAAGAGGCTTACAATCTCCTTTCCTTTTTCACCCCCCCCCCAAACACAACAAACACTCTATGAGAGGGTGGGGCTGAAAGAGCTCTGAAGAACTGTGACTAGCCCAAGATCACCCAGGGGGCATGTGTTGGAGTGCACAAGCTAATCTGGCTCACCAGATAAGTCTCCACAGCTCAAGTGGCAAAGCGGGGAATCAAACCCAGTTCTCCAGATTAGAGTGCACCTTTCTTAACCACTATACCATACTACTACTACCCCATGGGTCTGTAATGACATAGTGTTTGTGCAGGGGAGGGACCACCTGTACCTTTTTACCATTGCCTTTTTAGTGTGCATTTCTAAATGTGTCATTCTTTCTCAGGGGGCAAGGGCTGAAGGCCCAGAAGCAAGAAACTGCAGCACAAACTGAATTAATTGGATCTGAAGGTACCTTTGGGGATGGGCTGTGACTCAGTGACCACATCTGTTTTTCATGAAGCAAGTCCTGTGATCATCCTCCAGCATCTCTATTTAAAAGGACCAGGTAGGATGTGATGTCTCAGCCTGAGTCACTGTCAGTCTGTGTAGACAGTACTGACCTTGATGATAAAGGGCCGGATTCAGCGTAAAGCAGTTTGATATCCTCCTGGGGGTCCACTTGATGCAGGCTCCTGTGCTGCAGTTAAGCTAGCTGCTAGCAGAACTGGGTCTCCTCGGGAGGGGGAAGCTCCACTTGCCCTGCCTTGTATTCCACAGAGGAAAGGAAGGATATATCTAAACATTCATCCCCCAAAACAGGGTCACTGCCATTCAGTCAAGAAGAAGAGGAGGAGGAGGAGTAGTTTGGATTTATACCCCACCTTTCTTTCCTGAAAGTAGACTCAAGGTGACTTACAAGCTCCTTTCCCCACAACAGACACCTTGTGAGGTAGGTGGGGCTGAGATGGTTCTGAAGAACTGTGACTAGCCCAAGGTCACCCAGCAGAAATGTAGGAGTGCAGAAACACACCTGATAAGCCTCTGCCACTCGGGTGGAGGTGTGGGGAATCAAACCTGGTTCTCCAGATTAGAATCCACCTGCTCTTAACCTCTACACCACTCTGGCTCAGAAAGAAGACTGGGGGCAAGATGGAACAGGAAGCCACTGAAATCCTCCTCCAGATGTTGTAGGAAAACGCCTTGCCTGTCCAACTGTCTTTGACATAGGTAGGGCTATATTTGTGAACTCCCCAAAATTGGTGGTGGAAAGTGCTAGCCAGTTGCACCCCACTTTTGGCCCCCAACCATGGGGTTTTCAAGGCAAAAGACCAACAGGGGCAGTTTGCCGTTGCCTGCCTCATGTAGTAAAGCTGGACTTCCTCAGTGGTCTTCCATCCAAGAAGGAAGAGAAGAAGAATTTGGATTTATACCACGCTTTTCTCAACTGTCAGGAGTCTCAAAGCAGCATGCAAACTCCTTCCCTTCCTCTCCCCACAACAGACACTTTGTGAGGCACGTGGGGCTGAGAGCGCTCAGAAAGGACTCTGACTGGCCTGTGATCACCCAGCAGCTTCATGTGCAGGAGCGGGGAAACAAATCCAGTTTGCCAGATATGAGTCCTCCGCTTGTGTAGGGGAGTGGAGAATCGAACCTGTGCTAATCAGGGCTGGCCAGGCTTCGCTTCTGAGATCTGATGGGATCAGGCTAGCCTCAGGGCTCAAATAATTAGTACTTTTCCCCTATTGTGGTTAAAAGCAGGTCTTGAGAAAGATTTTGATCCAGGAGACACCAGCAATGGAAAGGGTTAACAGCCCCTCCCTGAGAATGGCAAACTCAATCAGGTTTTCCCCTGAATTTCCCCCACCCACAGCCTTCTCCCTTGTCCAAAGGACTATGTCAGTCTGCGCTGTGTGACCCCAAGTAGGGACCCAGCCAGGCTTCACTGCCAGGCTGCAGACGATGCCAGCCAGCTGGGCTGCTGCCGGTTGGCCAAGCAGTTACAGCTTGTCCCTTCTGAGTCCTCCTGTAAACCTGAGTGCCAAGAGCATCATTACCACTTTGGTGGATGCTGGACCCAGTCTCTTCTGGACACCTGCTTGCAAGTGACTCAGTATACATTTTGGAACTCCTAAATGGATGAAGGGGCGAGGCAGCCAAAGGGATCATTAGAACATTTTGGTCCTGATACTCATTTAATCAGAAGTCGCTAAGTCTCTAATTCCCAACCTATACAGCAGGCAGGAAAAAAAATGCAAATACTGAAAGACTCAAAGTATCTAGCTAACCAAGGAGGCTGCCTGCAGTGTCCCTGCATGAGCAGCTGTTTTATTTATTTATTTAGTTCAATTTGTACACCTCTCCGCACGGGCTCAGAGCGGCTTACTGCAATAAACAACACATAAAATCTGTTTAAATAAACAATTAAGACAGTTATAATAATTAAAATCCAATCTAATCTAATTAAAATCCATTTACATTAAAATCGAGCAAAAGCTAATTTCAGATCAGAGTTAAAATAAGACTGGCAACAGATGCAATTTAAAGCAGACAGAGAATTAAGATTTGGGCAAGCAACAAATGCAATTGAGAATAGAATTACAATTTTGATTTCAGTTTCCAGTTTTCGGCTTCAACACCTCATAAGCAGTCACTGCTCGGACGGCTACTGCTGAATTTGGCATCAAGCACAACTCAGTAGAGAAATTGCACCTGCTGTGGAAACAGACAGAATCACTGGCCCTCACAGAGGAGGCTGCCTGTTGTGTCTCTGAATCAGTCCCTGTTCTTTCCTAGTAGCCTTCAAATTGGCATCTGCCAGGAGTGGGTGGCACCTTTGTATCAAGTGAAGTGGGGCAAATCTGCATGGGATAATGGACACCTCGGCATCCCTGCATCGTGTAGATGAGTCTGTGATCTACTTCACATATCCCTTATGACTTACTAGTATGCTCCAATGTTTAGGGCATTTATTATTGACATCATTAAAGAAGAAGAATCCCTTATGACATAGGTGTCAAACTCACAGCCCTCCAGATGTTATGGACTACAGTTCCCATTATCCCCTGCCAGCATCAATGACACCTGTGCCTTATGACTTATCCTTGAAATGAAGAAACGGGGTCTGTGCATACGCTTGGAGGTTCTCCTCTCCATTCTTGCTTAACTGCTCCTTGCACTGTTACTATCGGTGAGATTTTTGTCCCATCCTTCCTCCAAGAAGCTCAGGATGGTCTACATGGTTCTTTCCTCCCTTATTTCACAGCCATGTTGCGAGGTAGGCTAAGGGAGGGCATAGGAAGCCTAAAGTCACCCAGTAAATGGGGATTTGAACACAAGTATTCCCCATTCTAGTTCAAAACTCTAACCAAACACTGGCTGTCACCATTGGCACTCCCCTTGAATTTCAGCCATCTGGAAAAAAATGACAGCTTTTTAAAAGAAAGTATTTTTCTTCTGTTCTGCCTCTGGGCCCTGGCACAACCGCACAGTCTATTGGACAGCTCATTATTCCCTCTGCCAGGGAAAGTCCACATCTGATAAGGCTTTTGTGGAGACCCTGAAGACGAAAAGCATTTGCTTCAACTGCCGTCTTCCTCTGGGTACTTATCTCTCCGGTCCAGGGCGGCCCTGCGGAAGTACAAACGCCCACTCCCCGGCAGCTGCAGAGCAGCAGATTTGCAAGCGAGTCAAATACGATATCGGCTGTACCAGCTGCAGCGTACATATTTGCAAAGGCCAGGCTCCCAGACAGAGCCCGGGCCATCCGCGTCACACAACCAGTTGAGTGAAAAAGACCAGGCCTAAGGGTGGGAGAAGACTGCATCTCAGATGCTGAGCCTCACTCCCCTAAGTCGCAGGGGCTTCCTCCTGGCTTCTGCAGCTACATCATACGCGCATTACACAGCCAGGTGGCATAACACCCCCCCCCCCGGATGATTAACAATCTGCACATGGACAGATCTCAGGAAATGTTTGGGCCGCCCACCCTCAGGCAGTGGTACCGGCCACCAGTTACAGAAAGTGTCAGTTTGCCAGTTTCCAGGTGGTACTAAAAACACCACCACCACAAATTTGGTACAGTTTTTTGGTACTGGTATCTGTACCAACCCCCATTTTTTCCTAGCAGATAAACAACTTTCAGGTGGGAGCTGGAGATCTCTTGGGATGACAACTAATCTCCAGGCAAAAGAGTTCAATTTCTAGAGAAAACGGCCCCTTGGGAAGGAGCAGAGGCATGCGTGTGTGTGTGTGTGGGGGGGGAATAGCACCCAGGGCAAAACCTGCTCTGCCCCTCCCCACTGCCACCACCGCCCCCTCCCCCCACTTACCTGGCTGGAGCCCCTGTCGGCCGAAGAAGAAGCCTGGAGGGGCAGGGCTGAGGGGAGGGGTATAGGGGGCGATTCTCCGCCCCCCACGTGATCAGCTGGTGTGCATCCGGGGACATATGACCCCTCATGTCCCCATGAGCGCTCCACCTCTGGGAAGGAGTTCTCAAGCAATGTTGCAGAAATTCAAAATACCTTGTTGCATTCCTCTGTTTCCCATCAATGTTTTTCACGCTTGCTTTTTCATTTTTTTTTAAAAAAAAGTTCATGAGTTTCTTGTGGAACGAGAGGCGCTTTGGGTGCTGGGCATGAGAAAACAGGAATGTGAAGGTGGATGTCAGAGGGGTTCTGGCTTAAGAATGCCAGAAGAAACTGGCAACCCTCCGTAGGGCAGTAGCAAGAGCTGTTCGTGACAGCCCCCGAGCCCCCTCGCTTGGAGAAATTTGACGGCCTTAAAACCCTGCCATTTCCTTTAATGAAATAGTTGCCTTGACAACCATCTTCTCACATTAGGGCAATGTGCTGCTGAGAACATGGAATATTTGCTAAGCCGGAGTTGAGGACAAGTTAACAATGGGAGAGACAAACGAAGGAACTTAAGAAATAAGCGAGGGAGCTCAAGGGCGCACCTGGTGGACGGACGCTGGAATGACCCTTCTGGGGCCAACGGAAAGGTCCATCAAATCCAGCATCTTTCCCTCAGCAGCTGGTTGGATGCTGCCAAGAAACAAATCCCTGTTGCAGGCATGGCAATTGACCGTATTAATAATAACCGATCAAGATCATTCGTACTCCTGGGTTTTGTACCACATTGTGTCTGTGAATGCATACAGTCACAATCAAGTGACCTTGAAGAGCGTAAGAACCTTGCTGGATCTGAGCTGTGGTCCACACAGTCCAGCATCCTGTTTCAAACAGTGGTCGGCCAGCAATCTTGGAGGGCCACCAGAACATCCTTCTACTGATGTTGTCTTCTAATACCAGCATCCAGATGTTTGCTGCCTCGTACATGGAGGCACTCTTCAGTTACCATGGCAACCAACCATGGGCCATGCACAACATTTAACAAAGTTTCACAAACTACTATACAAACTAGGCCGTTCCAGGTTCCAGCCTCAGTTGACCATGAACCGTGGTCACTTCTACATATTCACTGCACTGTAGAAATACTAGTAGCTTTCCATCCATCCAAGAGCAGAACAGCCTCAGTGAGGGCCTCCCAGTATTTCCCAGGGACAATCTGTGCCCAAGTCTTCTTTGAAAAAAGCCCACGTTGGCCCTAGTAAGGTCATTTTATAGCAGCGCTTTCATTCCGCAAGGCCCTTCACAATAGAAGAGAGAGCTGCCAGTTTTCATTTTGTACAGTCAGCTTGATGGAGAACTCATATCTGATGCTTGTTTGCCTGGGAAGTCTTCCTCGTCTTCAACTTAATGTTTCCCTTCATATGCAAGTCCTCAGTGATAAAGATCCCTTTATTTTCTGTGGGGTTCACATCAATGAAATAAAGATCACACATCTCAGCCCATTCATAATTGGCATGTTTCATATTTATCAGCCTCAATTTGCCTTAGGGGAGACATGAAGGCAAAGGGGGGGAGGGCTTAACTGTTTCATCTCCATTCAGTTTTGCTATTCAAAACCAGACTACCTTTTGTTATCATTAGCATTTGAAAGTGGGGGGAGGGAGATGAAACCTTCAAAAATACCTGAACTAGATCTTGTTTTTGTTGTTGTTGTTGTTGTTGGATATACTGGGCGAACAAAGAGGTGGTATTTAGAAGAAGAAGAGTTTGGATTTAAATCCCACCTTTCTCTCATGTAAAGAGACTCAAGGTGGCTTACAAGCTCCTTTCCCTTCCTCTCCCCACAACAGACACCTTGTGAGGTAGGTGGGGCTGAGAGAGTTCAGAGAGAACTGACTAGCCCAAGGTCACCCAGCGGGAATGTAGGAGTGCGGAAATCCATCTGGTTCACCAGATAAGCCTCTGCCACTCAGGTGGAGGAGTGGGGAATCAAACCCAGTTCTCTAGATTAGAATCCACCTGCTCTTAACCACTATACCACCGTGGCTCTCTGATGAAAAGTAACACTGGCTCTCTGATGAAAAGTAATGCAAGAACAGTATGGAGAGAATGGGTTTGGGTGGGACTGCAATGTCTTTGGAGAAAGGAACAGGCAAAAATCAAATAGATTTGACGTATAACTTGCACCCCCTTGGCATTTATCATTAGAGTTCATTGGGGCATCTTGGCAAACTGTTTGGAAACAAGGGGTGGAAAATGATGCAAAACTAAATTCCTACAGGATATTGTGGCCCATCTGAAGGTTCCCACTTTGGGAACATTCTTTCCACTAACAAAACAAATTCAAGGAGCACCTAAACAACGCGTAAATCAGTCAGAACCAGGCGTTTCCACAGGAACTGGGCAGACCCAAGTGGTGTTCACGCTTTATGCTCTGGGACTACACCAAACAATGCAACATTGTTTGATGTCCGCTGTCTCAAAACAAGTCTGAGAGAGGACTGTTGAATGCGTGCCGCTTTCTCAGAGAACAAATCCTTTGGAATAGGAAATGCGCTTGACAAAGCTCGTTTTAAAAGCCCTCCTTGAAGGGCAGTCCCGTGTAAAGCAAGAGGTCCAGGTAGCTCCCAACATTACTGATACCCTGTTTCCCCTAATATAAGACATCCCCGAAAAATAAGACATAGTAGAGGTTTTGCTGAAGTGCGAAATATAAGGCATCCCCCGAAAGTAAGACATAGCAAAGTTTTTGTTTGGAAGCATGCCCGACGAACAGAACACAGGAAAAATAAGACGTCCCCTGAAAATAAGACATAGCACATCTTTGGGAGCAAAAATTAATATAAGACACTGTCTTATATTCGGGGAAACACGGTAGCAGTGTGGTGGAGAACCAGCATGTTGTAGGGTGTGGTTAAGAGCAGAGGATTCGGATCTGGAGGACTGGATTTTGATTCCTTACATGCCCACACGCAGCCTACTGGGTGACCTTGGGTTAGTCATAGTTCTCTCAGCCCCACCTCCCGCACCAGGTGTCTCTTTGCGTGGAGAGGAAGGGAAGGAGTCTGTGAGCTGCTTTGAGACTCCTTAAAGGAGAGAAAGGCAGGGTATAAATCCAAACTCCTCAATTCTGATTTCATTTAACTGTTCAGGGCAGTGAAGTTTTTGATATTTTTTGGGAGAATCTGAATTCAAAGCTAAGGAACTGAAAGACTTGCACCGGCCGGGTCTTTTCCAGAAAGTCCATTTCCAGAAGAGTCTTTCGATGCGACGAGCTTTAATTTGTGGATGCAGATTTTTAAGAAAGGGGGTCCACCCTTATCTCTTTTCCCAGGCGCAACAGAATCAAATGAAGGATGGACAATTTTCAACTGGAAGGCCTTCCTTTTTATACTAATGCTGTAGCTATCCAAACAGCACAATACTACCACCTGCTGTCAAGTTACAGTCACTACAAGTATTATTTAATTTTAAACCATTTTGTCCCCAGTCTTTTAATCAGACATTTGAGTACTGTACCACGGCATATACACCTAAACCAGGGGTGTCAAACTCGCGGCCCTCCAGATGTTCACGAACTACAATTCCAACCAGTCCCTCCCTACATGAGCATTGTCTCTACTGGCAAGGGCTGATGGGAATTGTAGTTCATGAACATCTGGAGGGCCACGAGTTTGACACCTGTGACCTAAACAGATGCCAACATGCTAGCAGCTGATCACAGGCAGACAATATGGTGTAGTGGTTGAGAGTGGTGGACTCTAATATGGTGAACCAGGTTTGTTTTGTATTGTATTGAAATGCCATATTTTCTTCCTAAGGCAAATTTTGATCTAGGGCACAGGTGTCAAACTTGCGGCCCTCCAGATGTTATGGACTACAGTTCCCATCATCCCCTGCCAGCATCATCCCCGCGAGTTTGACACCTATGATCTAGGGGAACCTGCTGGGAAGAATGCCAGTATGAAGAAGAAGAGAATCTTGGATTTCTACCCTGCCTTTCTCTCCTGTAAGGAGTCTCAAGGTGGTTTTCAAACTTCTTTTCCCTTCCTTCCCCCACAACAGACACCTTGTAAGGTAGGTGGGGCTGAGAGAGTTCGGGGAGAACTATGATGCCCAAGGTCACCCAGCAGGGATGCAGGAGCAGTGGTGGGATTCAGCCGGTTTGCACCACTTCAGCAGAACCGGTTGTTAAAATGGTGCTTGTATCGAACCAGTTGTTAAATTATTTGAATCCCACCACTGTGCAGGAGTGAGGAAACATGTGGTTCACCAGATAAAAATCTGGTGGAGGAGTGGGGATTCATACCTGGTTCTCCAGATTAGAGTCCACCTGCTCTTAACCACTACACCACCCTGGCTCTCCAAAATCGATCCCCCTGCCTATTTTTAATCATGATCTCTCCAGTTGGGTTCTGAAACCAGAGATAAATTTAGCTCAGGGGAAGATGCCAAGGAAATGTGCACGCTAGGCAATACCAGGAGAGAACTGGCAAGTGTTCGCCTCTGATTTTCACCTTCAAGGGCCTTCTGTCTCCCACCCCCATTCACATCCCCGCTATAGGTTTGGAACAAACATTTGCCAAGATGATGGGCAGTTCTGCCCAGAGATTCCAGCAGTACAAAAGTGAACCAGAAGTATCCGCGCTGCTGATGGGTTTTGTTTAAAGCCTGCCAAGGAGCAGCAGAAGTTCCACGCGTGAGTCACCACGCACTGTTCACAGCCAAAACGATTTTCGTGGCGAGAAGCAAAAGAGGCCGTGCCGGATGAAATGACAGCTGCCTGTAGTCTTGCTTGGCATTTTTGGATAGGTCGTCCCCGAAACAATGCTGAGTATCCAGCACGCTGACCACACACGTCGACAGTAGAAGAAAAAGAGAGTACCAACAGGCATAAGGTACGGGAAATGAGATTAGGAACGGAAGAGAACTGTGTTGGAGGGGTTTAATCTTTCCCTTGTGTGCTTCGTACTGGGACAGAAAAAGCCACTGGTATTCTGATTTGTTTTGCTGCTACTAACTGACATGGCAGGGTTGCTAGTTCCGGGTTGGGGAATACCTGGAGATGTTGGGGGAGGAGCCTGAGGAGGGCGGGGTTTGGGAAAGGGGCAGGACTTCAATGGGAGTCCACCTTCCGAAGAAGAAGAAGAAGAAGAAGAAGAAGAAGAAGAAGAAGAAGAAGAGGAGGAGGAGGAGGAGGAGGAGGAGGAGGAGGAGGAGGAGGAAGAAGAAGAAGAAGAAGAAGAGGAAGAAGAGTTGGATTTATATCTCCCCTTTCTCTCCTATAGGAGACTCAAAGGGGCTTACAATCTCCTTGCCCTTCCCCACTCACAACAAACACCCTGTGAGATGGGTAGGGCTGAGAGAGCTCCGAAAAGCTGTGACTAGCCTAAAGTCACCCAGCTGGCATGTGTTGGAGTGCACAGGCTAATCTGAATTCCCCAGATAAGTCTCCACAACTCAAGCGGCAGAGCGGAGAATCAAACCCGGTTCCTCCAGATCAGAGTGCACCTGCTCTTAGCCACTACGCCACTGCTGCTGTTTACCCCAGGTGAACTAGTTTCCATTGCCTGGAGATCAGTTGTAATCCCAGACCCCAGATCTCTGGCCACCACCTGGAAGATCTGCCATTACTATATGTGGGGAGGTGCACCTATAACCACTGGGGATATGTCCACAGGTATCAGTGCAGGTAAAGAGGTGGTGATAGGGTCCCAAAAGTCCACCAAAAAAATTAATGGCCTTTGAAGGGATCCTTTTACGGGTGCTTTCCCCAGTTTTAGTTGGGCGATAATATTCTTAATCTCTGTCTCTGTCACAGGTGTCCACCGTGGTAAGTCTTCTATATTTTGGCTACGGTGCCCCTTTTAGTCATAGGTATAAATATAAAGCTCCTGGAAGGATGTTTCCCAGATCCCTGGAGGGATCTAGCAATCTGTCAGGGTGGACCATTACTTTGGGAGGGTGATATGATATGCCAAAACAGGTTTGAACAGTTGGGATTGGCCCTGGAACGAATTGTGTGGCCCAGGTGTTCTTCGTGCTTCCCCTCTCTTATTTTTGGCGAGCGAGTATCCGTTTATACAGTCTGTTCTGCTGTGAGAGATCCAGGGCAGCAGTTGGGGTATTATTGGATACATAAGCCTGATGTACATAGATAAACAATCTCGCTTCCCCCCCCCCCCCCACACACACACAAATACAGAACCTGCCTACGGAAGAGGTTCACAGCTGCTTCAGCGGGAGCTCCCAGAGCTTCACACAGACAGCAGATCTGTGGGTGAGGAAATTATTGCAGAGCCCTTAAGGCATGCTTGCTGGATTTCCTGGAACAGGTGCATGGGAACACACACCCTTGGGCAGAAAGACAAGGTGTTCTTAATGTATTGTCGAAGGCTTTCACGGACGGATTCAACTGGTTGTGGTGGGTTTTCCGGGCTGTGTGGCCGTGGTCTGGTAGATCTTGTTCCTAACGTTTCGCCTGCATCTGTAGTTGGCATCTTCAGAGGGAAGTCTGTTATAAGAGAAGTCTGGACACAGTGTGTAACAGACTTCCCTCTGTGATACACCTCTGAAGATGCCAGCCACAGATGCAGGCGAAACAAGATCCACCAGACCACGGCCACACAGCCCGGAAAACCCACCACAACAAGGTGTTCTTAATTACATCTTTCCCATGAGAATGGTCTGAGACACTGATGAGCATAGAAGATGCATCCAAGAAACTGGGGACCATTTGACATTCTGGGGGTCAAAAAAATAAGTTCCTTTGCTCTGCTGCCAGGCAAATCCACCAGAATAAAGACATTTGTGGAGGCAACTGGGAAACATGACCAAACATAAATCCACCTTTTTGTTTTCAAAATTTAGTGTGTGTGGGCAGGTGCAAGCAGCAACTTTTCAGCAAAAAGTCGCCATGGACAGCATCAACTGGCCAGTGCCCATGCTGTAACCAAGGGATACACTCCTAGCCTGGGCTATGATTTGTAACTTTTAAAAATGGCTGTTAAAGAAGGCAAGGAGAATGAATGTATTAAAAATGTACATAGCTGCAATAGTGAGAAGTCAGCAGGATCCCCCTGTGGGTCTGCCTTACAAACCCCCAGGCCCACGCCCTCTGCAAGTGAAGACTCATTACATTATTCTTGCAACCTTAATGCTTCCCCTCTGTATTGATCTATAGTGCCCTTCATAAAATGTTCCTGTATAGATTTTATGTGGTAGCCTCATTTGGAACTCGGCATACAGTTCTGGTCACTGTTATCTCCTAAAACATCTTGCAGACCTACAAAAAAGTGCAGAAGAGGGCAACCAATTCGCGAAGGGATCGGTCTATCAATGGCTACAAGACATGGTGACCAAAGGAAACCTCCATAGTTGACCTCTGAGAATGCCAGGCCTAGCAGGCACTATCAAGGGCAGACCTATTCCTGGATCGCCAGAGGAACTAGTTGGCCCCTGTATGAGACAAGATGTTGGACTAGAGTTGACGGACTACTGGACTGATCCAGCAGGGCTCTCCTTATGTTCACATAGATCACATCAGACCTATTGTGAAATCCAGCTGCCCAATGATTTCTGAGTCCAGTTCAAGATGCCAGTGCTTACCTTTCCACCTCTTCATGATGGGACTCTTCCAGATGGGACTCTGGCAGCATTGCTCGGTGCAGGATATGGCTGGCTGCTGCTTGCAGGCAGGTTTTCTCTGTGGCTGCTCCAATGTTCTGGAACTGCCCTCCAGAGGATTCAAAGCCCTTGGTTTGGCAGTTTCAAAAGACTTGCAAAAGACTTCCGCTCCTTAAGAGGATTGCTTTGTGGGTATCTTGAAAGGCAGCATTCTCTGCTGCCCTTTCAAGCGTTTCTGCTGGTTGTTTTAATTTCTACTCTTAGAATTATGCCATGATGTACTGATTTTCATGCTGTTACCTGCTTTGGGCCCCAGTTATCTGGGAGAAAGATGAATTTCGAAAATGCTTTATATCAATAACACAGGAAACTAATTACAATATTAAGACAAGCAGGCCAATCCTCCTCCGCTTATGAAGAAGAGTTTGGATTTATACCCCACCTTTCTCTCCTGCAAGGAGACTCAAGGTGGCTTACAAGCTCCTTTGCCTTCCTCTCCCCACAACAGACATCTTGTGAGGTAGGTGGGGCTGAGAGAGTCCCGAAGAACTGTGACTAGCCCAAGGTCACCCAGCAGGTATGTAGGAGTGCGAAAACACATCTGGTTCACCAGATAAGCCCCTGCCAGGTGGAGGAGTGAGGAATCAAACCCGGTTCTTCAGATTAGAATCCACCTGCTTTCAACCACTATACCATGCTGGTTCTCTTAAGAAGGAAGGCTCTCCTCTACCCAAGACTTTGATGAGCCACTGGTAATGGATATCAAGTTAGGTGGACCACTGGTTCAGCTCAGTATAAAGAAGAAGAGTTGAATTTATATCCCCCCTTTCTCTCATATAGGAGACTCAAAGGGCCTTACAAATTTCTTTCCCTTCCCCCCTCACAACAAACACCCTGGGAGGTAGGTGGGACTGAGAGAGCTCAGAAGAACTGTGACTAGCCCAAGGTCACCCAGCTGGCATGTGTTGGAGTATACAGGCTAATCTGAATTCCCCAGATAAGTCTCCACAGCTCAGGCGGCAGAGCAGGGAATCAAACCCAGTTCCTCCAGATTAGAGTACACCTGCTCTTAACCACTACGCCACTGCTGCTAAAGGAAGGTCTTATTCCATTGATCTCCAAATTTAACCAGCCATAACTGTGTTCCCCCCCTCACAGCAGACACACTGAAGAATCAGACCCACCTCCTCGTACTTTTCATTTTTAATAGAATTTTACAATATAATTCTTCATCTGCATATATCCACCGCATCTATAGCCTATTGTTTTCTTTAATACACGTTAAACCAAACGGTAATCAATTGAAGGGATTGGTTTTTAATGATGTTAAACACACACTCACACAACAAAAAGTCTGTGAAGTCCAAAAAAAAAAAAAAACCCGTAAGAAAATTAAAAACCACCTTTAAAAAAAAAAGTGTTTCTATTGAAAGTTGTATCAGGGTGATTGACGGTGGTTTCTTAATACATCATAATAAGACTTCAACACACACAGTCATTATAGGCACATTTCTTACCCACCCCCGAATGTGTATAAAGTTCAAATCTCCATTGTTGTTTTTTGCATTTAAATGAATCTGCTAAGGAATTCAGAAGAAGTTTGTGAGAAATATCTAATTCAAAGTGTGTCCTGCCCCTTTTCGCTTCAATTTCTAGCTAAAAGGCAAAGCTCTGAAGATGCTCCATATGGGCAGAGATGATAAAAAAAGACTTCACTGTCTACTATGGACCACCAAATTCCACACTGGGGGACGGGAGGGCGGTTCTAATCTTTACTGGCTTTAAAATAACAGACCTGCCAAGTCCAGGATAAGCAGTCTGTGTGATTATTTTGAGAGAGGTTATTATGCATATGATTATGAGTCAAACAGAATAGATGAGGTCATGAAAGGATTAGGGGCATTTGTATAAGCAGTGACCCTGAAGAATTAGGAAAGGGGGGGAGGCAGAAGGAAGGAATGGAGATTGCAGCCACATCTTTGAAAAGCCCAGCTACCCTTCGGTCAATTGTTTACTTGAGGAACCCTCCGTGTTTCTCAAAGACAACTCCACAATTCCAACGATCATCTTTGAGCCCTTCTTGACACCACGTGCACAGAGGAGGAACAGTTGGTTTTGCTTCATCTGAATCTTCTCCACACCCTGCCTGATAGGTTAAGGAAGACAAGATTGTCCTGCTCTCGGGGAACGGGGAACGCCTCCCACAATTACGTACGCTTTGAACGAAAACCCGGCCAACAGGATGGGAAATGCACAACAACCTGAGACGCACCTTAATGCAAACTTACTACCTGCTTCTCTCTCTCTCTCCTTCGTCAGAAGGCCATGTTTCCAATCACCATATTCTGCATTACCAAGTCAGTGTCTATTATAAGACACTGGATATTTATAAGTGCTACTGCAGCCATGCTCCTAACAGCCTAACCGTGGAACCTATTCTTCCTACAATTGTGTTTTCCTAACGATGGCTCTGATAACCTCTCCTGTTCCCCAAAGCAGGCATTTCCTGTGCACCCGGTGTTAAAAGTAGCTGACCCTCCTGAAGAAAACCCTCCTCCCAAGCAAATCCATCCCCATCTGACTGCACTCGTTGCGGGTGCCTTTCAGCCTCGATCCACCCGGGCACATTTTTTCCCTGGAATTCAAATTCCAAAAAGCATTAAAGCTCTGCCAACCTGGGGTGTGAGAAAGACAGCAACATCCAACTTGGGGGCTGAGCACTGGGCCCTTCTCGCTGTTTGCCTCTGGGAAGAGAGCAAAATGCCAGCCTCTGCCTCCGATGAGAGGTTGGAGCCGATTCACGTCAACACAAGAGGCCTTTGCATAGACTCCTTCCTGAGCAAGAGCCACACCGTTATTGCTACATGAAGAAAGTTAGGGGAGTCGCTAGCCGTTCTGGAGCTGGGACATCGGCCTCAACAACCAACAACTCTTTCCTTGATGCAACCTTGGGGGGAAGCATCCTTGACTTCTTCCCCCCCTAACAACAGTCGTCTGTTACCCCTCCTTGCCCCACCCCACACACTTTAGTTCCAAGATTTATGTATCTATTTTTTAATTTGGGTTGTTTTACTTTACTGGAGAAGGCTGCTGCAAGTTGATTCCCTGGCTGGGACGATGCCAACTTTTCTCAAGGGACAGGAAGTAACGCAACCATGCTGTGCACCCCCTGCCCTCTTCCCAAATCCTGCTCTGTCCTTTCTTGAGCCCTGAGCAAAGCAGGTGTCATGGCAGGACGCTCAGGTTAAGAATGGCGCTTCCAGTTGCTCAGTTCCAATCAACTGTCCAGTTTTTCCGGTAGGAGGCAATCCAGCAGGGCCGGGGGTGATGACCAGAAGGGGGGGGGGGCGGGCGGGCGGGCTGGGTTCCTCTCCTTTAGGGAGGGAGAAGCTATACTCTTCCGTTTCGCTCTGTTTGTTTTGAAATGTTAAAGGAAGTAAATACTGTTCCAACAGACATGCTACAATAGAAGTGCATACATAGCTGTAGGTGACACACGAGATGCTCTGGAGAGAGTGTGCCCCGTTTCCTCGGAGGTGCGCTGCTGCTTTGACAGAATCTACACTGGGGGGTGGCTGCGTTGTGCACATACACTGAAGCAGAAGGACCCTCTCTCTGTCTCTCGTTCGCTCTCCCGAGACTGAAACAAGCTCCGGCGCTTGTGCCAAGGTTCCTGCAGACAGAAACTAGCCTATCCCAAAGCCACGAGGCCGTTCATTAAACATTCCAAAGACTCGTCGATTTGTTGGGATAGTTAATGGCAAGGCTAATAGCAGCAATGTTTTTCAGGGCCTGTTTGGAAAAAGAGAGGGAGAGAAAAGGGGAGGGAGGGAGGGAGGGAGAGAGAGAGAGAGCAAAAGAGTTGAGTGTCAGAGAGGCCAAGGCCAAGCGCAATGTCAAAATAGCAAACTCTCATCCCTGCACAGTGCTGGTCCAACAAGGCAAGGCTGACCCGATGCTATGGGGAGGGCAGATGGGACTACTCAAAACCCCACAGGGCACAGAATGACTTCCTCCTTGCCTTCCTTCCCCCTTTTCCCTGTCTTCTCTGGAGACCGAATGCAACAGTTAAGTGGCACCCTGCAGCAGCAGGGAAGATATCTCTTTTGTAACCATTTGCTTTGACAGCAAATAATTCAGAATAGAGAAGAAGAAGAGTTTGGATTTATACTCCACCTTTCTCTCCTGTAAGGAGACTCAAGGTGGCTTATGAGCTCCTTTCCCTTCCTCTCCCCACAACAGACACCTTGTGAGGTAGGTGGGGCTGAGAGACCTCCGAAGAACCGTGACAAGTCCACAGTCACCCAGCAGGAATGTAGGAGTGCGGAAACACATCTGGTTCACCAAATAAGCCTCTGCCACTCAGGTGGAGGAGTGGGGAATGAAACCCGGTTCTCCAGATTAGAATCCACCTGCTCTTAACCACGCTTGTTCATGCCAGCACATTATATACCTAATAAGCTCCCTTGGATGACCTGAGGGCAGAAACGAGGGAGAAAACTCAAGCAGATGAGGACAAAAAGCAGTTCGGGGCAAGAACTATGGATGAACACACACACACCCTCAATTTATCAATTTATGTCTTAAAAGGAAAAATGCACAACACCTGCATGAGAATTCGTAGCCTTGCTAACCAAAGGCAGTTACACAATTGTGGGCTTAGGGTGTTCCAAATGATCCTATAGTGGGAGGACATTTTATTTTCAGATTGCAACGGTTAGGTGTGTTTGAAGGTGAATGGATTGGAAAAGTTAGGCCACCAGCTTGCTCCAGAGGATTATTGGGAGCAGTGGGCAAAGTCAGAGACTTTGCTGTCTAGGTACTGAATGCTGCTGGAGAGAAAAAAGGAGGAAATTGGAGGTGTATGACATGCTTGCGAGGTGGCACAGTTCTTTTATGGACAAAGGAGTTTCTGAGAAATGGGAGTATCAAAACTAATCAATCAATCAGCTTTATTAGGCATACATCAGAGTTTTAAAACAAGGATAACCAAAATAAGAAGTCAAAGTAACTAGTGTTTTAACAAAGCCAGAACTAGGAACTTCGCTACGTCTTCAGTCCGTTCGGAACAGCAATCATTTAAAAGTATCTGAATCTTGGCCCTGTCGGAGAGAGCAGGGCTTAAATTGATGCGCGGCTCAATAAATTGTTTATGTAAATCAATATGGTGGGCACAGTGCAGTAGAACACGTTCCGTCGTTTCACTCAAAGTCGAGGGGCAGGAGCAGAACCTTTCATGCAAAGGGATGTGGAGATATCTTCCTGGAGTTGTTGCTGTGGGGAGAATGTTGAAACGAGCCTGCATAAAGACACATCTTAAAACTGGGGATGTGAGGTTGAAAAAAAAGTCTGGTAAAGATCCACAGGGTGACCTTGGAATCCCATAGATCAATGGTGAGCATGTTCTATTAGTGTGAGGTGACAAAATTTGTTTTTCAGTATCCAATATTCTTTGTTTTATTATTTGGAGGATTTGAGCCTCGCCTTGATTTGTAAAAAAGTCCAAAGAGAAACCTAGCGTCTTAACTTGGTTAAGTATTTTAGAATCCCAATTAGAGTGATAGGAGTCAGTGAAGCCATGCCACGCCAGACTACCAGGCTTCACTCTAAAATGAAGATGTATCTAGAATTGCAAAGTCAGTATCCAGATACGAGATATTATGAGGTTTAAGCCCAGTTCAAGGCATAGGGAATGGCATGCTACACAATTTGGTAGGCCAAGAAGAGTTCAAAAAAACCTAGATTCAATTGTTTCTAGGTCCTTAAAAGGGCCACTAAACCATATTGGAGTGCCAAAAAGCAGCTTGGGAAGTAATTTAGTAGTAAATATTTTAATTGCAGAGGGTATAAACTGACCTCCTTTAGTGAAGTAGAAGCACTTGATCGCAGCAGTATTTCATTTGGTCAATAAATTAATTTGCTCAATTTGCACTGGCCATTTCAGTATCTGGCCTAAGTATCTATAAATGGGTACTTGCTTGATTATATTCCCATTTATTTCCCATTGCTCAGGTTTCCATGATTTGGCAGATACCATTATCTTGGACTTTGCGTAGTTGATCTCCAAGGCATTTCATAGACAATAATTGGAAAAGGTCCGCAAAAGGGGATTCATACCAACACGGGTCTGAGAGAGCAAAACTGCATCATCAGCATATAATAATACTGAGATCTTCTGAGCGTTCAGAAAAGGCTGGTGTCCATCTATGTCTAGGAGAAGTGGAGGTAAGTTGCTGATGAACAAATTAAATAAGTAAGGAACTCTACAGCTGGTATTAAAGCCTTCTAATTAATGTAAGGAGGCAAGGGTCCATTTCCCTAGATGACAGCTTCTGCCAGAGAAAGTCTCTGGGTACCAAGTCAAAACCATTCCTCAAATCGAGGAATACAGCATATGCCCCTACGGTGAATGTTGCATTTCTCAGAGAGATGGTTAAGAACCAAACAGTGGTCAAAGGTGGGATGTCTCTTGGCAAAACCAATTTGAGTGGGCTCAAGAAAAGGGGATGCCCAAACTACAATGTTTTTTTAGAAGATATAGGGCATACAATTTGCCAACGATCAATAAGAGGCTGACAGGCCTATAACTGGACGGAATCTGAAGGTTGTCCTCCTTGAAAATAGAAACTATTATAGCAGAAGTCCAGTCTTTGGGCATGACACCATTTTGGTCAATCATAGTGAACAGGTTAGCAAGAACATGTGACCAGTGATCTTGATAGTTCACAAGGATTTCCGGGAGCAACCCATCAGGGCTAGGGGGCTTCCGTCTTCAGATGGTTCATTAGATCGTTTATCTCATCTGGTGTCACTAGTGGCTACTCTGGCAGCTCAAGCATTGCTGGATCTTTGAAGGTTGAGAAAGTGTAGCGTCGAAGATGATGTTATGAAAATGATTCCACCATACATCAGCGCTAATAACAGAATTGATAGTGTTGAAGTTAGATTGGGAGACATCAAAGACCAGACTTTGGGGTCTCTGGCTTTTGTGGCTTGAACTAATGTGAATTAATGTGTTCCAGTTTTTGTGGTAGCTGTGGTGTTTTTTTGCAGTTATTATCAACTGAAAATGCTTCTGGCCAAGAAAATACATTTCACAGGTTACCTGTGTTGGATTATCAATAAATTGTCGATATAGATGGCGGAGACGCACTTTCAAGGAGTAACATTCCTGGTCAAACCAGGAATCGTGAGAAAAATAGGGGGCAAAATGAGGGGGTCTAATTTTTTTTAACTGAATGGAGTCAACTATGGCCATAGTTAGCTCCTCATTATGATGAATGGAAATTTTTAGGGGTATTTACCTCGGAAGCGGCCTGAAAGAGACCATCAAAGGCCCCTAAATGTATTATTAATCTATACAGTCCTCTGTGAACATCTGGGATTATATTCTGTAGTTATGAGATCATTTGATGCGTCTAACTTTAATATCTTCTTTTTGTCCAAAACAGCTAATAATAGTGAATCAGAAAATTTCTCAAACTGTTCTATTAAAGAGTCCATTTTAACTAATAAAAGTTGTAAGGTCCAAGCAGTAAGCTACGATTGGCCAGCCAGCTTGAAACACATTTTAGTTAAGAGATTTTCTTCGAAGGAGGGGAGACAACCCTTATCATCTAGGGCTCATTCAGACTTAGAACAATTCCATTTTGTGGCTTGTTCCTCAGTTTCAGCAAGTTCTTCTAAAGGAGAGACGCTGTTCTGAGCGCAGGTTTCTGTATGGCGGGGCTCCTCGGCGTGCAGGACTGTTAATAAGGTTAATTTACTTTGTTTCCGTTTAGGTTGATCTGAAGTGTTCAATGAATCTGTTTTCTTTTTCCTCTTAGTTGCTTTTGTCTTGTTTTCATTTGGCATTTTAGCTTAAGGTGTTAACGGACCGAACGACTTGGCAGGAAGGAGAGCTTATCAGGCTTGTCTGCTGCTAACTGCATAAAAGTGGTGTCCGTTCAAGGTGAGAGTTTAGCAGATAGTATTTTAAAAAGTATAAAAAGGCTTTTGTCCTTGAAGTGAAAGTTTTCTGCCACAGACTGAGGCAGAGAGTTAAAATAAAGTTAACATTAGTTAAAATCAATAGCTCAGGAGGAGAGACTCACATCCATTTTAGTGAAGAGCAGCCATCTTTCAGTTGCTTACAGGTCACTCCAGATCAATGACCACTTCTTACAAAGCCAGCCCAGAGAAATTCTTAATCTATACTTTTAGTGGGATATAATCTCCCCCTAGGGCTGTGGGGGTATAAATGGAAGCCTGCCCGGTACATCCAAGTGTCTAACAATGGCTCTAAACAAGAAGCATGGGAACAAATTCTGGGGGACACAAAGAGGCAAAAAGTTATCAGTCAACATAAAGCCACATGACATTTACTGGCTGAAGAAAACTGACACTCATCCTCCCAGGAGCAAAGTGTCCTGAATCTCTCTGCAGACTAACAGTCATGCCAAAGAAGAGGGATGTGATCAAACACGCGAGGAACTTTTACCTGTGCTGTACAGTGGTGAAGATGGTCTTCCGTATTTAAGGCAAGCAAGTATTCTTGCAGAGATCCAAGTTCCTGCATGTGTGGAGGGAAAAATACAAGTATTTACACTACTGGGTTACATGGTAACCTTATGAATTCATGGGACAGGTAGATATATCCTTCCACTAACTAACATACATACATACATACATACATACATACATACATACATACATACATACATACATACATACATACATACATACATACATACATACATTTATTCATTCATTCATTCATTCATTCATTCATTCATTCATTCATTCATTCATTCATTCATTCATAAAAACTTTAAGACCTCCCTCCCCTGAAGGGCTCAGGGCAGTGGACAGTAATAATAAGCAATAAAACCATGATTTAAAATACAATATAAAACAAATATATAAAAAGCCACAAAGTCTGTAACTTCCACTTCTGCTACTTTTTATTGCATTTCAAAAGGAAATTTTTCCTGCACGGCTGATCTGGGGACTGCAGCGCCATTAATGCTTCGGCTGGTCAGGAAAAGAATGTTAAAAAACCAGCGAACCTCATGAAAGCAAAACTAGCATTCCGCTGCGATTGCCATATCAGGGAATTTTGCTGCCATTATCTTAATCTGCAACCCTTACCTAGGAAACCCTTTGCAAAAGGAAGAGACAGAGCAAGAGGAACAGACAAATAGTTGAAATGTATTATTTTGCAAGCCATTCTCAGTACCCAGAGAGACAAGGGGAACTTACACTGACTCTGTTCTCAGTAACGAAGAAAAGTTCGGTCAGTGCCCGGTGAAGCGGGAGGAGGATTCCCAGCTTGGTCAGGTCTGCTCGCAAGCTGTTCTCCATTTGCGTGAAAAGCTGCCATAGCGGCTTCAGTAACGTGAGGTCACAGTCCCTAAAAGGAACAAGAATAAGAATAAGAAGAGTTTGGATTTAGATCCCCCTTTCTCTCCTGTAAGGAGACTCAAAGGGGCTTACAATCTCCTTTCCCTCCCCCCCACCCCCGAAACAAACACCCTGTGAGATAGGTGGGGCTGAGGGAGCTCCAAAGAACTGTGACTAGCCCAAGATCACCTAGCTAGCATGTGTTGGAGTGCACAAGCTAATCTGGTTCACCAGATAAGCATCCACAGCTCAAGTAAGAGTGGGGAATCAAATCCTGTCCTCTAGTTTGTACAGCTCGTCCTGCCAAGTCAGTGGATCTAAATGAGCCAAAAGACAGGGGAGTTTTCTGGTTCTGTGGCAAACAAGTACTTAGGCCGGCAGGAAGTATCTATGGAGGAACTAGGTTCCAGGAGTTATTAGAGCAAACTCAAGATGATTTTAATTGGCATCTTTAAAAAAAAAATCTTGCAGCAATTATTCTTTGCTTTATCATTTCTGTATTACGTTTAAAAGGTTTTTGTTAAAAAAAAGTTAAAATTGTAACCCTCAAAACCATAAAACCGGGGATTTTAGTGGTTTTCGTTTGTGCAGATATGAGGGCAGGCAATATCAGCAATGAAATGGAGAATTAGTACCCATACCTTTGGCTGCAGCACTGCACTATCTTCAGGAGCAAATGGATGGCTTTCAATCTCTGGTGGCCGGTTTGTCGGCAGGCCACGCCCACCTGCCACTCCCAAACTTTGGCCAGTGGAATATGAGGGATCACCCTTTCCTCTGACAGCATCTGTTTCAAGATCTCAAACCCTGGGATTCAAAATACAACCATGGGGTGCTTTTTAGGGCATCTTTTTGCTTCTCTGGAAAACAGTCTGACTATTTCTTAAAAGGCTTTCTTCCCAACTTTTCTAAAAGCAGCCTTTTTGCTACAAGTGATGCAGAAAACAATGCAGCGTTGACATATGTGCCAGAGTATAACCAAACCAGCTGGCGGTAGATCATCAATGACAGCCAAGTCAAGGCTGAGAATTCTTTCCCCCAAAAATCAGAACACCCCAAAGAATGTGGAAACGAAGTGCTTAAACCTCAGAAATGAAGATGAGGGAGAGCTGGTGCCAGTACCAAAAAGGCCCTGCCTGGTGCCAGTACCAAAAAGGTACTTGCCTTCACCAAGAAGATGAAGGGGAGTAAAGAATCTCAATTCTTCACCCACCTAGAAACTTATGAGTTACAACAGCAGTTCCCAACCTGTTTGACTAGACGGACACCTATTTCAATAGAAAACATTTTGGAAGCGCCCCCCCCCCCCCCACAATGATAGCAGTTGTACTATTGTATGTATGTGTTAAGTGCTATCATGAGCTTTTGCCTCATGGTGATCCTATGAATCAATATCCTCCAAAACGCCCTATCATTATCAGCCTTGCTCAGAACTTGCAAACTGAGGGTCATGGCTTCCTTGATTGAATCAATCCATCTCATGTTGGATACTCCTCTTTTCCTACGACCTTTAATCTTTCCTAGCATTATTGGGGGTTTTTTCTAGTGAGCCTTGCCTTCTCATAAAGTGACAAAAGTACGAGAACCGGCGTACGACAGTATTCATTAATGGAACAAAATGCATATTGTTAAAACCGATAGCTGATGAGTGTGTGTATGGATTTGCAGACCCCTTGCAATAACTTTGTGGCCCCTCCACAGCCCCCAGGTTGGGAACCGCTGAGTTACAAAATACTGAAGACATTTTATCCGGGCAAACAGATGGGTGTTCAACCCCCCTCCCAAATCATATTTCAAGATCCCTCCTAGGCAATGACCACACACAAAAGTCTCTGCTTGACCACGTATCATGTTAACTCTTGTTATCCACCCCCAGTACATCCATGTAGAGGACAGATCTGATGCCAAGACATCCTGGTTTCAAAAGAACATCACTAGCAGATGCTTCAGGGCACCACCCTAAACAGCGCTCACCTGCCTGGAACCTCCCCAGATGACCTGCCGTCACTGTAAGCTTGTAGCCCCACTCTGTGTTGCTCATGTCAGATGTAAATCGATAGTACAGCGTATCTCCTGACAAGCAAAAAAGGAAAGATTCACACAAGCTGGAACACCAGGCTAAACCAAAAACGGCAGGACAGTTACAGAACGGTCACATGCAACATTTCCAAAAACGGGAGTGCAAAGGAGCCAATCACAGATTCCTCGCTCTGCCAGTTGAGCTGTAGAGGCTTATCTGGTGAATTCACATGCCAGCTGGCATGTGTTGGAGTGCACAAGCTAATCGGGTTTCCCAGATAAGCCTCCACAGCTCCACTGGCAGAGCGGGGAATCAAACCCAGTTCTCCAGATTACAGTGCACTTTCTCTTAACCACTACACTATGCTGGCTCCGAGACACAACCCAAAGGAATCAAGCGACGCTGACACACAGCACAGGAAAGGGGTCCAAAAGGAGTTTCACCTGGAAGCTCAAAGTCGGTCCACTTATGTGGGGGGCCACTGAAGCTGTGCCGGTCATGCTGCAAGTCGCTGCTGCTGGAGATGAGCAGTTCGTCGCATCCCTCTTCAGTGTTGCACTGGGGGTCAAATTTGATGGAGAGGTAGATAGCACCAGGGATATGAACCTTATCCTGTGGAAGAGAGCCCAGGCCAACATCAGCAACTCCAAGCACATGGCACCAACTCACCAACTCCAAAGGCAGAGAAGACGTTAAGGGGACTGGACTGGGGAGCAACTAATGAACGAACCGGATGGTTGAACTGCAGCCTGCTGGAGAGTCAGAGCTCAATGTAACTTCTGGGCTAGAACCCAGCTGAGTAACTATTGAGGACTAAGCATATACTGGGCTCATCTTAGTCGCAGCAAAGGAAGCCCAATTCCATGCTTATGTGGTGGGCAGCTGGAAAAGAACATTTGAATTGACCAAGCCACAAATATCAGGACCAGGGACAGTTCCAAGTTGGTGGCACTTATTTATTAACTTCATTTATATCCCATAATTCTACCCGATGGGGACTGAAAGAAGCTTGAATCTGTTCCCTTTCCTCCATTTGATCCTCAAAGTAGTAGGGTAGGCTACTGCTCTCAGACCCTAGCCTAGCATGGATGCCAGCCTGAAAGACAGACCTTCTATTTCTCTGGTAAGACACCTCCCTTCTGGTCTAGATATATCCACCTCCAAAGCAAAACTGCAGTAGAATTACCCAGCTTCTCAGAGGAGGCTGTCCACTGCATCTCTTCACGAATTACTGCTCTGGTCTCCCTTCCTTCCAATCAGGATATACAAACTGACTCATAAGGGAACTCAAAGGGGGACTGGGTTCACACATTCCTAGTGTCAGAAGAGCCACTAGACCCGATACCTCAAAATTTGTATTATTGTTGTAGGGATGCTTGGATTCACGCATTTGGACAGCCATCCCAGGCTCCTCCATAAACTGGCAGGCCGTGAGCGCCATCGTTGCAAGCATGCTTCTGTGGCAGCCACGCAGCACTTTCAGGAGAATCTGAAGAAGAAAGCGGGGGGGGGGGGGGTTCTCATTACACCTAAACACAAACAATGAGCACAAGTCACAATGTCTGTACAGAGCTACAATTCCGCTCTCGGCTCCAACTTCACTCAAACTGAGACAAAACAGGACAAATGCCCTGGAAGTTTATTGGAACAAGTCATCTGTCATCCCTTGGGGATGGGGCGGTATAAAAGTCCAAACAATAAATAAAAAATAAATAAATCTGATCACATGTCCTTTCTAACAGGCTCCCTTTCAGCTTGGGATGAGGAGTTGGAAGAGACCAGGTGGCTCTTAGATAACTTGAATGTCTTTTTCCTCCTCTTCAAATCCTCACTAAGGCCTCTTCCGCACAGGCAGCAACAGGTTCATGAAACCTGTTTCTGCTGCCCTGCCATCATTTGCACGACAGCAGGAGCCAGCTGGAGCCATTTGCACTGCAGGAGCTGCTTGCAAGGCAAGTCCCTTGACTGGGATGCCCCGCCCTCCCCATCCTGACCAGATGCGAGTTCAAGACAGGAAGAGGAAGTGGTTTCTAAGCAACGGGTAATTAACTTAAGGAACTTGTTGCCACAGGGCAATGTGGGGTCCTTCACATGGCTTTCGTGTTTTGTAGCAGAATCTGACCAATCCCTAGAGGAGAAAGGCTCCATCAAAAGGGAAGAATGGATCCTCTATGTTTGGATGCAGTTTATCTTAAGAGTACTGGTTTTTCACACACACACACACACACACACACACACACACACACCACACCACACCACACCACACCACACCACACCATACACACAGAGGAATCCCCCCCACCCACATACCTGCATGGCACGGCAGCCACCTATTAGAGCATCTCCTCTAATGGTGGCTGCCTGTGGAATCCTCCATAATGGTGGAGGGAAGGGGGTGGGGATTGAATGCTCCTGCTTGCCATAGTTCACATAGGCAAGCACGAAGCATTTGCAAGCCAGGTTTAAGGGGGAAAGTTGCAGAATTAGTGATTTTCATTAAGCCCGGGTTCTGGCCTCTAAAAAGGGTCAGCGACATTTGGGGGGCGAGTTCTGAGAGAACTACCCAAAAAAAGCGCTTTTAAAACGGGCCTCAACCCATTTTAATTGGCCCGTGCAGAACGGGACCGAATAACACTCCAGTGTGACAGAAACGCTTGCAATGCTCCTCAAACCTTGCTGGCCCCCAGTTTTCATCTCACTTGCCTCACTGGCGAGACTCAACCCAGATTCTCCCACCCGTTCCGAAAGCCTTCCCTGTGCTGACTCGTAACCACAGTCCTGCCGGCGCACGAAATGGCTACCTTTTCCCACAGCTGTTTCTCCTCCAGCTGCATCAGCATGTCCAGGATGTAAGTCATGTGAGCGGGGCCGCTGAGCTCCAGCATCTCCTCGCTGATCGCCACGTCGTCGGGCCACTCGGCCAACAGCAAGGCAAGGACGTGCCTGGCGTAGAGGACAGCGGTCGCCTCGTTGACCCGGTGGAGGTAGCCTCGCACGACTTTCTTGCTCCTGGAATCCAGCTCTTTCTGCAGCAGGACGGAACTTTTGGTGCGGCGCTGCTTGGCGTAGCTGAGCTGCAAGTCGCTTTCCGTGTTGGTGATGAGCTTTTGAGTGATGGGGTTGGATTCTTCGTTGGCTTTGTCACTGGGGGCTGGCTTTGACTGCAAGAGAGGAGCAGGCTGGTGGGATTTAGAACCTGGACATTCAGAGCCCAGGTTTAAACAGTCTCTTTTGACCGAACGCTCAGTTGTTTGTTTTGCCATTTCTTTCTGATTGCTCTAGTCTAGCACAGTCTCTGGCAAACTAGTCTGAATCGGGATTGAAACGTGAAATATTTGGAAAAGAGAAGCTGGCTAGTAAAGGGCAAAAATTCAACTGGTACACTCACACGTCATGGGCTAAGAGCCAAGACAGGCTGCAGATGCAGAATTTCTACCTGCTGTACAGTGTTTTGCAAGCAATACACCCAAAATGCTTATAGACATTTGGCAGGCACCTTCATATAGAACCGTGGTGGCAAACCTTTGGCACTCCAGATGTTATGGACCACAATTCCCATCAGCTCCTGCCAGCATGGCCATGATGGCAGGGGCTGATGGGAATTGTAGTCCATAACATCTGGAGTGCCAAAGGTTCGCCACCACTGATATAGAACATGGGATTCCATTCAGATATGTATTGTCGAAGGCTTTCATGGCCTGACTCAACTGGTTGTGGTGGGCTTTCCGGGCTGTGTGGCCGTGGTCTGGTAGATCTTGTTCCTTACGTTTCGTCTGCATCTGTGGCTGGCGTCTTCAGGGGCATATTACAGAGAGAAGTGTGCCCACCTTTTTTAGTTGCTTGCCTTGAAAACCCTACTGGGTCGCTGTGAAGTCAGCTGTGACTTGACAGCACTTTATTCACACACACACACACACACACACAAAGAAAGCCAAGCAAACCAAATAGGCCTTGATTGCTCAATCCCCCAAGTGAGGGACAGAAAAATAGAAGCGCTGTAAAATAAGGCAATTGGGGGGAGGGGGCGGGGGCAAGAGATCCCTGCTTTTCTTCCATTTTGTTCCAGGACAGGACACTCACCAGGCAGGGCAAGATGATCATGTCAGTATCTACAGCTTTGGAGCTCTGTTCCTCTGAGCGCAAGCGCTTACTGGGCTGCCACTTCTGAGCCAGAGTTCGAATCCTCTCATCAGTGGTGACGACATCCCCATCAAATCTGAAGCAAGCAAAAAAACCCAAAAAACATCCACCAATTGCGTGTTCAAAGCTATTCTTTCCCTGCCCCCTTCCTCTTCCCAGATATATGCCACGTTAAGTTGTACTTTTTTTTTTCGTTTGTAGAAATCACAGACTGGTTAGGGTCGCAAAATCGGTTTCTGTTTGGTGCCTTTCCAGATCTAATCTGGGAAGATGCAAATGGCATCAAAGGCAACCCTCGTCTGCAACTGGAAAGGCTGTTCTCTTAATCCCCTTACCTCTTCTGAACCTCAAGAAAGAAAGAATCTGTCCTCTTCATCTGCAGCTCATACATGGCCCGAAGGATATGCAGGGGCGCGTCAAGAGCATCGTGAGTCATCTAAAACAAAGTTTGACTACGATCAGAACAAAGAAGCACACATCTTTTCTTCTTTGCTCTGTATTTAAGGGAACTGTCTGCCACCTCTTGGTGCATAATTCTTAAGGCAGCTTTCAGTATTTAAGAAATCTGGTAATAAAACCAGAAATAAAAAAACACTGCAGGGGAAAATACAGTAAACAGAAGAGCAGGTCCAGATCTTAAAGCTGCTCAGATTCATCCTTGGCTGGATCCAGTCTGAATTTTCTGCCAACGGAAGGGGAGGTATAATTTTCACCAATTCCCCCTTCCAGCCAGACTGTCAAGGACCTCAGTGTCTGCTAGTAACTTATCCAGCCATGAGAACAGGGAGACTTTGCCTATGAATAAGACATCCCAGTCTGCACCCATTCCCACCATGTTCTCGGGGCTCCACCCTGCAAGAAATCTGGGCACACATTCTTGGTATCGAAGGACAGAGCTCAGCTCTCTTATGTGTGATACTGTGCAATCTGGCATAAACTGTTCTTCTCTGTCCATTGGTCCAACTACAGCCGTGAACATTCTTAGATGCCTCTCTCACCCCCAACCACCATGCACCACAAAGTACCAAGAAACAGATTTTGGTGGCTTCATCCAAACCCTCCAGAGGGTCCAGCCGGTTCTGGTCTGCATCGGTGGGAGTGACGACAGACTGATCCACTGCTTGATCCTCGTCCCTCTCCTCCAGCCTTGGGTCCTTCTGCTCAGCAAGGGAGCTTATTTCCTTTTTGGATGAGTAAAGCATGATTGATAAGATCTGAAAGAGAATGTTACAGGCAGCATTCAATTTTAGAAGGGTACAGGAAAAACTTAGGTCCCAGCCTGTGAATTAATGTACTATGCTCTGACTATATGTTTGTTATATTTTATTTCCAAACAGATGTACGTCACTCTTCCACCTAAAAAGAAAATCCCAAAGGCAAATCACAATTTTTAAAAACAGTCAGTTAAATAGCCTTGTTTACTTCTACTTTTTCCTCCAATGGGGTCCCAAAGTGGCATATAACATTCTCCCTGCTTTCATTTCATCTTCACAACAGCCCTGTGAGGTAGATTAGGCTACAATAGGCCCACAGTCACCCAGCAACTTTCCCCCTTTAAAACAAATTCTTAAACAAAAATTTAGTTAAGATTCAGGTTTTTTAAAAAAATAGGTCAATCACTTTGTCTTTACATTATCATCATCCCCGTTTCAAAGACTAGAAAGTTCAAAGGTTGAGCAGAAGGTGCATAATTCTTTACAAAGGAATGGGCAAGTAGAAAAAGAGGCTGGATTTATAGCCCACCTTTCTCTCAAGGCCTCTCTACAAACGCCTTCCTTTCCTCTCCCCACAACAGACATCTTGTGAGGTAGGTGTGGCTGAGAGAGTTCTGAACAAACTGTGACTAGTCCAAGGTCACCCAGCAAGCTTCATGTGTAGAAGTGGGGAAACAAATCCAGTTCACCAGGTTAGAGTTCGCCACTCTTCACCACGATACCATGCTGGCTCTCAAAAATAACAAAGTCCTTCACAGGATGCATGCACAACTATTTATACAGCATTATTTATGTGAACAGCGCTTTTTAAAGGACAAGACTAGGCCTCTGCTCCAAAGAACTTACAAATCTAAGGTTGAGCTCTTTTTCAGCCTTGCTTATGGTGCAGGAAGCCAGCCGAGTGATCGTGCAGTTCACTGTCACACTGCTCTTCACTAGACCTTTTCCAAGCTCACTATAACAAAGTCTGAATACCCCTACTCTGTAGTTTTCAAGGTGCCCCCCAAATTTCCATGTTTTAATATCTAATTAATTTAAGCTGCTCAGCCCAATTTAAATGAAAGAGCACATCACCTCTAAGTCTCGGAGAAGCCAGGTCTTGCTGAAGCCCGTTCCTTTGCTGCACTTCTTCACCAGAAGCTTAAGTAAGCCTGTCTGAAGGAAGGCGGTGCGGATTTCTTCAAAGGCGTGAGTCTGCCAAAGAAAGGGAAGGAACTGCTTTGTTAAAATAGGAAGGCAAGAAAGCTCCAAAGGGTGGTTTTCAAACCATGCTGCCACTACTGAAGACCAATATGATGGAAAAGCTAGAGCACTGGACTTTGACTGGGGAGTCTTGGGTTCAAAGTTCCATTCAGCCATGAAGGCAACCAACCTCTTGTGAGGCTAAGATGACGGAAGGGTATATCTCATCACATCACCCAGAGGTTCTTGCAGGAAGGGCAGGGGAAAGATGCAATTAAAGAGAGAGGTCTTGCCTCGTGCGGCCACCCGCAACCCGTGATGGAGAGACAGGGCTTCTGAACTGTACCTTAAGCGTTCTGTAAAGTCCCTTCAGAGCAAGAGATAAGACCCAGGATGCTTCCACTGCCTCAGCAAAGCGGCTCTCAATACTTGTCTGGAGAAGATGGCTGGTTATGAATACGAAATGCTGGAGGTACCGGCGCAGCTGGCTCTGTGATTCGCCATCGTCTGGGTCACACTTCTGAACTAGCTGGTAGTCTTTCACTAGAAACAAAAAGGGGAGGGAATAAAGAAGGGGAACATATTGCTCTCTACCGGTATCTCAACCACGTTAAGTTTTGCTCACTCGAGGCTGCCTTAAACATAACATCAAGTAATGCTTAAATGTTTTTTTCTTCATCCAGTCACAGGCAACTTACGGCAACCACAGAGGCGGCTAGCCATTGTCTATCTCTGCTTGGCAACCTGGGCCCCCCACAAAGGATACCCATCCAAGTACTAACCAGGGCTAATCCTGAGACCTGACAAAATTGAGGAAGTCTGTGCTATTCAGATCAGGGATTTCATTATTTTTGTTGTTTGTGCCCTCATCAAAACAGAAACAAACGAACTACTTCTGCCACAAAAAAACTGCAATGAGCGAGCAAGCATCTGTCTACATCTGGAGCACAGTTTTATTGCTTTGTGGCGACTGAGCAGTGAAAAATAAGAAGAGTTTGGATTTACATCCCCCTTTCTCTCCTGTAAGGAGACTCAAGGGGGCTTACAATCTCCTTTCCCTCCCACCCTCCCCACACACAACTAAAACCCTGTGAGGTGGGGCTGAGAGAGCTCCAAATAACTGTGACTAGCCCAAGGTCACCCAGCTGGTATGTGATGGAGTGCACAAGCTAATCTGGCTCCCCACAGAAGCCTCCACAGCTTAAGTGGCAGAGCACCGAAATCAAACCCGGTTCTCCAGGTTGGAGTGCACCAGCTCTCAACCACTACACCACGCTTGAATATACTCTCACTTCATTCTAACGTCGCATCCCAACTGTCCGCTCAAAAGGAGCAGTCTCCTGTGGCTCAATGGAAGAACTTTGCATGCAGAAGGTCCCAGGTACAACTCCCAGCATCTCCAATTAAAAGGACCAGGTAGAAGGTAATGTGAAAGACCTCTTCCTGAGACCCTGGAGAGCCACTGCCAACATGAACAGACAATACTGACCTTGACAAAACTGCTTACAGCAGATTTTATTATAACAGGACGATTATTTCCTACAGATAGCAGAATATGTAACCAAACTCACGTCACTGTGCTGCTATTCTGTTGGCTCTGAGGAATAATGCTCTCCTAAAAGTTTGCACATCCTCTTTTAGATACACGAAAAATCTGCCACAGAACGTGCCCAGATGTGTATAACTATCTGAGGATCTTTTCATGGGCAATTATACCAATATGAACATCTGATTTACAGTAAGAGAAGTCAGAAGTTGAAAGTAAAGGGCAAAACCCAAGAAATACCAGCACTGCTCTCTTTCTCATCTAAGGGTGATTTGTTTTTTAAATAGCAGGATAGGTTTTTCTTATACACACTTCCTCAGTTTAAACACCCTGGCTGAGAGCCAAATGTTGATTTTAAATACACCTAGGGGTTGCTTGACTCTTTCGGTCTTTTTATCCCGGAAAACAGACTCCCTTGCCACAAGCTTCTTTTTGAAACCTCCCTGTTTTTCAAGCGGGATTTGCCATCTGGTATGGACAAAACTGCATTCAGAAAGATGTGGGTGATAGAACATGGTAAGGATAAAAAATATGCCATGATAAAATTAGATGTCTATAAAGCATTTGACACAGTTAGCCACGCATATTTATTCCAAATAATGGAACAGACGGGATTTGGAAAGGGATTAATAATGATATTAAAAGAATTATATAAAAACAATAAAGCAAAGATTATGATAAATAATGGATACCTGGAAGAAATTAATAGGATAGGAAAGAGGGGTGAAAACAAGGATGTCCGCTTCCATCACAGTTATTTGTAGTAGCAATGGAATACCTAGCGGATAGAATTAGGAAATAATGGTAGGATCAAAGGCTATAAAAATCCCACAAAGAAGAAATAAGATTAAACTTATTTTGCAGATGACATTACTAATAACAACTAACCCTGTAGAAACTTTTAAAAGAATTAAAAATAATATTAGAAGACTTTCAAAAAAGCATTCTGGTTTCCATGGTTAATATGGAGAAATCTGAAAATCCTGGGAATAAATATAAAACTACTTCAGGAAAAGAAATGAAGGAAGAAGATTAAATATTTAGGTATACCATTAACAAATAAGAAGGAAAAGATGTTTAAATATAATTACGTAAGCAATATGGAAAAAAATAATGAAGCAATTAAAGGAGTGGCAAGGTGGTAATCAATGGTTTCCTAAGAGAATAGTAGCATTAAAAATGCGTATAATGCCAAAACTCTTCTATCATCTATTTCCTCAGACTTTGCCGTTGGAGATTAAGAAACAATTTTGAAGAATGGGATAAGAAAAAAATTAAACTATGGGCATTTAATCAAAAGAAACCAAGAGTGATGAATGTTAGTCTATATGTCTAAAAAACTAATGGGCTGGGGCCCCAAATTATATGGAATACAATATTTGTGGCATTTCAAATAAAAAGTTTGATGGGAATTCCAAATAGATAAAAGAGACAGATGGATGAAGTCTCGAAAATGAAATAAACTTGAACACGGGTAGCTTTGGAATATATTCTTCGTTCAAAAAATAGAAAGACAAAAAATTAAAAAAGGCCCCTAGAAAGGTGTTAATGGAAATCTGGGAGAAATGGAAGGGGAAAATGGATGCCAGGGCTACTGGCAGCGGCACCACCTCGAAAGCATGGTTGAATAGGAAGGAGCACAAACAATAAGATCCTCTACACAGACAAGGAATATACAAGGTATACACAACTGTACAATGAAAGAGGAGAATTAGTTCACTTCCAAATTTTATAGAGAAAGGAGGTAAAGAAAACTGGTTACTTTATTAAGAGGAATCTGGGAAAAGATAAAAGCCTCCAGGAGGGAGGAAGAGTGTATAATGAAAAGTTGTATAAAAATATATGAGGAAAAAGAAAGGACAAATATTAGGAGTTATATACAAAAACATGATAGAAGATCAAGAATTCATGATAAGAATCATAATGAAATGGCAACAAGATGGAGTGAAAGACATAGACCCATTAAAAGGATTATAGATAATATGAATAAAATAAAAATAGATAAGCAAATATGCAGAAAACTAGAGAAATTAATATTAAAATGGTAAGTAGGAACATCGAAACAGTTGGCATATATGATATAATTCAGTCCCAAAATGTTGGCATTGTGGAGAAAAAAATGTAATTATATAACTCCAGATGAAAGGCTAGAATGTATAGAAGTAAAAAATATGTGGAAAAATGTGATAAAATACATAGAAAAAATATGTAAAGGTAAAACAAGATAAATATAGATTTAAGCTTCATTTATAGGTATAGTGGATTTGAGACAGTATAGAACAACAAAGAAAAAGAAAACTTCTTCTTTAAATTCATGATTAGAGCGGTCCATGCAGCAATAGCATTGGGGTGGAAGGACAAAAACCTTTGGATTTCAATGCGTAGAAATGGTTGGAAGAAATGGGAGCAAAGCTATCAGAAATTTTCTCGGCCAATAAATGTCAAGAAATCAAATATGGCAAGAAAAACAAAAGGATATGAAGGAGATTTGGATGGAATTCAAAGACTGGCTAAACGAAATTGGAATTACAGAAGAAAAATGGACAAGAAGATTGAAAAGAATGGACCTGCTGCTGCGCATCTAAAGAAGAGAAGAAGAAGGAGGGAGGGGGGAGAAAGGGGGAAAAATGATATGGAGGATGTATATAAAGTATACAATATAAATCTGTAATAATTCCGAAATATCAATAAAAATATTTTAAAAAAAAAAGAAAGATGTGGGTGCAAGAGACTAACAAAGTTGAAAGCCCCCACACACCGGCTATTTGGATTCCAGCAATAGTGATGTAGGATTGATCCAAAGCCTTTCTTGTCAGTGCGTGAGAATGCTGGCATTTCAGCAGGAATGACTCTGGAGTCATAAGCTTGAGATAACTTCTGACTTTTGATTTAACAAGACTGCTAGTTTGGCAGAGGCCTTAGGGAGCTGGATTAAGGACAAGAACATAAAGAGAACCTGATTTCCTCTTCCGGGTTTTGACGTCCACCACCACCGCCCTGTTCTTCTCTGTGAAGTGCTTAAGGATGATCACGTTGTGGGCTTCATTTGCATTATCCAAGTACACCGAACGAGTGCCCATGCACAAAACCTGCCATGGAAACAACAACAAAAAGTCTTCACATGTTATTTGTCTCACCAATGTGCTATTGTATGACTCCAACCCCCCCAAATTCTCCAACAATTGCTTGGCCTAATAACCTTGATTATCCTCTGAGATTGGGAATATCACTTAAAGCAGGCCATCCCGCGACATATTTTTACCATCTCCAAAATCTGAACCAATATAGAGCTTTCTCTTTGGCCAGATTCAATGTTATGCCATCTGAAATTTTCTACAGAAGATATCAAAATGCAGCATATTCAGATAGGCACTGTCCCTGTAAGGCGGGCTCATTGAAACTATCCAACATGCCCTATTTTATTGTCCATTCTATTCGGAAATTCAAAGTATCTAAGCCCTGTTTTAGCAAACAGGACAAGACTTTCCGATTCTTAGTTGCTCAGTCTCTTGAACAATTCCACTCTTGAAATAACTAAGAAAAAAACAATTTTTTTCCCAAGATGTCATAAAGTTGCATCAAGATAAGACTGGGAGATAAACAGTCATTTATTTTTTCCTTTCTGTAACTTGTTGTTATGGCTTGTTCTCAGTTTTGTTTACGGTTTGATCACGGTTGCTCAATGTGTTTTATGTGCCAATGAAGGTTTTCTGTCTGTCTGCCTAATAAGCTTACCTCTGGAAACCCAACGAGTACCAGCAAGGTGAAGATGTTGGTGTGCTTCAACTGGAAGGGCAGCTGTTTGATGCAGTGGTCTGTGAAAGTCGCAATGACCCCATGCCACTGGGCGGAAGAGTTTAGTGCTCGAAGGATGTCTGCCATGGTGCACGCCCAGTCTAAGCCTATGCGGCTGGAAAATGAGAATTAGGATTAATGGTATGTGCAACTGAGTTCTACCAGCTTTGTCCCTAAACTGACAGTGTTCCACAAAAATGAAATAGATAGAGCTATTTCCCCACTTGAAGCACCCCTTTTGAAATGGCTTGCCACAAAGATTTAGGAAAAGAGAGCTTTTAAGGAAAACGTTTCCATTTCAGTTCCCATCTCAAAAGTGGCTCTATGGTCACCCTGGCTACTGGGACCCTCACCTTTCTGCACCTTCATCTCTTCCAGCCCCCTCAGATTGAAATTGCCTGCCAGGTGCCTAAAATGGTTCCAGGTATGACAAAATTGCTGTAGCTTCCCTGCTACTAAAATGCGCTAATCTGGGAAAAAGAAGAGCAAAAGACATCTGGGAAAAAGAAGAGCAAAAGCACAGCTCGCTAACAGAACAAGAACCGTGAACCAGCTGTCAGAGCAGGCAAGTCTGGAAGCTAAGGGAAAAGAGAACCTCTGTTTCGTTCACATGGCCTCGGCCCATGGACTGAGCAAGTGGAGTTACCAGTTTGATCTACCCTCCTGCACTGATGGAGGAAACTGCATTTGCTATGGAGCAGCCACAGTGTTTAGAAAGAATGCCAACTCCTGGGTATTTGCTTTAGACCAGGGGTCTGCAACCTGAGGCTCTCCAGATGTTCATGGACTACAATTCCCATCTGCCCCTCTCAGCGAGCTGATGGGATCTGTAGTCCATGAACATCTGGAGAGCCTCAGGTTGCAGACCCCTGTTTTAGACTTATAGGCCAGTCAGTCCTAGAGGTAGATGCAAAAAAGCAAAACAAGGTAAAATACTGTCACATTCACTGGAATTGCCTGATCCTTTCCTTGATCAAATGTGGAATCTCTTAAGGCCAAGCAAAACACAGTTAACGTGCAGGTCTTTCCTCAAACGTGGGTCGGCTCAAGCCATGGAGACTTCACAAGCTGTGGGAGTTACAAATAAGAGAAAGAGGCACTGCTACCCGCCTCTTCTCCTCCTGGTATTCAGGAGTACATAGCCTCCAAACGGGAAAATCCATTTACCTATCTTGTTAACAGACCCATTTCTTTATGAATTTGCCTAATGCCTTTCAAAATCATCTGGCAGGCTTCATAGAGGCAGCATATACTTGTTCTGAATAAATCGAATATATTGGTAATCACCACACTTGGTGCCGGAGGAGTTCACAGGGCCTGAGGGCCAGCAGGCCTGGCTAGTGCCAAACGTGCGGGAACTCACATCCAACCCATAATCCTCTGTGCTGCGAATCTATGCCAGACCTGCGAACATGAAAAAGGGCTGCCTAAAGGTAAGAGCTTGAAATCCCTAGTTGAGGGGGCACCTGTCTAAGCAGACGGCTCCCAAGCTGAAGAGGAGATGGGTCGCCTTCCAGCCTTCGGGCACGGTGGAGCCATCTCCGGCAGCTACAAGGCTATGCTTGGCAGAAAGGACCTTGGTGACAGCGGCGTCCACTTCGGCAGGAGTCAGCCTCCGAACCAACTGCCCCAGGAGCCCCAAGGTCAAGTGGTAGGTTTCGTTCAAGTGGCCAGCGTTGGAGATCACAACTTGGAACATGAGGGGAAGGATCCGGTCCAGGTTAATTAGGGATGCGGCAGACCCCTGTGGAGAAAAATGGGGTGAGGTGAGGAGGTCAGCAGTGAAGCTAGCGATGCCATTTTCTTCTGCTTCTGGCCTGTTCGATCCAAACATTTTCCTCTCAATATGTTTGAATGCCAGCCTCAGTGGTAGAGAGCTAATTAAAATAATGGAAGAGGCAGACATCAAAATACGCCCCCCCCCCCCTTCTTTCGTCATGGAACTCAAGGAGATGGTATGTTTCAGGGAGGGTTTCAGGAGTTTTCTAGGCACCTCCTGAGACAGAGACCAGACATCAACTTGCTTAACTTTGCAGCAAGATGGTTCAACCAGGTAACCTTCAACCAAACCCTTGGAACAGGTCCAGAGGAGGGCAACCAAAATGGTAAAAGATTTGGAATCCATCCCCTACGAGGAGAGACTTAGGGAGCTGGGTATGTTTAGTTTGGTGAAGAGAAGGTTAAGAGGTGACATGATAGCCATGTTTAGATATTTGAAGGGATGCCATCTTGAAGAGGGAGCAAGTTTGTTTTCTGCTGCTCCAGAGACTAGGACATGGAGTAATGGATTCAAGGTGCAGGAAAAGAGATTCCACCTAAACATTGGGAAGAACTTTCTGACTGTCAGGAGTGTTTGACAGTGGAATTCACTACCTCGGAGAGTGGTGGAGTCTCCTTCTTTGGATGTTTTTAAACAAAGACTGGATGGCCATCTGTCAGGAGTGCTCTGATTATGTGTTCCTGAATTGCAGGGGGTTGGACTTGAGGTCTCTTCCAACTCTATGATTCTATGATTCTACCTGGGTCAAAAACTGGAGCCTGTTCAGACATTATCTAGTGAAGAGCAAACTCAGTCCATGTTTTTAAGAAAAGGGATTGTCGTCACCGAGTCAACTAAACGTGGTTTTAGCCAGGCAGGGACACTATTGAGGGGGAGGGTTCTTGATTTCTCTTATGCACAAATTATTTATCTTTGCTTTTCAGAAGAAGAAAAAGAGTTGGATTTATATCCCCCCTTTCTCTCCTGTAGGAGACTCAAAGGGGCTTACAAACTCCTTTCCTTCTCCCTTTAAGAAGGCCAGGTGTCCCCAATCTGGTTGGGAAGCTGAAAAGGTAGCGGGCACCACCCCCAAAAATGGCTACCACGGGGGCAGGGGCCAACCGCAAAATGCTGTAAGCCCCTTTGAGTCTCCTTACAGGACAGAAAGGGGGGATATAAATCCAAACCTCCTCTTCTTCTTTTAGGCTTAGTCTTCTCATACGCCAGGGAAACAAGCTGGCTACGGATTGCCAGAAATGCTAGCAGGAGGCTTCCTTTGCATCTCTACTTTCTCCACAGGCAGTATTTCCCTCCCACACATTCCCCAGTTTATGGCTGATCTCTTACGGATTTCAAGGGAGGCAACATGGCTGCCAGCAAGCCAAGAATCCTCTTCTGGGAACATTCAGCGAAGGCCTGTTCTTGGCTCAGGATCACCTTTTCATCGGCTGGTTTAGGAGGAGGCAGAACTTGGGCATCTGTAACAAAGTTTCCCCCGCATCAAACACAGAACGATGGCTGACAATAATATTGCTTGTCTGTGTAAGCATTTCTGCTAAAATTGGAACACTTGTTCCAAGCTGTCCCCGGTGAAAGTCAAACTCATTCCCCTCGTGCGGTACGGTGGTGAAAAAGTTGAGTCAGAAGCTGCTGTCTCCCCCTGCCACCCCCAATTTTTAATTCTTATGGAAAGAAAGAGGAAAAGATCTTTACCCGGTTGCTCTGGAGATGTGCTTTCTTTTGCAGCCAAGTCTGGGTTCTTCGCAAGCACTTCCTTGTCTGGCAAACCCTCCTGTTTCTTTGGCGGAAGGCCACTGGAAGGCGCTCTCTTCGTTTTCGGTTTGCCTTCTCGTTTGGGATCTACAGAGGCCTGAATTTCGTTAGCATTTCCATCCCCCTAGGAATAAATTACAGACTACATTGCAGCAAGTGCATCATTGTGTTTTCGGTCAAGGCAGGCCTGTGTAGGGTGCGTGAAGTCTCTCCCGCCTACCTCGTGGCCTTTTTATAATTTAAAAAGCAAGGACCCAATAAAGGGATTGAAAGGATACTTTAAAAAATGAAGAATATTTACATTGAAACAGGTGAGAGGTGCTCTTGCAGTCTTCTTGCCATCCTTGACTTCTTTGCTAGCGTGGCTTTGCATGCTACTGTCTGTGGAATGATCGTTAGATGGCATCACATTTTCAGACAAAGATTCGCCTTCTGGGAACATGCACAGCAGATCTAGAGCTTTTATGCCTAGATAAGGGGGAAAGAAAGATAGTCAGGAGAAAAGTTTTAACACACCAAACCATCAGTTTGCGTGTGTCGCAGGCAGAAAGAGCCTCTTCAAGTGCAAGCAACCCACACAACCCAGGTCTGTGCAATTTGGGGTTGCAAGTCTATCAATGCTTCTATATCCAGAAATGACAGTTTCAACCACAGCATCAGGGATGTTGTGCTCCGATGTGGAGGAAGGGAACAAGTCTGAAAAATACAGGAACGATCTGGGAGTTTTCTGGACAGGAATATTGTGCTTGTCATAGAAAGTGCCAGTAAAGAGTCATCATATTCCTCGAGGAAAAGCAACAAGGTGCAAACACCAAAAAGAGGGAAGGAAGAACTCGTCCAAGACAATACAGAGAACCAAAAAAGTTGAGAAGAACTGTAAAATCTTTATCAAAAAGCGCATCTTTATCATACAGCAGGGGCTGATGGGACTTGTAGTCCATGAACATCTGGAGGGCCAAGGTTGGACGCCCCTGGTGTCACAATTAAGTTAGTTAAAAACGCAATGACTGAATATCAGGCTACACCTTTAATAAGCCAAAATGAGTACAGTGCTTTGCTGGTCACTTACATAATTGAATCAACAGTGTTTGGGATATATAGAACAATTACCACTGATTTTTTTTAAAGTGTAGTCTGATTTTCTCCTGCTCATAACTAACTTCAGTGTGTACACTATGTAATGAATATGTTTATTATGGTACAGATTTTATAGTTTTCGGCTTAGCCTCTGCAGTTCTCTGCCAAAACAGAGGACTTCTAGTTTACCAAACTCAGGGCCCATATTTAGCCACAGGTGACCAGCACAGAACACACTGAGCTTCAACCCCATCAATAAGGAACATCCCAGTCATGTGACAGGAAGAGGAGGAGTCAGACTCCCCTGAACTGCATGAGCTAAAGAGGAATCCTTTCTACTGCCGATTGGCCTTGCCATCCATGCCAAGAAGTCAGAAGGTGTGGCATCCTTGATCTCTACATAAGAGCACTAACAGCAGATAATTCCATAAGGCAGCAGCAAACAAGAGACAGCTCCATATGGGCTCATGGCCCAATAAGGTCAACTCTGTGATCCATTTAAGGTGCCAACCCAAGGGCTGAAGACAACTGGGTGCAGGGGACTCAATCCCCACCGTTATAAGAAACATAGGAAGGCTTCTAACAGTAAGCAGATCCTTGCTCTCCCATTAGGTGTTTATGAGATCCTTTCTGCATTCCAGAGAAGCCAGCATGTCCCATTTAAACCAGCTACATGTAAGGACTCAAAAGTGCTGTAAGAGGGCGATCCATCTTGATCCACCCAACAAGCAAGTTGCTATGAAAGGGGAAAAGATGACTTGATGTGTGTGCAGAGACTGTGTCAGGACGAGTTATGTTCTGCCTGGGCTCAGGAAACCACCGCGTCCCCATTCACCTTTTCCCTGCTGGGCTTTCATCAGACAATCCCCAATCAGATGAATGCATTCCTGCTGCAGGACTCGGGCGTGGGAGATGACTGTGTGGTCAAGAGCCTCGCCATCCACTTCTTCGCTGCTCGCCAAGTCGGCACTGTAGAGGGTCAAAGCGGCAAACAGAAGCCAGGAGTAGTTGTGGAGGTACGGCTGGATAAGCCTGTGCCGGTCGCTGAGTCGAACGGTCACCATTGGATACACCACAATGCTGTGGGTGGGAAGGTGGCTGGAAAATGCAGATGGGCTTCAGATTAGATGGGCTAGCAGGTACTTCACAGAACACCTATCGCTACAAAGGGGCATGCGTGTGCAAGATTTAGAGACACCGAAACTATTCTTGGTTGTTGGAGCTGGGCTCGGGTTACAATAAACGGTTACTAAGACAACTCCCTGCTTTGAACTGTCTCCCCACCCACCCCTTACTATGTGGTAGTATTAATAAGGAGGTTCCGACTGCATCTTTGAAAGTCAACAAGAACAACACGTTTTATTACGGTCATTGACCAGCAATAGACGTTCTGTTACACCCAGTCGGAATTCGCCCAACACATCCATAGAAAAATAAAAAAAAAGTTGATTTGAAGAACATATATAATTTTAAAATGCTAAAACTACCTAAAACAGCCAGCCTTTGGGGGTACTATAAAATTACTCATGTTCAAATATATGTTGTTCCTTAAAGTGATTTACTTCTAATTTTGAAAACTGTCCAGGTGAACCTAGCTACCTTTACAGTAATATCATAATTCTTGCCTGAAAGTCAGAGGCGTAGAAAGGGAGAAAAGCGCCCGGTGCACCGGTGCGTCCTCCACCCCCGTCCCACCCCGGAATGCCCCTGCCTCGCCTTGGAACACCCTCGCCGCGTCCCCACATGGGGGCGCACCTGGTGCGTCACGCCCCGCCCCCGCCCCTTGGAGCTACGCCTTTGCTGAAAGAAAAACAGATGTTAGAGCCTTTCTGTCTCTGCAATTCAAACTTTTCCTAGAACATAAGGGCACATCTGTACCTATCAGAGTACTTCTTGGCAGAGTAACACCCGAAGCAGAGGTCAAAGTCTTCACACACATTACAGTTCATGCGCTGGCCCACAATGATCCCTTGGCAGTGATTGCAGGCATATTCCATGTTAACCATTTCGTGATTGTCCTCGTGACCTTCTGGCTTCACTCCACCTGTACGAGGGAGGCAAAGATTCACTTTAAGTGCCAGCAGCATGGGCGTGAAAACCTCACCTCTGCACCATTGTCCCACTGCAACTGTACGCTCTGATTTCTCTATTGCAAAGCAGGCCAGAGGCGTCTGAGCCTTGAGGCGGCATATCTAAAATTCTTCACATGACTGAGAACCACAAGGAAACCCCAGCTGCGTCCAGACGGGGATTCTATCCCGTAAGCTCGATACATTCCATCGTTTTCTACCAGCATGGCCAATATGCCGACAGAGGCTGGGATGTAACTTCAGTCTCGGAACACCAGGTTTGGTGCCCTCACCGAGCGAGCTGGAGAAAATGTGCATTCTTTAACTACTTTGCATGGTGGAGTAGACCAAACCCACTCTTCAGCCACACACAAGGAAATGCCTCTAGGAAGCTTATAAACAAAATAAAACAGGCACTGTTTATTCACCAGTCCCAAAATATGTTATTCCTGGGTACAGTGCCTCTGAACATAAAGGTGACATTAGCGTAGCCTGAGGAAAAAATGCTAATAACTTAGCTCAGTACCCAAATCAGCTCCTATCCCCTTAGTGCTCTTAGCACCTCTTCTTTTCTCATTTTGAAACATTCAGGAGGCAGGGAATAAAAGAAGAAAGAAGAAGAAGAGGAGGAGTTTGGATATATATCCCCCCTTTCTCTCCTGTAAGGAGACTCAAAGGGGCTTACAATCTCCTTTCCCTTCCCCCGTCCCCCACAACAAACATTCCTAGATAGGGAGGACCCTATCTCCAGATAAGAGTGGATTGTTGGTTTCATATCAGCCCCTGCCAGCATGTCCAATTGGCTATGCTGGCAGGGGCTGATGGGAATTGTAGTCCATAACATCTGGAGTGCCAAAGGTTCGCCACCACTGCCCTAAGAAGTGGGTGGGGCTGAGAGAGCTCTGAAGAACTATGACTAGCCCCAAGTCACCCAGCTGGCATGTGTTGGAGTGCACAAGCTAAACTGATTCACCAGATAAGCCCCCACAGCTCAAGTGGCAAAGTAGGGAATCAGACCCAGTTCCCCAGATTAGAGTGCACCTGCTCTTAACCACTACGCCACGCTGGCTCTAGAGGAAAACTTGGAGTGGCTCCTCTCTGCTAGGGAAGCCTCCAAGTCCAAGGACAGAAGCCCCAGGAAATTCTTATCCCTTTTGCTCACGAGTCTCCTCCCTCACTAGCCAAGCATTTTTATATTCCGCAATTTCCTTGACCTCCTTCCAACTGAGAATGGATGACAGCGTCCATTAAAGCCAAAAAGCTGTCATTCCACACGATAAAACCTTCATCTTAAGTCTCACTTTAAAAAAAAAAGAAACTCAGAAGCATCCTTAAGAAAGCGATGCCTTCTCGAGCAGCCTGCTTACCCAAGAAGCACGTCTTACAAAGATCCATATCGTTGCACTGCAAGCAGTGGTAACGGTGCCAGGGGGCGATCTCATCACACCCGTCACATGATATGTCCACCCGCAAGAGATCACAGTAGCGGGCAATGAACATATGCATCTGGAACGAGACAGACACAAGGGTGTTGTGGGTTTCCCGGGTTGTATGGCCGGGTTCCAGTAGCATTGTCTCCTGACGTTTCGCCCGCATCTGTGGCTGGCATCTTCCAAGGACAGGCACAGTTTTCCTTGGCTATGTGTACAAACACCTGTTCGTTGAAATGATACGATCGTGGCTCTCCCAAGCTTAGATAACTCATCTAACGTGGGACTAATTAAGATGGCCCAGCTCCTCTTCTGCTACCTAGAGGCTGTGTAGCCCAGCTGGGCTACACAGCCTCTAGGTAACAGAACAGGACCTGGGCCCTCTTCCCAACTCATCAGGAAATGGTAGGCAGGGGAAGCTCAAGCTTAAAAAAAAGCACTTGGACGACGTCACTGAGAGAACAGATGGGATGAATACATCTCAGAGTTTGCTTTTTTTCCTGAGCGTGCCTACCCAACAGCACTCTTCATTAACACCCACAGAGATCCTGATATGAACCCCATGTCAGGGCTTGTATTTTCTGGAGGGTAGCCATAGCCTGCTGCAGTAGAAACAACACATTCTTGTGGCACCTTAAAGAGAATCGGAGTTATTGTGGCAAGTTGTATCAGATGGATCCAACCCAGCTGGGCGTAGGAAAGGCACAGGCTGAAAGGCAGAGCCCCCATCCTCTGGATACAGAAGGCCCGGGCTCAGTTTCTGACATTTCCAGTTCCATAATCCAGATAGCTGGTTAAAGGAGATGCATCACTCCCAAGTCTTGCTTGGACAGCGGAGACCACTCTCTGCAGAAATGCCAGCCACAGCCTGCTCACACAGAGGCCAGATGAATGGCTTAGAAGAAGGGAAATGGGCAGTGAGAGTTTGGATTTATACCCCACCTTTCTCTCCTGTAAGGAGATTCAAGGTGGCTTACAAGCTCCTTTCTCTTCCTCTCCCCACTACAGACACCTTGTGAGGCAGGTTGGGCTGAGAGAGTTCCGAAGAACTGTGACTAGCCCAACGTCATCCAGCAGGAAAGTAGGAGTGCGGAAACACATCTGGTTCACCAGACAAGCCTCTGGCACTCAGGTGGAGGAGTGGGGAATCAAACCCGGTTCTCCAGATGAGAATCCCCTTGCTCTTAACCACTACACCATGCTGGCTCTTAGCTAGATGAATCTACTTAGTAGAAGACTGCTTCATAAACTAACACAAGACTCCTTCTTGCTAAGGAAGACTGAGCTTCCAAGGTCTAATTCAAACACAGCAGCTGATACTCCTGGGATCATTTATTGAAGAAACCTCATTAACGTATACGTGCAGATTAGAGCCCGCAAGGTGCAGTGGTTAAGGTGTCAGACTCATGGCTTTCCCACACAATTCATTGAAAACATTTTGAGGCAAGAAATAAAACATTTCTCCATGAAGTTCTGCATTGTTCTTACCCCAAAATGTTTTATTCCCAGTTTTCAATGAATCCCCTTTTAAAACGATTCTCTGGCTGAAATGTTTTGAAAACGTCTTCAGTTGCTGTGCGATCAACTGACTACGTTTCTCATGCTTCTCTGGTTCCCTGAACTTCCTCCTTGGAGCCATTTCCTGTGCTCACTCGGTTCCCCCTCACCTATTTATTTGCAGCAATTCTCTGTTTGTTCTTTTATGGGGGGGGGTGCAATCTTTGAAGCACTGAGCATACGAGGAATATATACTCGGTCTCACTAAAAGAAAAAAACAAAATTGTAACTTCATTTGCCACACGCTGGACCGTCTTTGTTTCAGAATGCTCCATTTTGGGTCCTTGAGCCTACTTAACAGAACAAGGTAGGCACTGGTACTCAAACAGAGCATTCTAAAACAAAGATGCTCCAGCATGTGGCAAACGAAGCTACAATTGTGTTTTTTTCTTTTAGTGAGACCAAGTATGGAATGCAGCACGAGGATGTTAAGCTTTGAAGCATCAATTCAACCACCCAAAATTCACCCGTCTCCCCGCTACAAAACACAAAAGGAGTTATCTGCAATATTCTCTCTCTGCTTTGATCCCCCTCTCCATTTGTATAACAAAACTGATCAGTGTGACCCACCTCAACTTAGGGTGAGATCCCGCTGCCGGAAGACCAACAGTCCAAAGATCTGTCTCGTCATCTCGTAAGCATCCTAACACGATACAGGAGGACGCCTTCTCTTACCTTTCTCTGCTTCTCTGGATCCGCTTGGCTGATCTTGTCACACCAGGCCTCAAAGATTCCATCTTGGCACTCATCCATCCACTCTGAGTTCTGTCTGTAGTCTGCAATTTCGTCTTCTTCGCTCCACTGACTAAGAACAGACAGAAAAATTAAAGGTGTCTGTAAGAATGACAGCGGTCCAATGACCTGGCAAGAAAATAAAAACAGAAAAGTCGTCACGGATCAAGAAAGGTCAAAAGCACCAAACTGCCCCTTTTAGGTGGCTGGAGGACCATTTTTCCAGAAGACATCAAAGAAATTATTGGGGGGTGGGGGGTGGGGTGGGGATATCAGCAATTCCTTCATAAACTTCTAGAATGCTATTGCTAACCCCCAGAGACTCTTCCCATGAATTCCTGGCATTGGAAACATACAAAGTCAAACAAAATTCAAATCCAGGAACAGAGACCCAAAGAATTTTTGTAAGTCAAAGTTCACTTCATCAGGAGGAGGAGGAGGAGGATGAAGAAGAAGAAGAAGAAGAGGAGGAGGAGGAGGAGGAGTTGGATTTATATCCCCCCTTTATCTCCTGTAGGAGACTCAAAGTGGCTTACAAACTCCTTTCCCTTCCTCTCTCACAACAAACACCCTGTAAGGTAGGTGAAAGCTTATACCTTGGAAAATTTGAAGTCTAAATTTTGTTCTGCTCCTACAAACTAGTGGGAGAGAAAGCAACATGGGAGAGCCCGATCTCATCGAATCTGAGAAGCTAAGCAGGGTCAATACTTGGAAGGGTAAACACACCAAGGAAGACACTGCAGGGACAAGGAATGGCAACCCCACCTCTGCTTAATCATTTATCTTGAAACTCCTTGCTGGGGTTGCCATATGTCGAGCTGACGGCACTTTACACGCACATGTACACTACAGACTAATGTAGCTACCCACTTGATAAAAACTAAATGAGAACGGATATTCCAAGTTCAGAAATCGGCTTGAGGAGATTCTGGAAAAGCAGGGTGCAAATGATCTAAAATAAACCATCTTCGTATTGTTGAAGGCTTTCGTGGCCGGAATCGCTGGGGTGTTGTGGAGTTTGTTCCAGTGGCATGCTCTCCTGACGTTTCGCCTGCATCTGTGACTCTGAAGATGCCCGCCACAGATGCAGGAAAGACGTCAAGAGAAAATGCTACTGGAACACAGCTATGTAGCCTGGAAACCCCACAACACCCCAGTAAATCATCTTCCATTGCCACAGTTGAGTATTCTACAAGTTCAGACACAGTACCTTTTCTCAGATTACTTAAGCAAGAAAGTGACCTTGAAACATCTACAGCCAGTCAGTAAGAATCCAAGGTGGCCAAGACTTGCGCTCTTTAAGCCAGACACCTCAAGATGACTGTGGGCCACGGTCGCTCTAACACCAGCGATGGCTTCAGGCACAATTCTTCTCTGTTCTACCACTACGGGCACTCCCAACTTACCAAACGACGCTGTCGTGAGTACTTATGTTTTCCTGTGACATGGTCATGAGGAGCTGTGGCAGCTGTATTTCAACAAAGAAGGAGAGGTCGCGGGGCTTCCAACCCATATCCAGGAGGTGCAGGAGGGATGCTTGCATACAGGACAAGGCAGGGAGCAGTGATCTAAAGAAATTGGGAAGGAGAAAGCAGAAGAACTTGATCAAAAATAGCAGGAGTCCTAAGGTGGTGATCAGCTACAGGAAGGGAGAACTGATTTAATTAGCAAGACTACGGTCCCTTCCGCACATGCAGAATCATGCACTTTCAATCCACTTTCAATGCACTTTGCAGCAGTTTGGAATAGCAAAATCCACTTGCAAACAATTGTGAAATGAAAGTGCAGTATTCTGCGTGTGCGGAAGGGGGCTATGCTTTGATAAATTAATCCACAATGAAGCCAACTTGGCGGCTCTGCCAGAGCCTCTAACGGCTGGAAAGGAGTAAAGAAGGATCAAATTTCTCTGCACCCAACGAATGGTGTATTGTGGCTCCATAAGATTGATCATGGCGCCAGTTTCCGCACACCCCTTCACTCAGCATGTGAAATGTTGGCACATTACATATGATGGAAGAAACTGCAAGCAGTGTGGTCAAAAGGGAACGTAATGCACAAGCACTGCCTTATATTTCTAAGCTCAGCTTAATAAATACTATTGATGCAGTCCTCTTGTCTTGAATAATTCTGGGTTTTGTCAAAGACTTTTACAGCTAGAATCAACTGGCTGTTGTGGTTTTACTGGGCTGTGTGGCTGCGGTCTGGTAGTTTTTGTGTGGAACATTTCGCACGCATCTATTTACCAGATCAGACAGACAGACCAGAAAACCTGCAACAGTCCATTCAGAGTTTTGCTTAGAATTGCCAGACTGTACCTCTAGTACGACATTGTCTTTGGACCCCACAATTACTTTTTTCCCCCTTCTAAAGTATATAGTCTGCCAAATGAAGGCTCACATAATGAAAGTTCATGCTGCACACAAAAGAAATAGTTTAAGAAATGCCATGAAGGTGTTTTTTTTTAATTTCTGTTTCAGAAAACACTTGCATACTTTATCAATATAAACTGCCTTATGGAAGGCAGATGAGAGCAGAAAACGTCCGGCTAAACAGGAAATCAGCAATAGAATGTGGAAGGCCAAAAAGTCTACTAAAAAAGTCAGGCATGCTTAGAAGCGAGCGATTGTACGTACTTGTCGTTGAGGCTGCTAAATCCTTTTACAGCATTGACCAAGAAGAGAAGCAGCTGGTAGTAAGACTCCCGTATTTCTTGATGTAGCTCAGCACCACAGCCTTCCAGGTGTTCAAAGTAGCTGGGAAATTAAAGGGACACAATGCTCATCTGTGGCTATAATCTCAGCATTATGAAAGGTGTCTCGCTGCAATTTTTTAAAAAGCTACCATTGTCTTTGGAGATGCCATTGTGGCTTTAAGGCCCCTTCCACACATGCAGAATAGTGCACTTTCAATCCACTTTGCAGCGGGATTTTACTGCGCGAAATAGCAAAATCCACTTGCAAACAATTGTGAAAGTGGATTGAAAGTGCGTTTGTGTACCATACTCCTACACTATGTTAGTCTTACTCAAGTCACTTTTTGCACCAACCTTTTCTAAGGTCTGGTTCACAATTGTGTGCAACAGAGCAAATGGCATTACTTCAGAACGCGGGAGAATTCTAGCTTTAAGAATCCCTTTGTGTTGACACCGATCCAGGTTTCGGTCTCTGCCTCATGCATACGCACCGTTTTCGAATGAATGGAGCTGAAATTAAAGACTGCCTTGGTCGCCACATTTGAGTTTGGTTTCTTTAACTAACACTGTTTCTTGTCTAAGAAGCAGGTTTCTTGTCTAAGAACCAGGATTCGATACTGGTTTAGAACTGCAGCTCATGACCAAAAAATAAATCAGTCAATTCATGAACATTCTATGCGACCACAGCAGCTCCACCAACTGAACAGGTATCAATAAGGGCACGAGTCAATAGGAACCACTAATTTAGAAGGATTTGAAAATGCTTGTGCTTTGGTTGGATCACATTCAAAAACCTGGAAATAAATGCATAAACTGAACAGTCTTTTTAAAAATGCCTTCTAGTGGTACATCTGAAATATAGCCAGACTGCTGACATGACCCACAAATTAGAACTCGATGAGCCCATGCATAACAAGCAGGATTTCCCACACATCTTACTTTGTGAAGTCTTTTTGGCAAGCCAGGAATTCCAACAGAAAAAGGATGCAGGGCGGGAGGAAACAGTGAGGTTGGCCGAGAGAGTTTAGGCACTGGTGGATTGTCCTCAGGACTTCCAAGATACGTTTGGCTTGAGCTTTCCTTAAAGCAAGGACCTCCAGCACACTACGATTAAAACACACACAGGTGATGACGGAGCAGCACGTGGGCAAATGTTTACCCAGAAGAACAGAAGGCAGCAACAGTATTGCAACAGGGGAGGGGCAAGCTGCTGATCACAGTTCTGTTCTGCCCAAGACGGTTCTTTAAAATTATCATAGGCCCCTTCTGCACATGCAGAATAATGCACTTTCAATCCACTTTGCAGCTGTGTGGAATAGCAAAATCTACTTGCAAAGAATTGTGGAAGTGGACTGAAAGTGCATTGCTCTGCATGTGCGGAAGAGGCCGTACCCCCTCCTTATGTTACAACAGAACACTACAGCTGCTCACAACAAAAATGGGGAAAAAACACTCCAGTAAGAAAACATTAGATAAGATACAATAAAAACAGCGCTAGGATAGCAAGATGAACCTCTGTGCTTAAATACCAAATTAAATACCAAATTGGACAAATTAAAACCTTTGCAACGTACTGCCTGAGTAACACACGAGATCGGCCCGATGCCACCCACTGCCAGTATTCAGTCCCACTTTCTAAGCTGGCAACCACCACCCTCAACATTCAGACCAAAACATGGACCGTCTAGTCTGGTGCCCCTATTAACTTCCACCAATCCAGACAGAAAAGAAGAGTTGGATTTATTTTCCCCCTTTCTCTCCTGTAAGGAGACTCAAAGGGGCTTACAATCTCCTTTCCCTTCCCCCTCCCCACAACAAACACCCTGTGAGGTGGGTGGGGCTGAGAGAGCTCCGAAGAAGTGTGACTATCCCAAGGTCATTCAGCTGGCATGTGTTGGGAGGGCACAAGCTAACCTGGTTCACCAGATAAGCCTTCACAGCTCAAGTTGCAGAGCAGGGAATCAAACCTGGTTCTCCAGATTAGAGTGCACCAGCTCTTAACCACTACACCATGCTGGCTTTCATAGCCTGCTAGGTCTTGGTTACGCCAATAAACCTCTCATGCCTATTCCTCCTTTTCCCCATTTTCCAAAGCAATTCCAGCCAACAGCTCCTGGCCACCCTCCTCCAACGCTGCTTTCTTCTGAAAGTCAGTTGAATTTGGATGTATATTTGTTTTTAAACTGAGAAGTACACCCTCGTTCCAAGCCTCAACTACCATAGACACAAAAACCTACCACCTGGCTCACCTTTCGTGACACAGAGACTGGTCCTTAATGAAATCTAAGACATGCTTCAGGATAGGGTATTTCTCCTTGATGCTGGGCATGGATTTGGGCTCCTCCATCGAACGGAAAGAGAGAAGCCGTAGCCTTCCGCGGTTAAACTGAGGCTTGCGTGTGGGCGTGGAGGGAGGGGACGGGGCATCTTCTTGTTCTGAGGAACTGCCGTCAAGTTTGCTTGGTGAGGATGAAGTCTTCTCTGCCTGTGGCGAGTCTGGAACTTGCTTTTGCAAATCTACTGTCCGACTGCCCTCGGGGGAAGCAGAATTGGTCGGTCCGCAGGCAGGTGCCACGTCTGCGGCCTGAAAATCCGCTTCAATGACAGAACTTGTCCTTTGGCGTTTGTCTTTGTGACACTGCCCAAAGTCCTCTATGCTATTAGATTCATGGCTTTCTGCCTTGGTCCTTGTAGGTAAAAACCCCAGCAGTAAAAGGCTCTTCTGGATGCACTGTTGTGCTACAATGCAAGATCAACAGAAAACCGTGAGAGCTGCTCAAACTCAAAGGCTAGGACAAACATCCCACTGAGAACCAGCTTGCATTTACAATGGTTTGGAACCCACAACATGTTGGCATTTCAAACACAGATGAGTATGTTCGTTTAGAGCTCCCTGTCTGTGTTCTTTTTCCTCTTCTTTCTATAGGGCAGGGGTGTCCAACTCTGGTATCCCAGATGTTCATGGACTATGATTCCCATCAGTCCCTGCCAGCATGGCCAATGGCCATGGTGGCAGGGGTTGATGGGAATTGTAGTCCATGAACATCTGGGGCACTAGAGTTGGACGCCCCTGCTATAGGGCGAGAGCACCAAAGCTGTAGCCACACCTGTAACTACAGCTTACTCATTCAAATGTGACACCAAACCAAAACCGGCACAAGCTTCTGATTCTGGATTGCTAGCCGATTACCCCAAGCCACTGTGAAGGGAAATAAACCGGGATTGACCAGATGTCTGAAATTGCCAAGCCATGGTTAAATGTTCTTAGCCGTGGTTTGGTGCAATGTCTGAATTGAGCCAACCTGTCCAAATGTTCCTCCCCACGAACCAGCGTTCGAAGCAAGGATGTATAAACCTGGAGTTAGAACCCCAGTCTCTGTGGGGGGAGGGGTGATTTGAGTTTGCCCAGGAACCTGCTTTTAAACCATCATGACAAACTGCAGTTTGATTCAAGGCTATTTAAGCCCAGGAACTTCTAATTATGGTCAAGGAAGGAAGGAAGGAAGGAAGGAAGGAAGGAAGGAAGGAAGGAAGGAAGGAAGGAAGGAAGGAAGGAAGGAAGGAAGGAAGGAAGGAAGGAAGGAAGAAAGGAAGGAAGGAGGGGGAAGGAAGGAGGGAAGGGGGAAGGAAGGAAAGAAGGAAGGAAGGAAGAGGAAGGAAGGAAGGAAGAGGAAGGAAGAGGAAGGAAGAGGAAGGAAGAGGAAGGAAGAGGAAGGAAGGAAGGAAGGAAGAGGAAGGAAGAGGAAGGAAGAGGAAGGAAGAGGAAGGAAGGAAGGAAGGAAGGAAGGAAGAAGGAAGAGGAAGGAAGAGGGAAGGAAGGAAGGAAGGAAGGAAGAGGGAAGGAAGGAAGGAAGGAAGGAGGAAGGAAGGAAGGAAGGAAGGAAGGAAGGAAGGAAGGAAGGAAGGAAGGAAGGAAGGAAGGAAGGAAGGAAGGAAGGAAGGAAGGAAGGCAAGAAGGAAGGAAGGAAGGCAGGAAGGGAAGGAGGAAGGAAGGAAGGAAGGAAGGAAGGAAGGAAGGAAGGAAGGAAGGAAGGAAGGAAGGAAGGAAGGAAGCGGGGGCGAAGGAAGGAAGGAAGGAAGGAAGCGGGAAGCAAAGGAAGGAAGGAAGGAAGGAAGGAAGGAAGGAAGGAAGGAAGGAAGGAAGGAAGGAAGGAAGGAAGGAAGGAAGGAAGGAAGGAAGGAAGGAAGGAAGGAAGAAGGAAGGAAGGAAGGAAGGAAGGAAGGAAGGAAGGAAGGGGAAGGAAGGAAGGAAGGAAGGAAGGAAGGAAGGAAGGAAGGAAGGAAGGAAGGAAGGAAGGAAGGAAGGAAGGAAGGAAGGAAGGAAGGAAGGAAGGAAGGAAGGAAGGAAGGAAGGAAGGAAGGAAGGAAGGAAGGAAGGAGGCCATAGCAAAAAGTCATGTTCACATCAGCCTTGGAAAACCCCTATCAGTAATGTCTTAATACAGCCAATAGCTCTCAATTTTGCAGGGCTCTCTGGAGCCTGCCACCATGTTGTAGAACAGGAAGTTCAGTTTGGAGAAAGTTCAGCAGCCTTGTAGGACATTCTGATTAAGATACTTCCCCAGAGATCTCTCACCACTCCACAAATGATCTCATACCACTATGGGCCCAATGAACCCCCACCCCCCACCCCACCTCGGCCCCCATGAAGTCTTCTATAAAGTTGAACACTGTGGGAGGGAGATAGAAACAGAAGAAAAGGGTAGAGCGTGAGAGTGGGCAAGGACACTTACCAAGAGTCTCTGGGTTCACCTCGCTCGCATCCCCAGCCGGTTTCTCTTCCCTGTCACTTCCCTGATCCGCGAGGAATTTTTGCTTCATCTCTAGCTACAAAGGACAGGGTCTTCTCAGTGGTGGTGGCTTGACTGTGGAATTCCCACCCCACAGAACTTTAATTGGAGCCTAGTTTGCTATCTTTCAGGCACCAGCTGAAAACACTGTTTGGTCAGGATCTGTAGCATGTTTCTTATTAGTCTGACAAAGCACTTACTGGTAGGGAAAAAACGGCTTTCAAAACGTTACTACACGCTTCTGTATTTAGTGTGTTTATTATCTGTTATTATCTGTTCTTCCCTTACAAAATTTCATGCTGTTTTAAAATGCTATTTGTGCGCCTTTTTAAGCAGATGCTACAATTCCTACAAAACATTATAATTGCCGGCGACCTGTAGCTGATTTATGGCGACCTTATAGGGTTTTCAAGACCAGAGATGTATTTATTTATTGTTTAGTTCAATTTATAGGCCGCCCTCCCCAAAGCACCAATGATCTCGTGTTGAAATATGGTTTGCCACTGCCTGCTTACGCACAGCAACCCTGGACTTCTTGGTGGTCTCTTATCCAAATACTAACCGGGGCCAACCCTACTTGGTTTCTAAGATCTGATGAGATCAGGCTGGCCTGGGCTACCGAGGTCATAGTTCGAGTTTATCGACTTTATCATATGAGGCTGCCAACGTTACACCTTGAACAAATACTTAAGTATGTAATGAAAAGCATACCATCCATATTCTGATCCCATCGGCCAGGGAATATACTTGTGCAAACTCATCGCTCAAAAGCGCTTTGCCTCCGCTGGTGACTGTGAGGGCAGAAAGGAAGAGGAAGAAAGAGAGGAAAACAAAACCTTTTTAAGCCAGCTGATCCGATTCCTCAGCCAACATTTGAGGGTTGAAGGAACCAGCAGCAGAGGCTCCGGATAGACCTCTGCCTCTACTTCCTGAAGGCGGACACATGCGCAGGAAGCTGCCTCATACTGAGTCAAACCATTGGTTCATCAAGGTCAGTATTGTCTACTTGGACTGGCAGCTGCTCTCCAAGGTTTCAGGTGGAGTCTGCTGCTTGGTCCACTTAAATGGAGATGCTGGGAATTGAACTTGGGGCCTTCTGCATGCAAAACAGAAGCTCCACTACTGAGGAGTCTGACGGTACTGTTTCAGGGCAGAATCTAGGACCAGATCCATAACTTGTGCCTTTCTCAGGCTTTTCCACACAGGCCAATAAAAGTGGGGGAAAGGCGGGTCATATGAGCCCACCCTCGTCCCGGCCCCTTCGCACAGCTGACTGTCCCATGGACAGACAGCGTGTTGTCCAGGGTGTGCGCCTTCATACAAAGGTGCGTTCCCCCCATCCTCCACCGACTCCCTTTTTTCCACTGCCTGCCTGCAAAGCACAGCTTTTCCCCCTGCATGGCTCTGGAGATGGGAGCCAGTTTTCGAGAATCGCGTTATGTGCGATTCTCTGTTTTAACGCAGCTCGCAGCCACGGCTGTTCGCGTGGCAGCAGCTGTCAGCCATGTTAAAACAAAAGAATCGCACATAACGCGATTGTCAAAAAGCTATGGGGGAAATGTGGAAGGGATCCATATTACGATCCAGATCTGTGTGAAGTTTCCCCCATCCCAGGTTTTTTATTGGGTTTATCCAGGTTTAATAGGCCCGTGTGGAAAGGGCCTCAAAGGTAACACTGAAATCTTTCATCATTCCCAATGCAGACATTATTAACAAATGGTAAGCAATATATTTTTTTTAAAGTTCTTGTTTTAGGTCTCAGGCATACAGAAGTAGCAATGATCCCGTGTGTTGCATGAATGGTGGAAGCTACATCCAAACAACCCAAATGTATTTTTAAAGAAACAGAGTCACTCCTAAAAGTGATATAATCTTTGAGTCCTTAATTCTCAGGCACTAAACTGAAGACGTCTCAGACTCTTGCTAAAATCGGCTACTGCTTGGATTATGGTGAACCTCCCCGTGTCCATTCTAAGTACATAGAAATTGGCTCCTTACATAACCATCTGGGTTTTTTTAAAACCCGCCATTCATTCCTGTTCTCCTCACAGGCCTTTCAGCCCACAAATCTCCCTTTGTTCTTTGGGCCAATCAGGAAGTGAATGAAAGAATCCAATGGGCATTCCTGTTTGAAAAACTTTCATCCGGAACAGGATTTGCCCTTATCTGTTGAATAAGGGAAGTCAAGTCATGCAAACCTGGGGCTGTTTCAAGACCTTCTAAGTATCCACAACATTGAAAGCCAGCTGGGTGGAGTGGCTAGAGCAGGGGTCTTCAAACTATGGCCCTCCAGATGTTCAGGAACTACAATTCCCATCAGCCCTGCTACTTGGCCATGCTGGCAGAGGCTGATGGGAATTGTAGTTCCTGAACATCTGGAGGGCCATAGTTTGAAGACCTCTTGGCTAGAGTGTCAGACTGAGATCCGAGAGAGTCAGGTTTGAATCCCGCTCTGCTATGGAAGCCTCAGGGGTGACCTTGGGGCAGCCCCACACAGTCAGCCTAATTTGCTTCACAGGTTTATTGTGAGGATAAAATGGAGAGCGGGGAACTATTGTAAGCAATCCCCCCGGTTTCCCACTGGTGAGGAAAACTGGGGTATAAATGAAGTAAAGACAATTTGCAGTATAGGTTATAAACATTAAATGGATTAGGGTGTCGTGGGTTTCCCGGGTTGTATGGAAATTCCTACGGTTCAGAGGATCCTCTGAAGATGCCAGCCACAGATGCAGGCGAAACGTCAGGAGAGAATGCTACTGGAACACGGCCATACAGCCCAAAAACCACATACAACACCCAGTGATTCCAGCCGTGAAAGCCGGAATAGTATATTTATATTTCGACAATAGTATATTTATATTTATTATTAGTGAGGGCATCTGCATAGTAGTTGCCTGGATATCCCACCCTCTTAATTGCAGATGCCCTCACTAATTGATTATGCAACTTCATTGTTATTTACATATGCTAAAATGGGTGGATTCCACTCAACATGTGCAAATCACACTTGCTAATTGTGCCCTTTACACTTGTTAACCAATGCAAATGGTTCTTTCTCCCACTCTGGACATTCCACTGGTATATATACTCCAATTGCTTTACTACCATCAGAGCCTCTGAAGATGCCAGCCACAGATGCAGGTGAAACATCAGGAAAGATTGCTACTGGAACATGGCCATGTAACCCGGAAAACCCACAACACCCTAGTGATTCCGGTGAAAGCCTTCGACAATACATTAAATGCATGTTTGCATTTTATAGTGTTTAAATTAATGTAGCTTCATGCCATACATAGTTATGGATGCACTGCAAGCAGAGCGGATACTGGCCACTGACTCCAATGGCTTTTTAAAAAGTAGAAGATGGCAGGTTTATCAAGAAAGACGCTGGGACATGACTGTGTTGCGGTCTGTTTCTGTGTTGCCTTCAGATGTCAGATGTAAAGCTGGAGTTCATATCCACTGCCTCCCAAAGTAGCTTCTGGGAAGCACCCAAAGCCTGGAAGCGGTCACCTAACAGGGTTTGTATTCAGCTGAATTAACTGAACTAGGAACTCCGGTTTCCCCACAATGTCAAAGTGACACAGGATGTGTGTCAAAGGGCAACTGTTATTCGGAAGGAACATGCAAGCTTGTTTTTCGACAGCTCAATTATATCAATAAGACCAGTAGCCTTCTTTACGAATAAATATGCACTAATGCAGGAGTTACCATATCTTTGCAGCTTCCCAAACAAATCTGAAGAGAGATACACCAAAGCAGCAAATGTGGAGTTGACAGCTTGATCAACAGTAGAACCAGCAACTATATCACTCTTGGGGGCCTGTTTTTTACATGCCTGTATGAGTCCTTTGAAAAGCTCAGAATTTGGCCCACTGAACTCCTGGGTGGGGTCTGATTTTGCGAAGTCAAGGAGAAATTTATGACCGTCGCTGACGTGAGAGTTGAGACCCTGGAAAGAACACCAGAACAGAGCGGGAGAGTCAAGTTGGGTGTGCAGCCCACAAACAAGTAGCAGATAACTTATTTCCATACTATTACGCTTGCTTTTACTACATTTACTGCATTTAATTCCCTACCTTTCTGCTTGTGTGGAGGTTTGACTGGTCAATGGTGCAAGCCTAAGTAAACTCAGGTTTGCTGGCGCTTCTCATGTCTCCAAGAACCCTACTCAGTGACTGGAAGTCCAGCTGAAACCCTCCAGGCCTTGATCAACTGAAGCAGTGTGGCTGTCTCATGCCTATCTGTGTAGGGTACTGCCAGAGGCTGGCATTAGGATGACTAATGCCTGCTCAGGAGGCTTGTAGACTTTGAAGGAGTCCCTGCACTGGTGCAACTAGAATGGGGGTGGGAGGTATTGACTTTAAGTCAGAGGTATATCTAGGGGAAATGTAGCCTGGTGCACAATCTGAGTTTTCTCCCCCACCCCCAGTATGAACGGCCTCCCGCACTACAACCAAACAACTTTTTTTGAATCAGGTCTTGAAGTCAGTGTATGGACCCGGGTGGAAGGAGGAGGGGTGTGGGGGGCAATTTTCTGAAAAAACCCCACGTGACTAAATGGCTTCAGCCCAGGGACATTTGACCCCATATGCCCCCCTAGGTGGTATGCCCCTGCTTTAAGTACCTCTGTGCTGCCTTGGTTTGTTTGGCCGGGCACACTTGTTCCTGGGGTCTGTTCAGGACACATCTGCTGCCTGAAGACTGGTTTCCATAGAGGAGAATTCAGAACAGCTGTCACTTTTGCAGGTGAGCGTTCTGTCTCTTTACCTAGAGGGGGGAAAATATGCAGAAGGGTTTTAAATATATATATCTTAAGTTCCTAATCAGTATTTATATAATTTATTGAGATTTATACCCCACCCTACATGGAAAGTCCCAGAGTGGCTGACAAAACCAGAACTACTATAAAACTTCACTAAAAACCAGTAAAAGATACATATATAAATAAACTATATATAAACACACACATATTATTTTAAAGAACTATCATGAAACCAAGGCATACCCACCCACATACTCCCCCACCCCAGATCCGCAGCTGCCAGAGGGGGCAACTCGAGGATCAAAGGCTTGGGAAAATGGGAAGGTCTTTGTCAGACATCAAAAGCCAGAGGGTTGGCGCCTTGTGAATTTTGACAGGGAGGCTGTTCCGCCGTCTGGGGCAGGCCACGAAGAAAGCCCTCCCACATGCACCCTTCCCCCTTGCACCTCGGGAAGGGACCACCAGGAGAGAACCCCCCTCCCCCGCTCAACCTCAGTCCTCAGTAGAGGCTTTCCCTTTATCATCTTAAAATACACACCAGTGGAAACAAAAAATAAAGAAAGCTAAAGCATATGCAGGTCCCTGTAGATTTTTCATAATGCACTACTAGGAAGACACCAGCTGAGCAGGCTCAGCTCTATGTACCCCATGTCATACTAGGAGCTGGAAGGAGATCCAGGTTGAAATCTTCATTCTGCCATGGAATTTTGCAGGGTGACCTAGGGCCAAGGACACATTCTCAATCTAACCAGTGCAACAAAGCCCATTGTAAGGGGAGAACGGTTTTTACATAGAAATAGCAACAACAACACTAATAAAGTTGTTGTGAGGATAAAACAGAGGGGGTAAATGCTGAAAGTCTCTTTGAGAAAAGTGGGGTATAAATGAAGTAAATAAAATCAGTATGCATCCTTAAAATATGGGACTTTTAATAATTTAATAGGGACACAGATCTGTAGAGAGATGAATTGACATTAACAGCCTTCGTAAACAAGCCTGGGCAGGCTACAAAGGAGCCAACACAGAATAAGGGGAATTAGGAACTTAAGATTTTAAAGTTGTTCATAAAAGTCACCTAGGAGATCCTGCAAAATCAGAATAGCCCTGCCTGCAGCAACTGGGGGGGGGGGGGGGGGGGGGACCTGAACAACCTGCCCGACTGAAGCCCCACTGAAATAGAATAATTTAACTTCAGAGAACAAAAACACACAATGAACTAACACCAGGGGTGGCCAACCGATAGTGCTCCAGGCATTCATGGACTACAATTCCCAACAGCCCCTGCCAGCATGGCCAATTGCCCATGATGGCAGGGGCTGATGGGAACTGTAGTCCATGAATGCCTCGCGCGCCATCGGTTGGCCACCCCTGTAGCAATTCCCGACAATGAAAAGCATCAGGTTTGTAGTGACACTACTAGAGCCAAGCACAAGACGCTTGTTTAGCTGTTTCCCTCCGAAGATCTTAGCATGTTATAAAGAAAAGAGATATACATTTGACACCCACGCACCCCTTTTAGAAGCACAGTCTTAACAAGGGAAACAAAACAATGAGCATCCTGCTCGACTCACCCTGAACAGATTTCAGCACCATGCTCTGAGAAGCCAAGCCCCCCATAAGCCTGGCTACTAGAAGCTGCAGATCCAGGCCCCAGGAGACCGCGATGTCCGGCAGGCCGTACGCTGTGACGGAGAACTTGTAGCCCCACTCATTGTTACTACTGTCAGAGTGAAAGAGAAACTGCAGCCGTGGGCCAGCCTTAAAGGTCACTTTCTACAGAGCAACAAAACAGTCACATTTTTGCCAAGGGTAGCATGACAGGAAGGCACATTAGGAACATAACACCAGGGCTAAGATCCCACACGCACCCCCGACACTGCCCTGTGGTGCACTTTTCAACCGTTTTGTAGAGCATTGCCCCAGCTAAATCACTCCCAGGTTTAAAATTTAGGGAGATTAGAGCTCTGTGTTTCACAGAAAATCAAGGTTTGAGTCTTGTAGATCCTTACAGATCGAGAAGATTTTCAGAGCATAAGCTCTCAAGAGTCAACGTTCACTTTGGGAGCTTTAATGCACAAAAGCTTATACAACCTGGAAATCTTCTTGGTCTTTAAGGTGCTACAGGATTGGAATCTTCCTTGTCTATTGTTGATCGATACAGTGACCCACCGGAAACTGTTTCACGGAGTTCAGCCCAAAAACAAAAAAGGGAAAAAACTACCTGGCAACTGCGTGTGATAAAAAAAGGATTCCATAAACAAGCCACTGTCAAGCATTACAAAAGTCAACTGAACAACTGACTAGGGCTAGAAACTTGAAGAGCTTTCAAGAAAATAAGAAAGAGCCTGCTGGATCAGACCAGAGTCCATCTAGTCCAGCACTCTGCTACTCGCAGTGGCCCACCAGATGCCTTTGGGAGCTCCCATGCAGGATGCGAAAGCAAAGGCCTTCTGCTGCTGCTGCTGCCGAGCACCTGGTTTGCTAAGGCATTTGCAATCTCAGATCAAGGAGGATCAAGATTGGTAGCCACAGATTGACTTCTCCTCCATAAATCTGTGGTTATCCAGGTTAGCAGCCATCACCACTTCCTGTGGCAGCATATTCCAAACACCAATCACACCTTGTGTGAAGAAGTGTTTCCTTTTATTTCTCCTAATTCTTCCCCCCAGAATTTTCAATGTATGCCTCCTGGTTCTAGTATTGTGAGAAAGAGAGAAAAATTATCTTTCAAGGCTGCTTCTCAGCCTTCAAGTAACAGCAGCTCACTCCCCAAGGAAATAGTTTAATGAAGGCTGGAATTCCTTCAAAGTGCTTCTCATGATTATGAGGTTATGTAAGGCTTTAGAAGTTGACAGTGGAGTATCATTCCTTGGGGAATGGTTTTTGCCTGCAGGCTTGCCAGAGGCACCTGGTTGGCCACTACAGAAAACAAGAGGTTGGACTAATTAGCCTGGTCTAATGGGTTCTTCTTAGGACGTTCTCAATGGGTGGCAATGTCTTGCCTACTTCTCCAAACCAAAAAGAAACACAGTAAGAAGATCTGCAGTTAGAAAGAACTTTCAACTGCACTGGTAAGTCAAGGCATTAACTCAGTGCACCTTGGGATCAGTTTATATGTCACAATTTAATGTATTAGATTTCCATGCTGCCCCTCCCCTTTCGGGCGGGAGAGATCTTGCTTGCTCAGTCCTTATTTAAGTCACTCACCTTGGGCCACTTGTCTGTGCCAACTTTGGTATCATAGCGGGTTTTTGCTCCTCTTGCATCAGTGAACTCCAGGTAGTCATACCTGCAAAAATGTACACAACCATAACTGACTGTCTACCTCCAGACTGAGGAGCAGCAGTGGCATAGTGGTTAAGAGCCGGTGTACTCAAATCTAAAGGAACCGGGTTGGATTCCCCACTCTGCTGTCTGAGCTGTGCAGGCTAATCTGAGGAATTCAGATTAGCCTGTACATTTCAGTACATGCCAGCTGGGTGACCTTGGGCTAGTCACAGTTCTTTTGAGCTCTCTCAGCCCCACCTACCTCACAGGGTGTCTGTTGTGAGTGGGGAAGGGAAAGGAGTTTGTAAGCCCCTTTGAGTCTCCTGTAGGAGAGAAAGGGGGACATAAATCTAACTCGTCTTCATCGTCGTCGTCTCCTCCTCCTCCTCCTCCACCCCCACCCCCACCCCCACCCCACCACCCCCACCCCCACCATCATCATACTGAGGAAGCTGGATTCACAGGGGTCAAGGCAGCAAAAAAGGTGAAAATGAAACACTGAACTTAATGTGAGGGCTTCCTTTCATCAGTGGATTGGAATATATCCTATCTACACTGTATATCAGTGGATTGGAATATATCCTATCTACACTGAGAGCAGCAGTGGCATAGGAGGTTAAGAGCTCGTGTATCTAATCTGGAGGAACCGGGTTTGATTCCCAGCTCTGCCGCCTGAGCTGTGGAGGCTTCTCTGGGGAATTCAGATTAGCCTGTGCACTCCCACACACGCCAGCTGGGTGACCTTGGGCTAGTCACAGCTTCTCGGAGCTCTCTCAGCCCCACCTACCTCACAGGGTGTTTGTTGTGAGGGGGGAAGGGCAAGGAGATTGCAAGCCCCTTTGAGTCTCCTGCAGGAGAGAAAGGGGGGATATAAATTCAAACTTCTTCTTCTTCTATACCAATTGTATGTGCATTCACTGTAACTTACACACAGGGCTACACTTCCTGCAGAATGTGGTGTGTGCACAAGCACAGAGACAAAGCCACTATGAAGTAGATATGCCGTCAATGCTTATTTGCCTCCTATATCGCAGAACTCACAGGGCCTTATAAACTTTGGCTAGTTTCACCATTTCATTTCCTTTTCGCTTTCTGCCTCTCTATCTAATGGTATACAGGCTTTGCAGGCGATCCGGGATGGGTCACTATATCAAATAAATCTGATCTTGCGAGTCACCATACCAAGGAGGTTTGGCAGTGATGCTTTTAGAAGATTTGGCAAGTACAGCAGGAAGAGGAAGAGAAGCAGTTTGGATTTATATCCTGCTGATATTTGGTAACTGACTGTAAATAAAGTCGTCGTCTTCTTATATCCTGCTTTTCTCAACCACAAGGAGTCTCAAAGCAGCTTATAAACTCCTCCCATTCCTCCTTCCGCAGCAGACACCTTGTGAGACAGGTGGGGTTGAGAGAGTTCTGCAAGAACTGTGACTAGCCCAAGGTCACCCAGCAAGCTTCATGTGAAGGAGTGGGGGAACAAATCCAGTTCATCAGATTACAGCTGGCCACTCATGTGGAAAAGTGGGGGTTCAAAACCCAGTTCTCCAGGCTAGAGTCCACCATTCTTAACCTCTACACCACTTGCAATACAGATCTCAGCAGTGCCAACCCCCCAAACTGATGGATTCATATCCAGCAGCTGGATCAGCCACAGGGGTAGAGAACTACACTAGAACACCACCCATGGAAAAGGCTCCTCTTAGAGGATATTCTTCCTTGATTTTCAGCCTGGGTCTCTAACAATGCTGGTTTCCAGAAGAATTCTTGACATAGGCTTTAGATGCAAGTGTATAGTTTGGCAGCTTAGGCAAACAATGACTTTAGGACCCCTTTAATTTAGCCTTCCAAGCTCTGCTGAACTACTTTTTGAAACCAGTGGGGCTGGTAGGCCAAAGAGAAGTTAGACACAAAATCGCTCCCAGGCCAATCACCACCCGTTACCTCCTCTCCGTTTCACATCGTTCATCAAATTCCACTTCGAAGTAAGTCGCCCCCGGACAAAGGAAGACTGTGACATCATGGCAGTTGTTATCATAGTTATGGGGCGACTCCATAGCCCACGTTCGAAGCACCACGGGCTGCTCTTGCTGCCAGCTTTCCATGTCCACCTGGTGTAAATTAAAAAAAAAAATCAAGGTAGAGCCAGAATGGGAACCACTTGCCAAAACACAAATTGGAAATAATTCTGAATAATTGAACTGTGTCCCCATGTGAATTCTAAACACATAAAAGTTAGACCAAACTTCTAATCCAGAGGTTATGCCATGCACTGGGTCTTCCTCTCTCTCTCTGTTCTTTTTTTGCACTACTTGCCAAAAGCGGACATGATACCCCAAATGTACAGTTTTCATATGGTTTGGTACCTTTAAAAAAGGGATTTTCAGGATAATGAGGGTCAGATTATTTTTTATTGAATTCTATAAAGTATCTTCACCCCACACTCCACTTTAGGTTCTATTTACAACTCCCTGCTCTGAATGCCACGTTTCTAAGATGAAAGATTCTCATTAGATTGGAATGTTTTCCTTTTTCAAAATACCGGTAGCTGGAGATTCCTCCAAACACAGGAGTCGTGTCTGTCGGAGGTCACATGTCACCGCTCTACCAATGGACACAGGATTAAGTGAGTGGGGTATTGAAAAATGAAATCCTGTCCTCCAAGACTTTATACACTCTAGGGGGGTGGGGGGTGGGGTTAATTTCCCCTCCTCCCCCATTTCCCCTCTTGGTTTGCTCAACAGTTGTGAAGCATATTCCCACCGGGTCACTTTTTCATTTCCGTTTCCCCTCTTGGCTCATTTACAAAGTTGTATTTTTCTGCAACCCTGTAGATTTCCCTGACCACCCGATTACGCAGGCATCCTTTACCTATCCCTAAGCTTGATTTTCTTGCTGCTTTTGTGATTAACATGGGTGGTGGTGGTGAGGAGCTATTACACTATTGGATATAGTATAGTTTAAAAAGGGGCTTGGACAGATTGATTGAGGAGAAGTCGATCTATGGCTACCAAACTTGATCCTCCTTGATCTGAGATTGCAAATGCCTTAGCAGACCAGGTGCTCGGGAGCAGCAGCAGCAGCAGCAGCAGCAGCAGCAGCAGCAGCAGCAGCAGCAGGCCATTGCTTTCACATCCTGCATGTGAGCTCCCAAAGGCATCTGGTGGGCCACTGCGAGTAGCAGAGTGCTGGACTAGATGGACTCTGGTCGGATCCAACAGGCTCTTTCTTACGTTCTTAGTGATGTCCAACAAGGAGAATGTTGGACTAAAGAAAAATTCTACAGACCAGCCCTTGAAAGATAAAACACGTGTATTAGAAACATCTATCAGCACCCTTTCTGCAGGCTACCTTATCTGGATTCTCTCCAGGCTCCAACGACAGGTCATTCAGTGGCTTTGTCAAGGTGATGACATCCTGAAGAAGGGCGCAGTGGGGAATGTCTAAAGTGCAGAAGTCCTGCAAGACGGTCATCTGGAGAACATACACATGAAAACCCATGAAGATTACGGTTTTTCATACCAAGCAACAGGGTGTCACAATAGTCTGGTCAGCTCACTCACCAGCTGGCGGGTAACCATGGCAAAGACAGAGTTGCTTAGTTTTTCCACTATGATCTTTCCACTATGCTGAGCCAGGAGAGATTCTAAAATTTTCCTGATGTTTGACAGGAACAGTTGCACATCTAGGCAGAAAAGGTCAAAAAGTATAAGTACAATGTACAATACACTGGTTATTTTTTTCCTTATTGCTTCGCAACTATCAGTAGATTTTGAAGAAGAAGGAGAAGGAGAAGAGGGGGAGGAGTCTGGATTTATATTCCCCCTTTCTCTCATGTAAGAAGACTCAAAGGGGCTTACAATCTCCTTTTCCCTCCCTACAACAAACACCCTGTGAGGTAGGTGGAGCTGAGAGAGCTCTGAAGAACTGTGACTCGCCCAAGGTCATCCAGCAGGAATGTATTGGAGTGAACAAACTAATCTGGTTCACCAGATAAGCCGCCACAGCTCAAGTGACAGAGCGGGGAATCAAACCCAGTACTTCAGATTAGAATGCACCTGCCTTAACCATTATACCACGCTGGCTCTTGCTGGCTGGTTGACAAACTACCATCACACAGTTCTGCAAAGGGAAGGTGCTGATATGAAAAGGGGTTGTATCAAATTCTTACACTAGTTGCTTCATGGGCCTGGATACCTACATTTTGTAAGGACTTCTCTGCCGAGGTTCTTTGGTGTCGAGTCACTGCCCTTCAGTTGCAAGTAGCACCAGGAAAGGAGGCTGCCTTGTACAGACCAGAATAAGGACGAGAGCACGGAGCTGCTGTCTTGCTGGGCCACACCCAACATCAACATTTCACACTGAAAAATTAAAAGTTTGAGAAGTCGTTAGAAAAAGAGAGAGGCGTGTTGGAGGCTTCCTTCAAATACAGTGATTTGTTTCAGATTTTTCTAAACCTAGCCTTGTTGCGGTCAGGCTGCGCTCCCGCCTCGCCTGGCATTGGCTGGGTGGCACCAAGATCACACCTGCACTTGCTGTTATCTGTGTGCGTTAACGGGCCTTTCTGTTTCAACTGCTGTGCTTTGCAATTAGTGAAATAGGCCTGCCTCACTCCTGCCACCCCCTGGGGCCGGATTGAGCCTTGAAACTTGGGACTCATAACAATACTGACTTCACCTCACTCTTGTCATTCGCTCTATTGTGGGAAAAGGGGGTGGGAGGGGGGAATCCGAAGAAGCAGGAAAAACTGGAGATAAATGTAGCTGCAAAAGCCAGGCCCTTCAACTCCGGCTTTCTGCAGCAAGGATCCTGACACAGTTCAATAAAGCTCTTGAACCCTTCTTGAGTCTACATCATTGACTGGAGTAACAGAGTCTTACAATCACATTGCTTGTTAGATTTTATTTATTTAATTAATTGATACCTCACCTTCCTCTGTCATGGGGGGCCAGACTGTTCAAATCATTCTCCTCTCTTCCATTTTATTCTCACAACAACCGTGTGAGGTAGGTTAAGTTGAGAGAGTGTCACTGGCTCAAGGTCACCCAGAGAGTTTCCATGGCAGGTAAAAGGTAAAGCTTCCCCTTCAGTCGTGTCCAACCCTGGGGTACCACCACCAGCAGTGATTTTATAGGCAAGCCTCTTTTTGTGGGGTAGTTTGCCATTGCTTTCCCCGGCTATTCTTTACCCCCTAGCTATGAGCTAGGTACTCATTTACCAACTAAGAAATGGATGGATGGCTGAGTTGGCCATGAGCCGGCTGCCAGGATATCTGGCCCACAGAGGGCTCGTACTCCTGACCGTGTGAGTGGCAGTGCAAGCACTTCGCCACTTGGCTTGGTTTTCCATGGCAGAGGGGATTTGAACCTGGGTCTCCCAGATGCTACTCTGACACTCTTAACCACTATACCACACCAGCTGTCAGTAAGTTTCATCCTATTGACTGCACTGACTTACACCCAGTGGTGGGATCCAAAAATTTTAGTAACAGGTTCCCATGGTGGTGGGATTCAAACTGTGGCGTAGTGCCAATGGGGCTGGGCGGGGCACGACGGGGGCATGGTCGGGCATTCCGGGGGCGGGGCATTCCTGGGTGAGGCTGTGGCAAGGACTCAGCTGCTGCGCTGGTCCTTGGGCGGGAAACGAATGTACGCAGGCGCAGGCTGTCACGCACACCAGTGCACCTCCTGCTAGACTGCTTCAAGTTCTGCGCACTACTGCTGAGAGGAGGGGCGTAACTAAGGCAAAAATCATGTGGCAAAATCACCAGTTAGTAACCCCCTCTCGGCACACACAAATAATTAGTAACCTACTCTCGGGAACCTGTGAGAACCTGCTGGATCCCACCTCTTCTTACACCGTGTCACTGGTCTTGAATCTCAGTGAGAGAGACCACAAATAAAATAAAGCGTTCCTACCTCTCTTGACGCCACCAGCAAAAGAGTCTCCATCACTCTCAGGACTTGACTAACATCCAAGTCTGCAGAAGTTCCTTTCTCTGGTAAGAGCAAAAGCCCTCCAGGATCCTGATTGCTGCCAAAGAATGAACACTTTGCAAGTATTCGATTAAAACAAGTTTGCATGCAAGTCATTTCCAGTTCGTACACTTAAGTATATCATTTTTTCTCATTAAAAAAACAGAAAGGCAGAAAAAGGGTTTTACACCACAAGGAACCTATGAGAGGCTCTATAAAGCCAGAACTTTGGGCAGGGGGGGCTAGAAGGCCTAACATAAAAATCCTTTTTTCTCGCTTGTGAGTTTACAAGCATTCAAAAAGCAGATGTTGCTGACTGGAGATGGGTGTATTTTACTCCAAGGCTGTCAGCTGGTTAATGGACGTGAGATCATCTTCATTGTTCCATCCAGCTGAAGCTGATGGCGGGGAACTGAAAAACCTCCGGTTTAGGAAGGAGGGGAGAGAAATGTGCTCTTTGTCTACCCATGCTTTTGACACAGTTAAGAAGTTTACCTGAAATGTGTGCAGAGGGATTTGAAAGCAAGATGGGCAGACGGCTTGTGTTCCTGCTCTGTAATGTTTTTCTGGGGGGAAAAGAGGGGAAAAAACACATTAAAAACAATACAGAGGCACTTAATATACAAAAAATAAACTTGAGGTTGAAAGATTGCAACAGCCATAACATTTACATGTCTATTCCCTTCTACCAATGTCTTTTGGTAGAGGGTGAAGTCTTTCTTTTTGCTTCAACTAACAGTCCCTGAACAATTCCTTCCTTCATGCCCTACATTTCTAAGTTTTTTATACAACACAGACATACAAATAGCATCATTTTGATTTGAACTCGTTGTATGTGTTTTATACTGGAGGCTGAGTGTGTGTGACTTGTCCAAGATCATCCAGCAGGCTTCCATGGCAAGGGGGGGGGGGGGGGTTTCGAACCTGGGTTTCCCAGATCCTAATCTGACACCTCAACCACTACACCATGCTGCCTCCCCTTGGCGCTGTTACAATGATGCTTTTCTCTTTAGCATCTCTTTCAGGCTTTTAATGGATTGAGCGGGAGCAAAGGCAAGACTTAATACTGACCAAACAAATGAAAGCAGACAGTTTTACCATCATTGCAAAGAGCTGCTCCCGTCGCGTATGCCTCTCGGGGAAAAAGATGGCTGCGCCGTTGAGCAATGTGTTGTTGACTTCCTGCTTCAGAGTCTTTAGTGACGTGGATTCGCCATCTCTCCTGTCTACGACTGCTCCGAAAGATAAATGCAAAGGGTTAGCTTGTTAGTCTGCCCTAGCAAAATAAGACAAAAATCCAGTGGCACTTTAAAGAACAACAACATTTATTTCAATATCAGCTGATGAAAATCCATACTGAAATAAGCGACACTGGATGTTTGTTTCACTCAGAAAAATAAAGGAACTCTTTCGACTGAGGTACAGGACAATCAGAATTCTACTTTAACAGACCAGGTGATCAGGAGCAACAGCTGCAGAAGGCCATTGCTTTCACATCCTGCATGGGAGCTCCCAAAGGCACCTGGTGGGCCACTGCGAGTAGCAGAGAGCTGGACTAGATGGACTCTGGTCTGATCCAGCTGGCTTGTTCTTATGTTCTTATGTTCTTACTCCTTATTTCTAAGCTTTTGCAGACCGAAGAAACCACTGCCCTCATTTGAATACTACATCAGGACAGAAACTTGAATTACAGCAAAATCCACTTCCCGAAAACAAGTCCCATAATCCTCTGTCACATCCAGGGAGTTTTGCGGCACCGAGCCAAATGTGGAAAGAATTCCCTGAAGTCAGAAAGCGTGAAAGACGCTGTGTTGGTCGCAGAGGGTTTCAAAAGCAGATCACCTTCACAGAGATGCTTGTAGAGCGCCTCAGCCGCTTCTGTGTTGTCAGACTTTTTGCTCTGTGCAGTTTCCTGAGACGCCGGGGCTTTATCATCTGCAGTGAGCACCGAGAAGCAGCTCTGCAGAAGCTGCAGGATCATGGTTTGGGCCTCAATGCACTCTTCACGTGGGCTAGAAGGCAAAAGCCACAACATTACTATAACCAAGTTCTATTTCTACCAATGCAAGAATGCCATTAAATGCCCATTAACAGATAGACTTTTTTTGGGGGGGGGGGGAGAGGAGGAAACAAAAGCAAAATATTGTCGAAGACTTTCACAGCCAGAATTCCTAGGGTGTTGTGGGTTTTCTGGGTTATATGGCCATGCTTCAGTAGTATTTTCTCCTGACGTTTCGCCTGCATCTGTGGCTGGCATCTTCAGATACCAGCAAAATAATTGTGGTGTCTGTTCTAAGCTGTCATGAAGGTTCAGAGTAGGTTAAAACAAACCGAAGATATGGAAGTAAGAATTCTGGAATACTAACAGTGCCACTGTGGTGTAGTGGTTAGAGCAGTGAAAGTGGCTTGGGAGAGACTTATGACTCTTCTGAACACTGGTCCCCAGTGTGACACATGCTCCATAGCTTAGTCTGACCAAACAAGCCCCTTCTCTACATCTCCTGGGGGGGGGGAGGGGTGCAGAAAGGACAACACACCTAGGTCAGAAGGTGAAATCGAACTGAACACTTGGGTGTGGGTGGGAAAAGGGTGAGGGTCCCATCCATTAGTTAACTGTTGCCCATTTGTGAAAAGTCAAAACCAGGAAGAACGTGGTTTCCCTTTTTCTCCAAAAGAGAAAATCCATTATTCAAATAGTCAAGAAACTGCTCTGCAAATTGATCCAATTGTCATTATTTGAACTGTGTTTTGTCTTTTGTAAGGTGCTTTGAGAACCAATCTGGTCAGAAAGCAGGGTGTGAGGCATACCCCATTCGAAATTCCCAACTCTTTCCTATTCGTACAAAAGATGCTTTTTTAACCCAAGGTTTACTACTGCCTTCATTTAAGTTAGAACAGGGCTCCAAATAGAACAGGGCTCCAAATAGAACATTGTGGGGCCAAAGAGTAGCAAAAAGGAGCAGGCACTTTAGAACTAGTTTGCTTTAACAGAAGGAAACCTACTTTTGGTGAAGTCTGCTGTAGAAATTCCAAAACAGCTTTAAATCCAGGCCTCCAAAGTCCAGGTATGATCTGTACCTTAGGCCACTCTCTTTCTTCTGAACCTAGAAAAAAAAACGTGGAGTCACTAGAATTCACATAAACATTTTCACCTAAAAAAAAAAATCAAAAATACCATGAAAGAGGAGGGAAGGCAGGGGGGTTAATCGCTAGATTATCTCAGTTGCTGGATTTCAACAAAATTATTCAAGAAATCTGGCATATATCAGTGCACAAACTAGATACCATTTTTATCACATCAGCTTTTGCAGACTCAAGTGGAATCTTAAAGGACTAATTTAAATTGGAGTGAGGTCAGCCCACATGAGGAAAAGAAGGTTCGGCCACATGAGGAAAAGAAGGTTCAGAGGCAATACATTTGTCGTATGGGTGCCATATGACAGCTTCTCTTAATTCTTTTATGCCTTAAAAATGAAGAGTTCAGTGTAAACTGAAAACTTGCTCCAGCACCAGTCATTTTCCATTTACATTTCAGTTGCGAAATCTGGTCTCAGGCTTGCAATGAGCTCTCCTGGGCGACGACATAATTTTACCCAGCTTTTTTCCCCAGCATCTCCTTTATTATTTACTACCAGAGGAAGAGGAGCTTGGATTTATACACCGCCTTTCTCTCTTGTAAGGAGTCTCAAGGCAACTAACAAACTCCTTCCTCTCCCCACAATAGACACTGTGTGATGTAGGTGGGGCTGAGAGTGTTCTGAGAGAACTGTGACTAGTCCAAGGTCACCCAGCAAGGGATGCAGAAGTGAGGAAACAAATCCGGTTCACCAGATAAGAGCCCATGTGGAGGAGTGGGGGATAAAACCCAGTTTTCCATACAAGAGTCTACCTGCTGTTAATCATTACTCCACTGTGCTACTAAAGCTACACTATCCTTTACTAGCAACTACATTATTTACGCAAACAATTACATTATTTACTGCATCAAAGCACATGGTCAATGAATCATGTGCTTAAAAACAGCAGCGTAGAATTCAGAGAGAAGATGCAGAAAGAGAAGAAGAAGAGTTTGGATTTATATTCCCCCTTTCTCTCCTGTAGGAGACTCAAAGGGGCTTACAATCTCCTTGCCCTTCCCCCCTCACAACAAACACCCTGTGAGGTGGGTGGGGCTGAGAGAGCTCTGAAAAGCTGTGACTAGCTCAAGGTCACCCAGCTGGCATTTGTTGGAGTGCACAAGCTAACCTAGTTCCCCAGATAAGCCTCCACAGCTCAAGTGGCAGAGCAGGGAATCAAACCCAGTTCTCCAGATTAGAGTGGACCTGCTCTTAACCACTGTTGCTCCTAAAACATACCAAATCCTGTGCAAGCTGCTGGATGAAACACAGGATCTTCAGGAGAAGAGTCGTTCCACAAACAGTATCCCCATCTGTTCTGCCGCACTGCATACAAATCATGCTTCTGCTGGGCTCTGCCATCGCCGGCCGAAGGTACCCAAAGAGGCTCAGGCCTTGCACTCCGAGCCTCTCGGCTTTGTCTTGCCTTGTGCACAGGAACTTCACCATCAGATACTAAAAGAGACAGGGCATCCAACGTTAGTTTTAAAAAGAAGGCGTGAACCATGAAGTTGTGCGCAGCTCACTTAGCCTGAAATCTGCCAGAGTCAAGAAACCAACCGAGAAGGTGTAACACAAACTCTAGAGGTGGCTCAAACAGTGAGATGGGCCAGCCAGGCACTACGTGTGCTAGATGAGGTCCCATCCCGTGACATCACTGGAAGAAAGTAGCATGACGCTTCTACAATATGGGTATAAAATTACAGGCCAACCATACAGGACTGTTGTAAGGATTACTGAGATAAATATGCACAAAAGCAAGCTTCAAAACCAAGGCAGGTCACCACATTAACAACCTGTCCTTTTCACGGTCATTATTTTATGGGGCCTCAGGATAGCTCCTAGGGAGGCAGAGCTCAAGAAAAATCTCAAGCTCCTGATGGCAACTATAATGTGTCCCAGCTCCCCCACCCCCAAAGGGGAACAAGATGAATCCGAGAAACTGCACCCACTCTGCAACTGCTGCTTATTGACCCATTCTAATGAAAGCCCTACATCACACCGGGGGGTGGGGTGGGGGGTACAAAAACCACGGCTGAAAACCACTGCTCTAAACAGCACAGTAAAAGTTTTACAGTCTTTGAATCTGAATGAATAGAATGGAAGTTTTACTTTGGAAATTCTGCACTGCTGCATTTTGATTTCTACTTCGTCCCATTCCTCTTCCATTTCGAACCAGCCAACGGGGTCCTCCTCTCCTGGCTCGTCACAAGAAGTGCCACTCCTGTGGGTACAAAGGGAGATCAACAGGGCTTCCGCTTGCTCGGCAGTGACACAACCCAACTGCAGTTAACCTACAGTATCTGGCTATGGGAGGACTACCTATCAGAGGTGGGTGACCTTTCAACCCCCAAGTCTCTTCGTATCACAAGTGCTTCCAGTCCTCGTGGCGCACCAATGTGGTCACAGACCCTCTCTGTGAATGAGGGTCAGAGGGAATGGGAAGGCACTGACTGGGAACAGGGCAGTGTAGAGAGATCTGAACTTTCGAAGTATCAGCTAAGCAAGGTGTGCAACAAAACCTTCGAATGAAAGATTCAGAGGTAGGTGAACAAACTTCTGCGAACTGCTTTGAAAGAAACTGGGTGAAGCTCTAAATTGAGGTTGCAGGTAGCTGATGTGGTGCAATGCACAACATCTAAACACCAAAGTCACATGATCTCCTATTAGGGTCAGCTTTTTTTAAAAAAATATGTTTTTATTGTATTTTGTAAATGACATAAAATCATGTACATATAATGAAATTCTATATCTTTCCCCCCCTTTGTAACTGATTGTTACCCTCGAATATAAGCAATAAACAATATATACAATAAGTATATACAATAATACTATTGGAAGAGTTCAACCCTCGTACCTTCGGGACCGCATTACCCCATATGTCCCGGCTCGTCCTCTGCGATCAGCAGAGGCGAATCTACTGGAGATCCCTGGCCCCTTGATGACGCGGCTGGCCTCCACACGGGCCAGGGCCTTCACAGCCCTGGCACCGGCCTGGTGGAACACATTACCACCAGCTATTCGGGCCCTGCGGGACCTTGGAGAGTTCCGCAGGGCCTGTAAAACCGAATTATTCCACCGGGCCTTTGGAGAGTCCAGCCGCCGATAATGCCCCTCCTAGTAGGGTCCCCTAACATCATTGGGACCCCTCCTCATTTTTTGGAAGAGGGTGGTATATGGGTCTCGCGGGCCCTATTGTAGAATGTACCTGTTTTAAGATTTTTATGTTTTTTGTATGACCTGATGTTGTTCACCGCCCTGAGCCCTCCGGGGATAGGGCGGTATAGCAAGTTTAATTAATAATAATAATAATAATAATAATAATAATAATAATAATAATAATAATAATAATAATAATAATAATAATAATAATAATAATAATAATAATACTATTCGATAATAAAAAAAATATATGAATAACATATTAAACATCGACACACAGAAGAAAGCCATATCTTTTTTTGAGAAGATTGATTACGCCTTGAGGAAAAATGAGAACTATCTAATTTATAATAAGCTGTATAAATTACATCCGTGGCTACTTGTTACTTTGGAAATATCTATTTTAAACATGTTAATGTGTTCGATGTCAATAAACGCGCACGCACGCACGCACGCACGCACGCACGCCAATGAGTGTATGGGTGAGACAATATTTGTGCCATATGATTCAATTCAATGATTAGGGTCAGCTTTTGAGTTCTGCCCAAATTGTCACCAGGCTGGATGATATGCTTTAAAAAAACTAAAGGCGGGGCGGGGGGGTTGGGGGGGGGTTTGGAGGAATCACAAGATGACTCAGGGCTCAAGACCTTGTTTTGCAATCCTCTTAAGAGAGCTTGCCTGACCCAGCTTTTAGTTCTGTGTCAATCGTGAGCATCTCGAAAAGCTCCTTGGTTCGGAGGAGTATGAAAAAAGGCCACCGCTCATGGTCCAGATTTTTCCCCAGCACCTTCCTACCTCGACCTGGAACACCTGGAAGGTTTCTGCATCTGAGCATCTTTCCTCAACAACACTAGCAGATGCCAGCAAAAAACTTCTACTCAGCTGTTCGCCAAGATGGAAACATGCCCAGGGAAAGAACCAGAAGACCCTAGAACGCTTTCCCAAGATATCATACTCAAGTTCACCTTTCCTTGCAACAGTCTGGGCAATGTGCCAAAAAGCCCCAGCCGTCGCTTCGAAGCATTCCACAACGCACGTTTCTTTTTTACCTGGTTTTTAAAAACTGCCGGAAATCCTCTAGCTTCCATTTGTCGTAGGCCTCGAATCTTTTAAAATGTTCCTCTGCGTGGAATTTTTCTGAAGAGCAGTTATAAGCAAAGACCAATCCGCACCGGGCTCCGATCGCTCCTCTCCGGACCTAGGAAGGGAGCAAAGCTATAACCAGGCACAAGCAGGAAGAGCAAAATTGAGAATCTGGTGTTTGCAAACGGCAAAGTAAAAAAAGTAAGAAGAGCCATTGGGGGAAGGAGAGCGATCATTGGACTTACCCATGAAGGGTAATTTTCCTTTGAGCGGAAAAGGACATCTGGGTAGTTCACCAGCAACCAATTAGGGAGGCAGGAATCTTAATTAAGACTTCACTGAACTGCTGGGAACCTCCCACTTCTCCTCCAGTGCACTTCCTGCCTCAAGGGAGAGCAGTTGAGCCAATCGCCTGTCCTGCTTCTGTTTAATTTTACAACCTAGTTCTAATTTCCAATTCTAAATCTAACCTCTGCTGCCTGAGTTGGGAAAGGAGCGCCCCTGCCCCTTGTCGCATGGAGCGTTTTAAACGGCTGCCAGTGCCCTTGCACTGACTAGCAGAGTTCCTCCTTGCCTCCTTCGACATTCGTCTCAGAGTGCAGGATGCCTAAGATTAAGGATCGTTTTTCTGTTTTCTGAGGAGGAGAGTGGAACTCCCGAGCTCTCGCAGCCTACCAGGGCACAGTGAGAAGAACCCAACAGCCTGCTCCTTCGAAGCATACTCTAAATTGGGGGAAGGAGAGCAGAAAAGACTCCACTTCCCCAACCCCGCCCCCTACCAATGCCTGGCTCCCAAATCCTACTCAGGGATTGAAAATGTTTTTCTTTGAGTGGGGTGCTGTGTGGTTTCCGGGCTGTACGGCCGTGTTCTAGTAGCATTCTCTCCTGACGTTTCGCCTCTAAAGATGCCAGCCACAGATGAAGGCGAAACGTCAGGAGAGATTGCTGCTAGAACATGGCCATACAGCCCGGAAACCACACAGCACCCCAGTGATTCCGGCTGTGAAAGCCTTCGACAATACGTTTTTCTTTCAGTTTTTCACACTGACGGTCTGTAGCTGGAGCAATGGACCCTGAAATCAACAACAATTGAATTCACCAGACTACAGAAAGCACAAACAGCAGCTAGCTGCCTTTTCAAACGGAGGTTACATGGGGAGAACAAGGAAGCATCGGGTGAGCAAAACGGCAGATTGGTTCAGCTCAGTTAGGGACAGTTTGCAGCAGGGTAATCTGGTGAGGACAGAACACCACAGGAAAATCCCACTGTGAAGAAGAGAGCCGCAGGGCAAGCACTGCATGAATTAAAAAAACCCTTGGTTTCTGTATAATCAGATTCCCTACTCCTGCACAGCCAAACCATATCATTCAAGGAATGCCTTGAAATCACGACTGTCGCAAGGAAGCAAACCGCACTTTTCAAACAGCTGTTTGATGAGCACATAGTCCCTACCTTGATTCTAATTTGGGTGACCTGGAAAGCCGATTCAGTCCCTGTGGAAAGGATCACGCTGGCCCGAGTCTTCCCAGTCTCCGTAAGGAAGCCTGCAAACAGAACACAAGGCTATTAAACTTCGATGGGATTATCCCGGGTGAGCATTTTCAATGTGACAAATTTGGAGCTGGACCAACCCAGGGGGTGTTGCCCGGGACTGGTTCCGTGGCGTGCAGATTTGGCACAGCGATGATGACTTGCCTCTAGAAGTCAAGCGGGCGCTTACCATCCCCCGTCCAAGGCTCCACCAGGAGATTTTCAGGTCCTGATTTGTCTTCCTTTCCTTTCACATCGCAGGCTTGCAAAGTCAGCCGCAGGGGCGTTCCTGGAGGACAAAACGGGCTTCTCAAGAGCAAGCAGAAGCTATCCAGCAACGCTACAGATTCTCCAGCCCAAAAGGATCATGAAGACATTTTGTACCGTAGCTGTTCTACCTCTTCCTTCCTACTGGGTGGTTTACAGTCTCAGGTTAAAACCTCAAGTTAAAACAACCTCAGTTAAAACAGCACAGATGACAATAAAATGCTTTAAAACTCAGTCTGTAAAAGACTGTCTGAATCAACAAGTAACTATCATAGCCATCAGACAATAATGCCCAGGTCTCTCCCACTGCCTCCAGATCATTGGATCCCAGCAAAGGGTCCTCTAATAAGGGAAGGAAAGGAAAGAAGAAGATTGTTTTAAGAAAAACCAGAGAAGAAGAGAAGGGGAGGGAAGAAGGAGGAATGGAAGGATGACAAGGGCAGAAGGAGGAGAAGGAGGAGGAGGAGGGAGGAATTGGATTTATATCCCACCTTTCTCTCCTGTAAGGAGACTCAAGGTGACTTACAAAGTGGGAGGGAAAAGAAGAGTGAGAGAGGGGCCAGGGCTTTGTTTTTTGTATGTTTGTATGTTTGTATGTATGTATGTATGTATGTATGTATGTATGTATGTATGTATGTATGTATGTATGTATGTATGTATGTATGTATGTATGTATGTATGTATGTATGTATGTATGTATGTATGTATTCATTATATCCTGCCAATCTCTCACAGGACTCAGGGGGCCCACAATAAAAGCTGGAGACTTAACCATATGTGTAGTGGGACAGCTGTCTCACGGGCCCTGTGCAACTGCATTAAATCCCTCAGGGCTCTGGTCTCTCCAGACTGTGCGTTCCACCAGGCGGGGGCCAGGGCTGAAAAGGCCCTGGCCCTGGTTGGCACAAACCAGATTTCTCTTGGGCCAGAGATCCCCAACAGATTTCCACTTGTTGAGCAAGCGTTTAATTTCTGATCATGGTTTTTATTCCTGGTTCCTGGTTATTTATTTGTTTACATTATCTCTTTTGTTGTTTTTCAGGTTACAGCTATAAGTTATACCTTACACCTGGAGGCTAGGCTAATAAATGTGGGGTATGTATGTTGCAACTAAGATCTAGTTTCTTGGTGAAAGAAAGAATGTAAAAAAATAGGCTTACAAGTTTCTTTCAGTATAGGGCTAGAAAAATTACTGGTTCCAAACTCGATCTGCAAACTGGATTGAGTGACTTTTTAAAAGAGCCAAACCAAGATTGAGAACAAGAGATGAGCCAAGAGCCCCGTATAAGGAAGTCCAATTGCATAACTGAAAATACACAGCTCAACATTACTGAGAACTACTATGTTGATACTGTTTCTCAGAGTCCAATATTAGGAAATGGCCCAATATTTGTTTCACAATAAGTAACAGACATACCCAGGAGGACCCTATGTGGTTGTTTTAGTGTGCAGAAATAAATCTGCATGTGATTCACATTTGGATCACTGGTGACTACGGCTACTATCATTTCCCATTCTGCAAAACATTTCTAAGAAGTATTTCAGTCCCATATAAATCTTTCCAATCACTAACTGGTTATTTCAAGAAGAGAAGAAGAGGAGTTTGGATTTCTATCCCCCCTTTCTCTCCTGCAGGAGACTCAAAGGGGCTTACAATCTCCTTGCCCTTCCCCCCTCACAACAAACACCCTGTGAGGTAGGTGGGGCTGAGAGAGCTCTGAGAAGCTGTGACTAGCCCAAGGTCACCCAGCTGGCGTTTGTGGGAGTGCACAGGCTAATCTGAATTCCCCAGATAAGCCTCCACAGCTCAGATGGCAGAGCTGGGAATCAAACCTGGTTCCTCCAGATTAGATACACGAGCTCTTAACCTCCTACGCCACTGCTGCTCCCTGCTGCTTCAACATCCTGCTTACCCCTTCAATATACCTCATCTTAAATATTTGATTTTTCTTTTTAAAGATTCGTATTTAGCACCCATACCGAGCACCAAGCTGCAAACCTCTGAACAAAAAAAAAATCTAGAGTTTCATTGAGTCCTGTATCTGCTCAAAACTGTGAATGAGTGGAATGATGACACCTTCTGCCAAGGTTTCTTGCTGCCAACCAAGCTCCATAAAGGAAGCGGGTATGCTGCGTCCCTCTGCACAACTACAACAGTATGGAGCAGTGGTTAGCATGTTGAGCTGGCTACCTTAAAACAACTTCCATTGGGATCAAAATCAAGTTGTGAGCAGAGCTTTGACTGCGGTATTGCAGCTTATTACTCCGTGGCACAGTGCCCCTCGGAAGAAGAAACAGCATCTCCAGAAACTATTCTGGTGACTCACCTGCTATCACAAGGGCAAACTGCTCCTCAACTCAAGTGAGCTGCTAGTAGCATAATTCTGAAAGGCCATGCAAGCCTACGACATTTTTGCTCAACCATCTTGCTTAACACACCACCGATGAACCGTACATGGTGCTCAGCTATGCAAAGGATATCAAGCACATTATGCATGCGCACGTGCTCACATGCTTGCTTTCAGAACCATCAGGGCACACCAGGCCCACACCTACCGTATTTATACAGCAAGTTTTGACGGACGGTGGCCATGGAAGTTATGAGGGAAGCCGCTCTGTACGGTGTTTCCAGGTGGTCCGAAATCATGCAAAGCGAGCTCAGCACTTTGGCGATGCTCCCTCTGGCGAGAGCGAACGCCAACAACGTGAGTTCTATCTCGGGAGAAGCACAACAGCTAGGAAAGGTCAGAGAGAAGGAGAGATCTGTCAATTCACACACGATTTCCTTCGTAACGTTGCCATTTTCATGTTATTTGTATTCTTAGGCCCGCTTCCAGACTTTCCAAATCTGCATATATTTTGAGATATTTCAAATACCGGGAAACAGGCTACATATTTTGCATGCAAATAGGCCAAGGACAAAGGATATCAGGTTGCATTAGAGAAGGCTGTTTCTTAAGATTTTACGCACTGGCTGCCAGCCAATCAGTAATGAGCCAAGGAAATCTGTTATCTGGTTCAGCCTGGGGAAGCCCCTTCGGCACATGCACTTCCAGAATAATGCACTTCCAATTCACTTTCACAATTGTGAATTGCTCCCTGGACTGAAAAACCCCACCTGCAATACTGTAATATCAACCACCCCTTTGCATAGCAAGTTCCATCCAAATACTTACTGATTGGTTCCCCACCTGGGGACATGACAAGTTATACCCCATTAAAACATTCCCTTCTCACTGGACACAGTGTGTAACAGACTTCCCTCTCTGATACACCTCTGAAGATGCCAGCCACAGATGCAGGCGAAACGTCAGGAACAAGATCCGCCAGACCACGGCCACACAGCCTGGAAACCCACCCCAACCACTTTCACGATTGTTCAAAAGTGGATTTTGCGATTCCGCACAGTAAAATCCAGCTGCAAAGTGCACTGAAAGTGGATTGAAAGTGCATTATTCTGCATGTGCCAAAGGGGCCTGCTGTTTCAGATGTTCATATGCATTGACAGGCAGAGGCTAAAAGAACTACATGGGGGGGGGGGGGGGGACACCAAAGACGGCAACTTCCATGTCCAGCAGCATCTTAAAGATTGGCAACATTTCCAAGCCTCAATCTGGATCAGTCGTGCAGAAGCTCCAGGAACTTGTCTTCCCCCCACCCTCAGTGCTTTTTCAAGTGCCAAACCTATCAGGTCAGAAGCAGAAATGCCTCTCAGGAGCAAAGCGATTGGTTGTGTCAGCAAACCAAGAAAGCACACAACAACAGATGTCTCTTCCAGAAGAAGGGCTTTTTTATTTTGCGGTTCTCTCTGACAAAGCGCTTCGCCAGCCACGGAGTGTCACAAGTACACACAGCAGACAACACTCTGTCCAACTCTATACAAATATACACCAATCAGGTAACAGGTTCTTATCAGCTTATCAATGCACATGGAGCGGAGTCAGCCTTTTTCAAGGCTGCACAAACATCAAATAGATTTTGCCCATCAAGACTTGATAGCTCCTGACAGAAACTTCAGTTCCTGAAAATGCAAAGGGTGAGGGATTTAAATGGTCATGGAGCCACTGCACAGCGTGCCCGATCTAGATCAGGATCTCACAGCACTTAAAAAAAACCAAAACTACAACCACTTCTAAAATGGTGTCAGCTGTCACGGGATGGAACTGTGGCTTCCATTATGTTTAGACTGGTTCTGAAACTATGAAACAGGGACAAAAATCCTTCTGTGTCCTCTTTCCACACAACTAATTATACTATAAATATTCATCATGGCCCCCTTTGCTGTTGGATGAAACTCAAAAGCGTCAGGTTTTGTTAAACCTCTTTCAGTGCCCATCCTCTCCTTGCTTGCTGGTTTTCGTTATGACCGTACCTGGTAATTCTCAGGAGAAAACTGTCTACTTCTTCCAAAACGTTAGGAGACAAAAACCTCGAGACGTCAGTGGAACCCGGCGACAGAGACAACGGCGGCATATGCTGCAGGGCTTTCCTAGAGAAAGGGGGAAGATCATCCCATCAGAAAGGAAGATTCAGTTGTGCAACAGAACTACTGCGACAGCGTAAACAACACTGTGCCTGAAACAAGGTGATAATGAAAAGAACTAAAAACCACTGTCTTGCAGGATGCTGGCCTTCCAGATGTGCATGGACTACAATTCCCATCAGCCCCTCCTGCTCCAAAAGGTAGGGGCTGGTGGGAACTGTAGTCCACGAACATCAGGAGGGTGAGAGTTGGACACTCCATGCTAGAGTATAAACACGCTGTAGGACAGCTCCAGAAAAATTAACAATTCTGAAGATTATACTATGAATGGGGGGGAGAGAGACAGGAACTGCTGCCTAAGGGAGGATTTTTCTTCCACAGTGTGGTTCCTGCCTTCCACCATGAGCCATGCCCACCTGGAGGAACCCCCCACGACCTCTGAAAAAGGAGAAGAGATGTTTGCAGCAAACTTGTTCTTCCTCCTCTCCATGATCTTTGCTCCCTTGGCTTGCAGAACAGGGCCAGCCACTTCCTCCTCAGGCTGCTTTTGGGTCCTCTTTAAATAGGGAAAGGGCAACTATGCTGTCCCAGGCCTCCCACAAGACCCCTGAGGCTCTGAAGACATCTGAGAAATGTCTGGCCTCTCCGTGGGTATCCTCCCGCCCCTCAGCCACTTGCTGCCAAATCAGAAGCCTTTACTTCTCCCCCTCCCTGAACTATCTGCAACTCAGGAAGTTCACAGATAAGCAGGGATCTGAGCCAGACCACTTTACCCACTATCCCAAACTGCTGCTCAAGCTAAGCAGGTATCCAAGGTAAACTGCCTGGCTGCTCACAAGCACAGAATTCTTGACATAAGAATGAAGCGCCACAGCAGAAGGATACAGCACAGGGGAACAGGACTCACTGGGTATTTTGCAAGATGGTCTGGACAATGGCTGGATTTGTTTCCATGGACGCTGTCACCAAGGAGGTCAAGAGCGACCAGTACCAGATGGCTGAAGCGTCACAGACCGAGACTCCGCCCTTTTTCACTCTCTGGTAGCCGATAGCTCTGAGCCCATGAATTCTGGTATCGCATCCATCGCTAAGGCAACGCTTGATGTTTATCTGCACATCTGTCAAAGAGCATCAAACAGCAGTAATTTCTTCCGACCTCGCTTCACCTCCTGAGCAGCTCCGGTCATTGCAAAGTGGCCGGAATGAAGTCAGAACCATCCCGACATCCAGTCAGAACCTGCCCAATAGGACAGATCTGGCCCTCGCTTTCTCAGCCTCAACAGCACCCCAGTTCCAACATTTCAGGCAGAGTTCTTGTTCTGCCTTGTGGAAATTGGGCCACCACTGCACATTTGTTTCAAAAGAAAGGCAATCCACCTCTGAAAGGTGCCCAGCTCCCTTGTACCATTCATTCACACTGTTAAAACATTATCTTCTCACTAGAGGCATAAAATTCTTGCCGTAGGGGAAGGGGGGGGGGGCTGCCCAACTTCCTCCACTTCCAAGTGGGTTTTTCACTTATCCTCCTTCAACAATTAGGTATTTTATGTTGTTAAAGGAATGAGTTCAAGTGTGACCAGGAATTAAGTATCGTGTATAATTCAATCTTCCTCAAATGCTTGTTTTTTTCCCTTAAAAACTCAATGCAAGACTCCCCTCCCCCCAAACAACGGCTCCATAATTTCTAGAATTTGAATTTATTTAGAAAATGTCTACGCGGCTTCTCCAGAAAAGTTGCTAAAGGTAAATTTTAATATCTCTGTTCCTTTTTTGACATCAAGACACAGCTGATTTACGGCAACCCCACAAGGTTTTCGAAGCAAGAGACATTTAAAAGTGGTTCTGATTTCTATGTTTTACAAATGGAACGCGTTGCCTGGGACACAACTGCACTTCATCTGAGCGCCAGGTCCTGTATTCTCCACTCTGACACATTTTTACTTGAAGAAACCAGAAACACCAATTGCAGTGTTATTGACTCACACATCTGACAAATGTTAGCGTTTTCCAACAATGTCACGTATCCGGTGACATTGCTTGGAATGTGAACATCGCGGACCTCCTGCAGATTGCTGGCAGTCCTTCCAACTGCTACTGTGACTTGCTGCGGCATGTAACTCTGGTCGTTCGCGGCGACTGCAATGGAGAGGTGCCTCAGAATGACATCCGGCTTCATCTTTAAACTGCAAGGCAAGAGGGAAAAATGCCACTATGAGGCAAAATGGCGGAAGGGGTATTGGACTTACTGTGAACTTGTCTTCTCATCCAATGGAGAGTAACCCTGAAAGAGTGCAGGCTTCTGTTCACTGCCGGGGCAGGGCCATGTAAATTTCAGAGAGCTTGCCCCTTTTGTCGACGCCCTTTGACTGCTTCTCTCTGGGATCTGAGCATTTCTTTCTTTCTGAGCCAAGCATTTCTTTCAATGCTAGATGAACCCCATTTTCCTGTTTCTTCCTTCAGTACCCAACTTGGCCTTTGTGCTTCATTCATGGCAGCAACCAAGTCAGCGAGGGATGCTGTTTTCTGCATCTCACGTAGGTCTGCTTCCATTATTGGAGGAAGAGGAGCAGCTTGAGCAGATGCAACCTCCCCTGCTTGGCTTAATAAATACTAAGGTTGTCTTACTGTGACCTGATAGTGATGGACTTTTATCTGCCAATTTTATTGTTTCTTTATGTTTTATTTCCATTTAATATTTACGCTCTTATCCCATCCCCCTTATGTTCCCATAACTTTTTGTGTTCCCAATTTCCTTTTGCCAGTAGATTCTTTTTTAACACTCACTCACTCACTCACTCACTCACTCACTCACTCACTCACTCACTCACTCACTCACTCACTCACTCACTCACTCACTCACAGAGAGAGAGAGAGAGAGAGAGAGAGAGAGAGAGAGATTGAGATTTAATATATTTTATCCCTTTATTTACCCTATGCTGGTTTAGGCTGGTCTGTGACCATAATAAAGACTGACTGGCTGAACCTTTCCTGCTTTATACCAAGGAAAAGAAAAATACAAGCACCACGGCTAAAACCTTCATTTTAAAAAAAGAAGCACCAATGAGAAAGCTCCAGCCTGGGCAAAACTGGCAAGACGGACGCCTGGATGTGGTTGGAGCTCCAGGTGTGTGCTTCTGTCACAGGAAGGGACAGATTAACTCAGGCCCTTTCCGCATGGGTCAATAAACACGGTTTATCAATGGGATATAACCAGTGGTGGGATTCAGCCGGTTCGCACCACTTCGGCAGAACCAGTTGTTAAAATGATGCTTGTACACAACCAGTTGTTAAACTATTTGAATCCCACCACTGGATATAACCTGTTGTGGGCAGGAACTTCACACGGTTCCCACCCCTGCATCGGGTCTGCTTCTGTTTTTCTGTCCCAGCCAGGTGTAAATGACAATCATATTATCAGCGATTCTTTTTTAAAATGCCAGGTTGGAGCCAGCGCTGAGCAAACGGCCCCACGTGGGAGGTGCTTTTTTCGGCCACACCTTATTTGTTTTGCCCTCCCCACCTCTCTCCTGTGTGGCCACGCAAGAGAGCACAGACGTCCAGTGATGTCTGTGTAGCTATGGGGTTATCTGTGGCTGGCTGCATTGCTACACAATAACAGCCAATGCACCTCCATGCGAATGGCCCCAGGGCTGAACCAGGTCATGTATTCCAGTTTGCATGCATGTTTCATGGCCCGTGCAGAAAGGAGCTCAGATTGACATGGCTGTGATTTCAGAGGAAGTAAGAAGAATACTCCACTCAGTGAAACCCCCTCCATTAAATTACTTGGGGGGGGGGGGGATCAGAGATATTCTTCTGCAGGCGTCATCACTGCTGCATCTCCTAGCCAATCCTACAGCTCAGCAGTTTTACTGATTTTTGCTGCTGCAGCTGAATTCTGATCCAACGTCTGGCAAGCAGAGAAGAGCTGGCACAAAATGCCGCCCACCCCTATGTGGTACATCTGCCAACAACAAACAAGTTTTTTTTTAAAAGGCAAAAGTAGTGAATGAAAAAATATGCTGCCCTTGTGAATGTAAGCATCTAGAAGGGATTAATACATTTTCAGCACCATGCATCTCTCACAAAATCTTGGAGGGCAAAAGATCAGATTTACAACATTTCGGTTCAGCGGTTTTACCCACAAAAGATTCCCATAGTAGGTGAGAAGACTTAATGTTTTCTAACCAGGCATAAATGCCATATCATAACCAAACCATTCCAAAAAGGTCAAGCCCCAACAGTTAATGCAGATCAGCCCCCCACAACAGACTGGGCTTAGCCTGATGAATAAAAAGCAAGTAGGGACAGGATCAGATAAGTCTCCATAGGAAGGAAATTTCATAGCCTCAAACACACCACTAAAATGCCTCCATCTGATATAACCACCTGAGGAGTCTCTGAGTGGGGGAGGGGGGGGGAGAGACCAAGGCCTCCATACATCATTCAAACTTACAGGCAGGTTTCTTTGGGAATATGAAGCCTCTGAGGTCTATTGCATCCCATTAAAAACAATCCAATGAAAGTTTTTTTGCCCTTCTCATTTCCCTGTCCCATCTCTATTAGCCAGATCCTACTCAGGTTGAATGTGGTGTGTGTGTATGTCTGTGTGTGCGTGAGTGCGTGCATGAGAGAGAGAGAGAGGTCAATTCACAGCTGATTTATGGCGACCCCATTGGGTTTTCAAGACAAGAGAAGTTCAAAGGTGGTTTGCCATTGCCTGCCTCCACATGGGCCTGAGAGAGTTCTGACAGAACCATGACTAACCCCAGGTTACCCAGCAGGCTTTAGGTGAAGAAGTGGTGAATTGAACCCGGTTCTCCAGATTAGAGTCCACTGCTCTTAACCACTACACCACACTGGCTCTCATCGTTTACACTGGCTTCATTTCAACCCTAGAGAGTAGAAGTGGCGTAGTGGTTAAGAGCAGGTGCACTCTAATCTGGAGCATCAGGTTTGATTCCCAGCTCTGCCACTTGAGCTCTGGAGGCTTATCTGGGGAACTAGATTAGCTTGTGCACTCCAACACACGTCAACTGGGTGACCTTGGGCTCGTCACAGCTCTTTGGAGCTCTCTCAGCCACACCCACCCTGCAGGGTGTTTGTTGTGGGGGGAGGGAAAGGAGATTGTTATCCCCTTTGAGTCTCCTTACAGGAGAGAAAGGGGGGATGGATATAAATCCAAACTCTTCTTCTTCTACGTTCAGTACACAGACCTCAAGTGAACACAAGCTGCCTTCCACCTCCCATCACAGCACTGCTAGAAAAGAACAATTTCATTCAGGAAATCCTAGATCACAAGATTCCAGCAAAGAGTCTCTTGCTTACCGTATCCAGTGCGAACGAGCGCTCCCGTCGGATTGCCAGAAGGAGGAGGTTTCCCCATTGGTCATTTTGTCAATATCAGCTGAGTTGGAAGAGGTTTCTATGTGAGTGTAGCACTTTGAGACAGATTTAAGCTTGTCTAACTCCTGGTTTCCATTTAAGTCATTGGGGCATTCTGTAAAAGGAAAAGAAAGGGACAACAACAGGATGGTCATGGGTGCTCCTAGCAGTTTTAAATTTCTTCTTGCTCTGTGTCTTACCCCACAGGTAAAAAGGGGTTTTCTATGATCAAGCTCCTAAATCAACTTGGCTTTGGGGCTACTGGGGAAGACAGCAGAGTGAATGCATGGAAATTAGACATTTATTTTATTTTTTACATTTATACCCCGCCAATCTCCCAAAGGACTCGAGGTGGCTTTACATTTCAATATAAATTAAAAAAAATTACAGAATTATAAAATTACAGGATATAAATACAGGAGCAGCAGTGGTGTAGTGGTTAAGAGCAGGTGTACTCTAATCTAAAGGAACCGGGTTTGATTCCCCACTCTGCCGCCTGAGCTGTGGAGGCTTATCTGGGGAACTAGATTAGCCTGTGCACTCCAACATACGCCAGCTGGGTGACCTTGGGCGAGTCACAGCTCTTTCAAGCTCTCTCAGCCCCACCCACCTCACAGGGTGTCTGTTGTGGGGGGGGGAAGGGAAAGGAGTTTGTAAGCCCCTCTGAGTCTCTTATAGGAAAGAAAGGGGGGATATAAATCCTCCTCCTCCTCCTAATAATAATTTCAAGATGGCATAAAAATCCAAACAATATAATATAAGAGAGCAGGCAAGTGTGTCATACCCCAGGCGAGGATCGAGACACTCAGGTGGTGGAGTTTCTCAAACTGACAATAAAAACCTCTTTCTCAGGAGACCAACAAGTTTCAATACCTTTCTCTTTCAAGAAGAGCCGGTCTAAGGAATCCTTCAGGACAGAAGAGCGCATACTGCAAATATTGTTGAAGTAGTCCAAGATCGGATACGGGATGACTGAGTTGGCAATACGGTTCCGGTGAAGGAATCTCAGAATCATGGAAGCATGAAGACGACAGCGCTCCTTTGATTCAGAAAATATGTCTATAAAACCTTGAGACACACAGAAAGACACAGAAAGACACTCTTAGGCTGGTGTGTTCAACTGTTGGCAGAAAAAACCCATCCCTATAATCCAGTGAATAAAGCAACAGGTATTTACCACCTTTTCTGACAACTGACTGGAATTAAGTCAGCTAACAAATTCAAAATGGAAACGATGTCAGTGCTTCCAAAGAGCAAAAACAATACGGTATAATAGCTGATGGATCACATTTACAACTGGAGAGCCCTGGGTTCTGATCCCCATCTAGTCATAAAGCAGACATAATGATCTTGGATCAACTGCTGCGAACCTGAACGTCGCCTACCTAAAAAAATTGTTGCAAAGTTAAAATGAAGCGGCCAAGATAAAACAGAGACCATGTATACTGCCCTGTGCAATAAACCAAGAAGCTAGCACAAATTTTAGGCTTTTTATTACTATACCACATCAGCTCTTGAATAATTGACTTGGTGGTGTAAGCTCGAGGAAAAAAGTTCAAAATGAGCAGAGCTTTTGTGCTACGCGATTCCACAAGTTTCCATTTCTAGAACCCCTGCCTTTTTTTAACAAAAGAAGGACGTTCCTAAGCCTCAGTTCTGGAAAATATGTGTGAGAATAAGCATGCAGTATCTTCCGAAAGGTCCTACAAGTTGGATCTTCTCCAGCCTGCGTGCCTTATCTGTTCCTCCCTGACTGCCTTGAACCATATTTCTTGATGGTTTGCTCACTGTCAAAAATTCCCAAACCCTGCAATGTGTCAAATAAGCAACTGCTAATACAACATGAAGGGGAATGATTATACGAACAGCAAGCCGAACAGGCACTGAATACAGCACGTGCTTTCTTTGACCATAATTCCAAGCCTCTCCCACGGGATGTGAAAACAGTCCTTTAAAATGGGTACCAGGGATCTTCCTGACACACATCTTCCACAGAATTTTAGTAAATACTGAGGTCTTTTATAACCAAAGTTATTTAGTTTGGGCGTACTCAAACAAATCGACCTAAGTACTACAAAAGACGAACACTTTGTGAGTCATCATCATGCAACTCTGAAAAGGTCTGAGCAAATAAAACATCCACCCGTGAAATAAACTTTACAGCAACTGGAAATGCCTCTTGGCTGGAAGATAACGGCACAACTTCCCGAAGACCCAGGAAATAGGATTGTGTAGGTGATTTCCCTGATCAAGGATTTGCCTGCTGCCTGGAACATCAGGGTGAGGTTCCTCACATAGCAAAAATACACCAGCAAATTGTCTAAGGCTGTTGTGAGATTTCCGGGCTGTGGGGCCATGGTCTGGTGGATCTTGTTCCTAATGTTTCGCCTGCATCTGTGGCTGGCATCTTCGGAGGTGTATCACAGAGGGAAGTCTGTTACACACTGTGTCACAGAGGGAAGTCTGTTACGCACTGGACACAGTGTGTAACAGACTTCCCTCTGTGATACTTTTCTGAAGATGCCAGCCATGGATGCAGGCGAAACATTAGGAACAAGATCCACCAGACCACGGCCACACAGCCCGTAAAACCCACCCCACACCAGCAAATTGGTTGCACGGTGGACTGTTTTGCAGTAAGGATCAAAGAGAGGCTTTTGCAATGCAGGCACAAGAGAAATGATTTTGTTCCAATATTTTGTTCCAATATCATTCTCAGTCGGAAGTACTTAAGTAGAACGATAGGCCATAAAATACATCAAATACTGTAAGGGTCTGTTACTCCAGTCAATAATCAAGACTCAGGAAAGATTCAAGAGCTTTACTGAACTGTGTCAGGACCTTGGCTGCAGAAAGCTCTCCAGCTAACATAGTCCTCTTAGGCTTTTCACGTAGCCTTAGGTTTAGGCTTTTCACAGGGACTTCTCGACGGTTTTCCAACTCTGGATGGATGCCACCCAGTCCTGAATATTTCCCAGTTCGGGAATGGTTTACTCTCTTGCCCAAAAAACATTCTTGGTCAGAGAGGACAGTGGAACAATGCAAACACATAGGTATGCCAAAGGAAATATTTTGACACCCCATCACTAACCCGACTGTGCGGCTAATCCAGTACAGAAAAGTCATGTGTGTGTGTGTGAGAGAGAGAGAGAGAGAAATGCCCTAAAGTAGCTTCCAATTTATGGCAACCCTGTGAATTCATGACTGCCAGAGTGTCCTATGAACAGCCTGGCTCAGCTTCATGCAAACTGAGGGCCACGGCTTCCTTGACTCAGTCAATCCGTCTCACGTTTGGTCTTCCTTCTCCTGCTTCCTTCAGCTTTTCCTAGCTTTACTGTCGTTTCCAGTGACTCTTGTTCTCTCATAATGTGGAAAAGTCCTGACCAGTAGCAAATCCCACGGGTCTCAGGATGAGATCTTTCCCAGCCTATCTGCCAGATATCTTTTAACTGGAGATGCTCGGGGACTTAACTTGGAAGCTTTCCTACAGCAGGAGTTGCAACACTGAACTGGGGCATCTTCCATGAAGCATTTACATGTCATGTTAGTTCTGTAGCTCTCTGTGTCCAAAGTCCTCCTCAAAAGTGTCCAAGCGCAAGGATGACAACTCTTTTCCCACCTTTTCTCTCTCTTACCTGGAACAAGTGAACAAGCCTGCAGCTGCCTGATGACGTGACTGAGCTCTCCTTGCAGATTGGCTCCACTGGAGGTCTTGAGAATCTCCAGCATATTCTCCACGTCCACCGTGCCATCTCCCTCGGTATCAAACTGAGCCAAGGCCTGGGGGAAGAAGAGAGGATCAGCTGTCAGGCAGGTAAACGGGATACACGACTCTTACAGTCCGATCCAAACCGGAGGGGGGCGTTCAAAGGCTGAGGGCAGCGTGGTGGAGGTGGTACTGTGCCACCCCCAATGGAGCTCTGGGTGGCGCAGCAAGCAGTGGGGGGGAAACAAACCCCTGCTGCTACCTGGACAACAGACTTACCCCACATTACAGTGGCATCAGTCTGAGGGCGATGCTGGTGGCATTTCTGGGCTAAAAGCCTGGTGGAAGCCAAATGAAGTCAGTTCCACCTCCAGGAATGTCCCAAGCCAGCCCCAGACACACTGGTATCCATTTTTGGGCTGGTGTGGCTCTGCAGGAGGCAGGTACTGCCAGGTCAGGTACTGCCAGGTCAGGTACTGCCAAGAAGGAAGCTTTTCTGGGTACCGGCAAGGTGTGCAGCCCCCAGCCCCCACACTGTCTGCCCTTCTCACCAGAGTAGATGCCACTTATGCCAACGGGAAGGGGGGAAATGCTGGTGCAACCCCATGCAGGCTCCAGGAGCTGCTTTGTCCCTGCTCCCCACCCCAGATTGGGCTGTTATTGTGCTCCCCACTTATAAAATCAGTCTGGGCATTAAGATTACTGTATTGTCGAAGGCTTTCACCACCGGATTCAACTGGTTATAGTGGGTTTTCCGGGTTGTGTGGCCATGGTCTGGTGGATCTTGTTCCTAACATTTCGCCTGCATCTGTGGCTGGCATCTTCAGAGGTGTATCACAGAGGGAAGTCTGTTACACACTGTGTTCACACTGTGTTACACACTGATGCCAGCCACAGATGCAGGCGAAACATTAGGAATAAGGTCCACCAGACCACGGCCACACGGCCTGGAAAACCCACCAGATCCAATTAAGATTACTATTTGTAGCTGTTTTCCATATCCTCTGCATTTTCAGAAGTGAGGCAAGTTGCCATGAAGGACAGGGCTTTCTCCGTTGAACACCCTTTCCCCCAATCCTCTGCGAGATGAGATTTTCATCAAAAAGTTTCAGTTTATCTGAGCTTCTCACTGTAATCCTAAGAATATTTCTTGACAGCCACATCAAATAAAATAGGGCTCGCTTCTGAAAAGACTTGCTTAAGATTACTCTTTGTGTGGATTACTAATTTGGGGTTCATTTCTCTCCTGTTTTATATGATAATACAACCGCCTTCTTATTAGAGAAACTTCTCCCCAATCTCTAGCCTTAAGAGCAGCTTACAGTATTTAGTATCCTACAAATTAAAACCCCTCCCAACAACTAAAAAAAATCAGTAAGTCAAAAAACAAAACATTTCAAGAATTGAAATGACACTAATAAAACCAACCAATATCAGGCCAAATATGAAAACTTTATAAAGCTGCAGAGCATCACAAAGGGAGGGGGGGGGAAATCTACCAGTAAACCACAAAGCAAAAACACAGAGCAAACCAGTCAACTAACAAACCATCCAGCAACAAACCAAACAAAAGACCTGAGAAAACAAATACTTTTTCACCAGGCAACAGAAACTGAACACAATCTAAGCCAGGCAAACAGCTACCGAGAGGGCGTTTCACACAGAGAAGGGAGTGATCCCACTGAGAAAACCTTGCTTCTTGTACCGACCTACCTAATCACAGTCAAAGGTGACAGGTGAGGCAGGGTCTCCGAATAGGACTTCAGGTGACAGCAGGAAATATATGGAAGGAGGTGATCCTTCCATTTCCTTCCAGTTTTTGAGAGGTTGCCTTACTGCTGCTATGCTGACGTAGCTAACTTTTAAGCGCTGCTACTTCATAACAATTTTTGTGCTTTTAAGCTGATTACACTATTTGCTTTATATTGGTAGCCTTTCTGTGTCGTTTTATTGCATACATTGATTATGAAGTTTTATAGGAAACTACCCTGAACACATTTGGAGAGGCAACTCATAAATATTTTACATAAATTAAGATAGCCAATTCACCCACACACCCACCTAAAACAGCTTGGTCAGTTGGCAACTTGGTCAAACTGGTACGAGTGTGAGGATTTGGCCAGACCAACCCTTGCTGGCAATGAGTTTTCGGAGTTTATTACCTTTTGAGGAGATTTACTTGCGAACCAACCTTGCTTAGTTCTGCACTGTTGAGCAGAAAAGTTGCCAAACCATGTTCCCTCTCACCAATGCATCACTTCTAATCTAAAACTAGTTCAGCCTAAACTGGAGCAAAAATAATAACTCCCAACCAAAGAAAGCGAGTGTCTTTCTAGTGACGTGTTCAGGTGCCCAGCCTGGTAAAGCCACAACACAGACTCACTACTTGCCCAAACTGCAACCCAAAACCCACTTATTTATTGCAAAGTGCCAACAGGGCAATTTAACCTGAATACTGAGGTTTTAGTTTAGAAAAAATGGTTGGCTCCAAGGCGCACGTTACTCGGGAGTAAGCTTGGTAGTAGTCGGTGGTTTTGCTTTGAAGCAACCGTGCAACTCTTCCAATAGATGAATCACGACCCTAGGGTTTACTCAGTAGCAAGACCCATTGACAGCAACTGAGCTTACTCCCAGGTAAAGGATCATGCTTTAGTTCTTCGCATGAAAATCAGTGGGGTTTAACAGTGATTAACAGGGTTACCTACACTGCTTCCCCAAAACTAGGTCTTAGATTTAATGCTAATAATCCATCCCAGCGGCCCAGGCCAACCTAGATGTGTGGGGGAGGGGGGCAATTCTGTTTGCGCGTGCCCACAGAGAGGGCTCTGAGTGCCACCTCTGGCACCCGTGCCATAGGTTCGCCACCACTGCACTAAGTAGTTGGGAGCTGCACCATCTTTCCCAGCTGACACTGCAGAGAATTATCGTTAAATAACCAACCTCTGTTAAGAGCAAAAGAGTGTAAATCACTGAATTCCAAGTGTCATTGTTTGTCTAGAACAGACAGTCAGAGGTCATATTTACATTGTGTAGAGGAGAGCCATTCATCCTCCACTCTCTAAAGCCAAGCTATCCCATTCCCCGCCTCCTCCCCTCTTCCGAATGGGTGCTCTACATCAGACGCTCCCGCAAAAATCTATAAAAACATCCTATTTTGATGTAATAAGAACTGCCCTGAGTGGACTAATTATTTTTGAATGGCATACCTTCCTTCTGGCTTCATTCTACAAAGGCGAGAACTATCATTGACTCTGTTTGCAGGAAGCGCAAACAAGCTGCAATCGTGCCTCATCATCGTCCCAAGCAAAATGAGACCTCTAGCATGCCAAAACTGAACACAAAAATGTGACTTGGGACTTATATCAGCGGAGCCCAGTAAATGAACTGCGGTGGGAGAAACAGAAGAAGAGTTGTATATATATCCCCCCTTTCTCTCCTGTAAGGAGACTCAAAGGGGCTTACAAACTCCTTGCCCTTCTCCCTCCCATAACAAACACCCTGTGAGGTAGGTGGGGCTGAGAGAGCTCAAAAGAACTGTGACTAGCCCAAGGTCACCCAGCTGGCATGTGTTGGAGTGCACAGGCTAATCTGAATTCCCCAGATAAGCTTCCACAGCTCAGGCGGCAGAGCGGGGAATCAAACCCGGTTCCTCCAGATTAGAGTACACCTGCTCTTAACCACTACACCACTGCTGCTCCAGAGGATCCCCCCAGCAGCCATTCTTTAACTTCAGAAGGAGATCATTTGATTTCAGTAATTGATGCCATCCAGACAATAGCCCAGAGCAGGGAGTCACAAGCAACAACCACCACAATTCTCCTCTATGCCAACTTGCTCAACAAGTGCTCTTTCTGCGTTCTCAGATTCGATGGCAGCCCCACCCACAACAAACAAGGGCTTGGAGATATTTGTTTGACCTGTGATATTTGAGAGGTAACTTAGCTAAACAGTTTGGCCGGGTTGCGTGACTACCAACTGTCTGCTCCCAACCTTTGATACAAGGAGATAATCAAGATTCCATTTCAACAGGCTTTTGTCAGCAGACGCTCTGAGCCAGTACAGAAAGAAAGGTGGAATGCTCAGATTCAATGCAACAATGGTTCAAGAACCAAGTTTAAAAGTTGCAACTTATGCCTTGATATTGGGGGGCGGGGAGGGGGGCACACACATACATCTAGGCTTTGGCCACAGTATATCTAAACAACAGGAAAGAGATATGTTTTATTTGAAAAAGAAGAATTGGATTTATATCCCCCCTTCCTCTCCTGCAGAAGACTCAAAGGGGCTTACAATCTCCTTTCCCTTCCCCACTCACAACAAACACCCTGTGAGGTAGGTGGGGCTGAGAGAAGAACTGTGACTAGCCCAAGGTCACCCAGCTGGTGTGTGTTGGAGTGCACAGGCTAATCTGAATTCCCCAGATAAGCCTCCACAGCTCAGGCAGAAGAGCGGAGAATCAAATCCATTCCCTCCAGATTAGAGTACACCTGCTCTTAACCACTATGTCACTGCTGCTGGTAAAAACAAAGAGCTTTGTGTTTCCCCTGAAACATGCAGCAGACGTTCATGTTTACAACCCTCGTATTCCCATGTTAGAGAGTTTATATAGCTCCTCTGGATCCTTACACGTTTCACAGTTTGCTTTGTCGGGGGATCTTCAGTACAGATTTCTCAGCTCCCACCTTGAACACCTGATTCAAATAAACTCTCTGCCTGACACCCTGCTCTCCTTTTCCCTTCCTGCCCACTGATGCAACCTTATTTTCTCCTGATCTGTGTCAGATTACAACCAGTTTTCATTCATGTATATTGCTGTCCCTCCAAAGGGCCTACAGTCAAAACAAACTAGTAAGGATATCTTCAGAAAACAGTTGAAAACCAAAAATATTTCTTTTCACTCATTAATGGTCTACTGGATGCACCATCTGCGCACACACACACAAAGCCCCAGAATGACACACTGCAACTTGTTAAGTAGTATAAGAATACAACTACAACATACGGCAATCATACAGATTGCATATACAGAACAAATGAAAGGTTAGGAGATAACGGGGCTTGCAGTATTGCCAGGACAGAGGAACCTTTCAATAATCCCACGATAACCACATATGAGCTTCCAGGAAGAAAAGAATATCCTGGAAACAGCAGCTTGGTTTAAACGTTTGTTTAAAAAATAATCTGGGTTTCCTGAATGCGCTGTTGCTGAGAAGTGCTTGAAAATGCACGAGAAACATTAAGCTGAAAATCAATGAGGTTTCGACCATGGCAGAGAAAGGTCTTTCCCAATACCAGAGATATTAGAGTTGGAAACCGAACTATAGATCTTTTGCACGCAAAGCAAGTACATTAACGATGACATAAGACCATTCTCCTAAATATCTAAAAACAAATGTATATAAAACATGTAACCTAGAGGACTACATATCTATTTTGCTTATTTATAATCTGACTGTATATTGTAAAGGGTGTTTTTATACCTATTTTTTCTATTGCTATTGTTTATGGCAATATACAATGAAATCTTAGTACTACTATTACTACTACTACTGGTGAAATTGAAACCCTTTATAACCTTACATATGGAGAATGAAGAGAAGAGCAACTTCCCCACGTCCCATCACATGCAGAAAGGTTCTCCCTTATAATTTCAACATCCAGACTTAAAAGGAAAAGAACACGCTTCAAAACCAGTGGTACTTTCAGTTTGGGAGTACCTGCTACGTGCAGTGAACGAAATAGGGACAGAAATATTCCCACATGCCCAATGCTAATTCTGGGAAACCATTTGAACCAGACCTGAAATAACCTGAGCTGTTTCTGATAACAAGTCGCGCCATGCACAAACGAGCTTCTCAAGGGAAAGGATTCCACAACATGGAAGCCACTTGTGAAAAGGCCCTGCTTCCAGTCCTCCGTGATGGCTCATATGAAGTCTCAAGTAAACAGGCTCCCTTGATTCACGTATAAGCCTCTCCATTCAAGAAGGTAATCTCACAAGCACTAAATAAGTACTTGTATATTGGGTAAATGTTACGGAAATGAAATTTCTAGCAGGTTAGAAGTACTTTCTACTTCAAATGAACAGCTCAGTGGGTTAAGTCTGAACCAAATACCACCAGGTGGTGAACAGCCAGGAAGGAGCCAACTAAAGTTGGGCCTTCCCCCAACTACGTCTCCCAGACTGCTCCTGCTGGTGCCGGGGTCGGCGTCACGTCCCGATGCTGGGGGAGGGTGGCGCACTGCTCTTTCACTGGGGGTAAGTGCCCTGGGGAGGGTGAGTCTGCTGGCATGTTGCTCCCACAGCAGAACTGTCCCCCTTTCTTTGGATGGGGCTCACAATAATTTAAAACGCACACATATCTGGCTGGGCTTCGGGTGATGTGAAAGTTTCTTCTACCCCATTTGTATGAAGACGGAGGCATTATTCTCATACTGTCCTTTACTGGCAAGTATTTCAAGGAGAACCAAAACAAAATTGTAACCTGGTTGGATCGTCAGAAAAGGATGCAGGATCTACTTATGTGTGAGCAAAGCAGTGTTCCCAAAGAAAAGAGTTGCTGTCCTAGGAACTGAGCGCAGTAACTCTTTAGCAACCTCCCTGCTGAATAACAGGGTGTGGGCCCAGAACCTTTGTCCAGAAGCAATGTTTCTCCTTGAACCATTTACCAGTGCTGGATGACACACAAAGGTACAACCTTCCACACCCTCTCTTGTAATTGCTGGTATGCTTAACTTCACTTCTGAAGGTGTTTTTACTCAGTTGTTCTCCACGTTTACAATACAGACACAAACCTTACATTTGCTAGAATACCTATTCCATTGTAAAGTGCCACTTTTACACTTTCTGTCCCAAACAGGGAGACACTTCACACTAAAAGCACTTGCAGCTTGACTTTCTCCTCCCTTCCTTCCATGTTTGCAGAGCAATCATTCTATTGTAAACTACCTCCCTTATTCAAGTGATGCTTTTCCAAATTTGCCTGCCCTGGAAGCGCTGAACAGCAGAGAAAATAGTCTCCTATCTATGACAACACTGATCTACTACTACTTCACAGCCCTTCCTTGAAAAAGCTCAAGATGCAATATCCACAGCTATTTAGATATAACTTCATTTCCCTCTCCAATGGGAATCAAAGTGGCTGACAGCCCTGTTCTACCCTCCTCCGTTTTATTTTTCACAACAATGAAGGTACATTACTTTCAAAATGAATGGCCCGGCAAACAGAATGCCCCAACAGAAGGGACAGTCAAACCTGGGTCTCCCAGATCGTAGTCTGACATACCGACCGCTACACAATACTGGCTCTCTAAAGTGCAGACACTAAGAAGCCTTAAAAGACCTGAAAAACTCCCCAGGCTTCTATAAACTTCAAAGGACTTCCTCGACTGAGCAGTTCACCCCGTCCTGTCCTGGGATGCTCTGCAGACACAAAACATGTCCATGGATTCTTTCCACCACTCCCCACAGACCCAAATAATAGAGGAGAAAGAAGCGAGTTTTGTAAGATGTGTTAAGTTGAGTGGCTGGCCCAAATTCACCCATGCCAGAGTGGGTCCTACTCAAGGCTGCCAGGTCCCCTCTGCAACTGGTGGGGTGGTAGTAGGGTTGCCAGATCCAGGTTGGGAAGCTCCTGGAAATTTGGGGGTGGAGTTGGGGACCCCATTGGGATATGATGCCAAAGAATCCACCCTCCCAAGTATCTCTTTCTCTCTGATCTTTGTAGTCTGGAAATGAGCTGTAACTCCAAGGGCTCTCTGGGTCCCACCTGGAGCCTGGCATCCCTAGTTCAAGCCTCTAACCACCACACTAGCCTTTCATGAAGTAATCTCTATCTCAGGGAAGCTTATGTTGAGAGAAGTTGGCCCCTGTCCTATGGAAGGACCAATTGGTTGAAGGACCAATGTACTGTCAAAGGTTTCACAACCAGAATCCACTGGCTACTGTGAGTTTCCCTGGCTGTCTGGCCATGGCCTGGTGGTTTTTGCTCCTAACGTTTTGCCTGCATCTATGGCTGGCATCTTCAGAGGCATGTCACAGTGAGATTTGTTTGCTCTGTAGCAGGCCTTTGAAGGAGAAGAGGAAAAGAGTTTGCATTTATACTCTGCCTTTTTCTCCTGTAAGAAGCCTCAAAGTGGCCTACAAGCTCCTTTCCCTTCCTCTCCCCGCAACAGACACCTGGAGAGGTAGGTGAGGCTGAGTGAGTTCTGAGAGAACTGTGCCTAGCCCAAGGTCACCCAGCGGACTTCATGAGCAGGAGTGGGGAAACAAATCCGGTTCACCAGATAAGAGTATGTCACACATGTGGAGGAGTGGGGAATCAAACCCGGTCCACCAAATTAGAGCCATGCTGGATTGCAGGAGTTTGGATTTGGAAGAGTTTGATTTTATATCTTCCTTCCTCTCCAATAAGGAGACTCAAACCAGCTTACAAACTGTTTTCCCTTCCTCTCCCCACGACAGACACCTTGCGAGGTAGGAGGGGCTGAGAGAGTCCTGAGAGAACTGTGACTGGCCCAAGATCACCCAGCAGGAATGTAGGAGTGCGGAAACACATCTGGTTCACCAGATAAGAGTCCGCCACCCATATGGAGTAGCGGGGAATCAACCCGGGTTCACCAGATCAGAGTCCACCTGCTCTGAACCACCACACATGTGGCACCCACGACAGGCTTCCAGGGTGTGTTTAGCGCCGCGGGCGGCCATTTGAGAGCGGCTCCTTTCCTCCCCACGCCCCGTCCCGCCTCTCCTCCCGCACCGACCTCTTCGTTCCTCGTCCGCTCGTCGGTGGCGCTCCCGGTCCCGGCAGCTCCGGTTCCTCCGGCGGCGGCGGGGGCTGCGCCCTGGGTGGGCCCGGCGCGGCTCTCGAGGGCTTCGCACAGCTGCTCGAGGCTGACGACCTGCTCGCCGCGGCCCAGGCGCTCCTCCAGCCAGCGCACCAGGGCGCCGTGGTGGCGGGACAGCAGCGGCTCGGCCGACGGCGCCTCCCGCAGCCGCGCGGCCGCCTCCTCCCGCAGCCGCGCCTGGCCCAGCAAGACGGCGGCCGGCGGGAAGGAAGAGGAGGGCGGCGGAGCGGCGGCGGCGGGGGGAGGCTGAGCGGCGGGGCTCGAGGCCGGGTCCATGGCGGCCTCACTGACGGGCGCGGCGCTGGGGCGGGAGGAGGGAGCGGCGGCACCGCGCCCTTCCTCCTCCTCTTCCTCCTCCTCGCCCTCGCTGTGGCTGCCCACGGTCCCCATGGAGGGCCGCCCTCGCCTCGCTTCTCTCTCCGAGCGGGCAGCCGCCTGTCAGCGCTCCAGGAAGGGCCGCTCCCTCCGGATTCCGCACGGCCGCAAAGCGACGACCGGCCCGGCGTCGCAAAGCGACAGGGACAAGCGGATAGGAAAGTGGAATTGCGACTCGGCCGTAAAGTCACACAGCCTATCACCGTACCGTTGCAAGGGGCTTTTTTGCGCTGCCACCGTAAAGTGACAATTCTGAACTTGGCTCAAGCTCGGGGGTTTTGCGACGCTGCCGGAAAGCAGCACATAATGAGGATGGGGGTGCTGTCGGAAAGCGACGAACCAAGTCAGGGTTTAGAGAGGAAAAACGGGAATGGCGAAGACAATAAATGTTTCCCGCTCTATGCTTTGGAAGGGATGGTTTTGTAATTCTGCCGTAAAGCGCCAAATTTATCTCAAGGTTGCCGGAAAGTGACACAAGGAGTAGAGGCCTCCAACTTTCGCTGAGAGGCTTTACGACACTTTCGTTCGCGACGGATCTGTTTCTCCGCACAGACATTCGTTTCAAGAACCATGATGATAACGCTGGTATTATTTGCATTAGAACAAACTCCAGTTATAGACCGAAACGCACGTGCACCTTGAATTTTTTTTGTCATTTCTTTCGTGACACAATCATCACGGGCGTTCTTTTAGCAACGCTACCGTAAAGCAACAACGAATGAGTTTGCGACAGTCGGCAAATTAGCGGTCAGCCGTCCTGACAACGCGAGCCAATGGCGTTTCAAGTTGTGTTACGTAGTGCCCTTAACTGCCATCCTGCCGACATATTGAGCCCTGGCAGCCCCGGTCTTTCCCCCTGGCCTCTCGGCCAATCCGCGTCTGATGCTGCGAGGAGCGCTGGCTGCCTTGGCTCTGGGCTTCGTGGCCGCCTGGATCCTGAGCCGCGGGTTCGATCCCCGCTCCTGGCTGAGGCAGACACGTGATGAGTGGGTGGTGACCGCCGCCGAGTTGAGCCGCTACACGGGTGGCGAAGGAAGCCCGGGCCTTTACTTGGCTTTGCTGGGACAGGTCTTCGATGTGCAGCGCGGGCATCAGCACTATGGACCAGGGGGAGCCTACAGCTTCTTCTCCGGTATTCCTCTTTGCAAAAACAGCCTCTTTTAATTCAGCAGCGTTTGGGAAGGAGTAGTGCGTGTGCATGCTGCTTGCTGAGCATGCAGATAGGATTGAGGGGATGATCCCTTCTTGTTCATTTCACTTTGTTCAGCAGTCAGTCGTTGGGAGGCATGCAAACCTCTAGGTCTTTCTATGTATCCTCCCCGGACAGTCTTTGCTCCTTTCAGTAGTATGTGCTCCTTTCAGTATTGGGATGCTAATAGGGTGTGAAGTCCTGCTTGCCTTTCTTTCTGGGTCAGGCCAGATAATGATCCATTTCTTGGGTAAAGCTCTAAAAGGTAACAGCCCTTTGTGCATATAGCAGATCTCTTGGACTTTTGGGCCTTTCTGTTTACAGGCTGAAATGCCAATAGCTATACCTTTTCAATGAAAAGAACTAAAAGTGGAGCATTCTAAAACAGACGGCCCAGCCAGGGCAGAGAAAAATACAATCAGTTTTTGTATAGGAGCAGCAATTTAATGAAAAAGCAGCTGGTTTGCTCGCAGCAAGTTCCAGCTTCAACCACTGGCCTCTCCAGCTAAAAGTTCTTGAGCAAGACATCTTCTCTGCTTGGGTCTTATTGTTGCCGCCAATCAAAACTGACCGAAATGGACCAATGATCTGGCTAATTGGAAAAAACACAACTGAACATGCTTTCTAGCCAAAATAGAAAGCACTCAAAATACTGGTCAGCAACTGACGTGTTAATTCCCCTTATTTCTCTAGGGAAAGATGCCTCTCGGGCTTTCGCAAAAGGCGACTTCACTGAAGCGGGTTTGGTGGATGATATTGAGGGATTGTCACCGTCAGAAATGCTGGCCATCCAGAACTGGCTGTCATTCTACAGAAAGAATTATGTGTTTATTGGTATGTGACTAGAGATGGCACCGAAGAATACATACATATACATATACACACACATACATATATACATATATGTATACACACATATATGTATATCCCAGTGAGCTCACTCATAGGGGACCCAAAGCAGCTTATAAAAACACAATTTAAATAAATTTACATTCACTCCAGTTTTAGGAAACAAAGGAAAGAAGCAGAATATTACAACAGGGAGAAGTAGGCAGGGCATCTTGGGCTGGTGTCCAAAAGAGCCACGGGTATGAGTCACTGGTTCACTAAAAACCCTTAAGCTTTTCCTATTCAGCTCATGCCTCTGACAACTCCCAAGCTACAAATATTTGCTGTAGGCAAAGTTTACCGTCCAAATAGCCCAGGCTCCCCCAAGCTCATCAGAACTCAGAAGCTGATCAAGACAGGCCACCGGTAGCATCTAAGAGCCAGCATGGTGTAGTGGTTAAGAGCAGGTGGATTCTAATCTGGAGAACAGGGTTTGATTCCCCACTCCTCCACCTGAGTAGCAGAGGCTTATCTGGTGAACCAGAATGTGTTTCTGCACTCCTGCATTCCTGCTGGGTGACCTTGAGCTAGTCACAGTTCTTCGGGACTCTCTCAGCCTCACAAGGGTGTCTGTTGTGGGGAGCGGAAAGGAAAAGAGCTTGTAAGCCACCTTGAGTCTCCTTATAGGAGAGAAAGGTAGGTATAAATCCGAACTCTTCTTCTAACATGGGTTGTTCACAACTGAAAAGGAACTATTGTTCAAGTATTTTGCATCCTTCAGTGGGGCAGCTAGCTAGCAATTATCAGCATGTGCCTACAATTTACTGAATTGCTACCGGTATGTTATTATGTATGCCCTCATGTCAGCATGAGCTGGTCAAATTTCATTTAAAATCCAGGACTTCTGGTGGAACCATGTTTCACTGTGGTTGAGCCTACGAGCACTCCCAGACAACACATTGCTGATACGGGCTATTTCGTCAACTACTGACCAAGTTTTTCTTAGCTGACGCCTCCCCAGATACTGCGGACCTTAACATTTGACTGATGGACTTCAGGGGTCTGGATTCAGACCCACCAGTTCTGAAATAATTTAGAATCCGCAGCATGAGTGAGCTATTGAGTTCTTGGAAACAGAATCCCCACCTCCTCTCCCTTTTCTTTGTTTATTTCTCATTAGTCTTTCTCTCATGAGTGCCAGCGTGGTGTAGTGGTTAAGAGCAGGTGGATTCTAATCTGGAGAACCGGGTTTGATTCCCCACTCCTCCACCTGAGTGGCAGAGGCTTATCTGGTGAACCAGATGTGTTTCCCAACTCCTAAATTCCTGCTGGGTGACCTTGGGCCAGTCACAGTTCTTCGGAGCTCTCTCAGCCCCACCCACCTCACAGGGTGTTTGTGGGGACGGAAAGGGGATTATAAGTCCCTTTGAGTCTCCTTACAGGAGAGAAAGGAGGGCTATAAATCCAAACTCCTCCTTTTCTTCTAATATTGCAAGGTCTGATTACTATATATAACACAAACCTGGGAAAGGTAACTCCCTAAGGTGAGGGTGATGGGCAGGTAGAGGATGAAGAATAACTTTTGTTTTTCTCCTGCTCGTGGAAAGGCAAAGTTGCAGGGAGATTTTACGATGTAAACGGGAGCCCCACGTCTCTTCTACAGCAAGCCCAAGCACTGATTGACGAAGGGCAGAGACTGCAGGCACAAGAGAAAGAGAAAAAGCAACGCTTCCCACCTTGTAACGCTGAATGGCACTCGGCTTCTGGAAGCAAAGTCTGGTGTTCCAAGCAGAGGTAAGTGTTGCATTCAGAAGTAGGGACAATAGAAGAGGGAGAAGATGGCAGGGAGGCTTGGGGCTGCAGTACTTCACCACCTTTATATCCATTCTATGTTGTTATTAACCAGTGGGGACCTGTGAGTATCTATGGTAGAAAGGAAATACTAGTATCTTCTCCTGCCTAGCTTGTCCATTTTATATGTCTGCTGCCTGTGCCTCCTACACCACACATGTAGTGCTAGTAGCTGGCACACTACCTCAGTGGCAGGTGCCATTTTGGGTTCTCAGCTAGGCTTGCCATCCCACAGCGGGCATGGGAGGATCCTCCACCCCCAGCTGGTGTTTTCCCATTGCTGCTCTGAGCAACAGGAGAAAAAAAAATGGCCATCAATGTGACATCATTTCCAGTTATACCCAGACATGACATCAGATTTCTTTGAAATGACATCAAAGTTCACCCACAAACTCTATGGTTTATCCCCACTCCTTAATTTGAGAGTTCCCTTCCAAACCAAATGATTTTTCTGCAGACCTACACACACACCCATTTGCTGAACTTGTAGCCATGTATTGGGGGGGGGGGGAGGAAAAGGAGATTGTAAGCCCCCTTGAGTCTCCTTATGGGAGAGAAGGGGGGAGGATCCAAACTCTTCTTCTTCTTCCTAAGCTGCAGTAATTTCCTACTTGTCTTTGTAGCGGAGGAGTCAACAGAGATTGGGCAGGCGTCCCCCGAAAGATGTATGAGCCAGGCTCACGGGGCAGCCACTGCGTGTGTGTGAGAACAGAAGGGCCCCCTTCTGAGCAATTCTCTTTCCACCCGCCCAGCAACAGAGGCGACCTTGACCACCCCAGGCTGCAAGAATATGACGGCTGCCACCCGTCAGCCAACTGGTGTGCTCTGAAAGACTAAAACCACATTCAAATGTCAGAAGCAACTTGGGTGAAGCTGAGATTTGTGCACAGATATGAGCTGGCTGGCCGACTCACTCCTCCTCTGCTGGGATACGCTTTCCGAGCCTGTGTGAATGCAGGCAGCCCACGTGAACTGAAGTTTTACTCCCCACAATATTGGATTAAAGCAGAGAAGCCGTGTGTTCTTTTGGATTGATGGTAAACCTTTCGAAACTGTATCGTCGTGAGTCAATACAGATTGCATTTAAGGGCACGTCCTTGTCCAATAGCTAAGAGGCAGGGATACTACCAAGTGTTCTGTATAAAGCAGTTACTACCCTCAGAACAATTGCTTTGCATCTTGTTGCAGTGAAACACTATCTCCATCTCCCTAAAATGCAATTCTGAGATTGCACAGCGGCCAGCCATATACAATGGCTCTCCATTTTTGACAATATCACAATTTTGAAAATAACACATAAAAAAGCACATTTCTCCATTCATAACTCCCAAATGCCATCCAATTCAATAATGCTTGTTTACTACATAAATTTTAGACACAGCCATGTAAGTGTTGGGAAAATACATTGCTTTACAAGGGCTTGAGGGGGAAAGATTCTTTTTTTAAAAAAATTATTTTTCTTAACACTGTACCTGTTTCACAGCCAGACAGAATCTTGGGAACCATGTTATTTTTTTTCCCATAGTGAAACACATAATATTCCCTTCTGGACAGGACAGTGAAATACAGAGATCCATTCCAATTTGAGGGCCTAGTTTTCATAGTGCCACTGAGATGGTAAGCCCTAGATCTAGGTTATACCTACACATCAAAACTCAGGTGACTGAATGCTCTTACATATATAGGGCAAATCCGAAGACATGAATCAGCTTTACCAAGTAGGAGACTAAACCGTAGATCAGTGGTGTCCAACTCTGGCGCCCCCGATGTTCATGGACTACTATTCTCATCAGTCCCTGCCAGCATGGCCAATTGGACACCCCTGCCATAGACCTTCTCAGTGTCTAGTTTTCTTAAGTGTAGGGAGCACAATTGTATGGAAGAGCATTCTCCTTTGTGAGTTCCATCCCTGAAGTCTGAAGCAATGTAGCCCATTCAGGCTGACTTCAGCTGTTCTCTGCAAATCTCCTGGACCCGCGGAAGATTCTTTGAATGCATCACAGGAGATGCATTTCAGTGACACGTGGAAAAGCTGCACCAGCTATCAGTTTCATGAGACAGTGTTAAGGCATTCACCATCTTTTTGCAAAGTAGGTTAGTACTTAGTATTTTTCATCAATGTGTCTTTCTTACTATGTGAAGCACAAGCAAACTGATTCATAGCATAGTTCCAGAGACCTCACGTCTCAACCCTAGGTCTGAATCTTTGTTTGAGCCAGATGATTGAGATAACGTCAAGATAAACATGAACGCTTTTTCCCGCATGGGTTAACTGATAGGCAAGACAAAAGCAAGCCCCTTTTCCACATAATCTAACAGTGATTAACCTAGGAAATTATCTCTTCAATCGTTCATCTTCCTTATAGCTAGTAAATGAAACCAAACTTGGTGCCACAGACCAGACTCATGACTAACCCAAGCATGTGTTGTCCAAAACTAAGATGCCAAAGATTGTAACTCCAAAGAAGTAGTAGCAGTGTTTGGATTTAAATCCCCCCTTTCTCTCCTGTAAGGAGACTCAAGGGGGCTTACAATCTCTTTTCCCTTCCCTCCTTCCCCACAACAAACACCCTATGAGGTGGATATGGCTGAGAGAGCTCTGAAGAACTGTGACTGGCCCAAGGTCACCCAGCAGGAATGTAGAAGTGCGAAAACACATCTGGTTCACCAGATAAGCCTCCACAGGCTTATCTTGGGAGCGCACAAGCTAATCTGGTTCACCAGATAATCCTCAGCATAGCGGGAAATCAAACCTGGTTCTCCAGATTAGAGTGCACCTGCTGTTAACCACTAGACCACGCTGGCCATTTGACTAGAAAACTGCAACTCATAAGCAGGCAAACCTATGTTCAAGGCAGGCACCTCTTCCTTTACTCTTCACCCCATACAGCTGCACTGCAGCTCTGAACAGCTGGCAGTCCCAATCAATCACACAATGCCTTTGACAGGGAATCGTAGAACAAAACTTGGCAGCTCCAGATTGTAAACCAGGGGCTCCCAGAGTTATTCGTAGTCCACAATTGTCTCGTCTGGAAATGCCCTGCTGACCTTAAAAGTTTTTTAACCCCCACCCCCTCCCAGTGTTCTCCATTCATGAGTCATAAACATTTTCCAGATTAGTCAAGATCCAGTTTTAAGGCCCTGAGAAGTAGCTAGTTCTCAAGTAAGCATTAAATGGTTACCAAGGGAACTTCCTCAAAAGGTGCTGAAAATCCCACATTGCTTTTTCAAACACGGGAAGAATGTCAGGCATCTACCAAAATTAGTTTTAATTTCATGCAAGCGAGACTAGCAGATTTTTTTAGTGCAAACAGGAAGGCAAGAATCTGGGGGTTTCTAGTCCCCCTAAAAAGCCATCAGTACTCATCTTGTGCACAATGGCTGCCAAACGACGTTTCAACTATCAAATATTTCTCCCACCTCTCACAGCTGCTAACATAGGAGACATTCAAGCAAATGAGTCATTCCAGTCCCCCTATCAGAAGAAGAATAAAGTAACCTGCTTGGCAACTGAAACACGGAAGTACAGCCAAGGCGGGACAGATTTAGAGTTAAATGTTTTATTAAAAGTGCTTTACAGTGATTAGTTTTGTGCAACGTGACAAAGCCCACCTAGAATCATACACACATCCCAAATGTACAGCTTGAGGACTGGATCGCATAAAGAACGTTCCGTCTTCTCCTTCCCCTGGGCCCTGTGAGTCACTGGTGCCATTCTGGAAGTCAGCTGTTCGTCTCCCACCAATCGGAAGACAGCTGCAGTTGTTTACTGGATTAGTCCCGTTGTCAAACTTGCACAAGGCCAGTCCTGAAACAATCTCATCTTGTCCCAGCTCCAAAGTTCTGACTCGTGACACATTCCCGAGACGGAATCCACACCAAGGGTGCATGTTTGGACCACTAACCTTGGACAGTCCATAAAGAGACTATCGCCACGTCTCAGGGTTTGGGCTCCCCCTCCCACGGGTCAAATAGTCAGAAAAAGGCATTACAAAAATCTCTGGAGATGAAGTGGGAGAGGGAGACAGATTCTACCAATGCGAGTTAAGTGCTGCCGTTTTAATCCTTTCAGAGGAAGGGTGGAGCAGTTACAGTCCGGGGAACATTCTGGCCCACATAAACTTTTCACCCAGCCTAGTTTGTTGGGCGCATAGGCCTGCTAGACGGTGGCATCAATTAGAGAGCCAGTGCGCCTGAATAAACTTAAATCTTTTGAGAGCCTCCACCTTCTTCAGAGGGCTCCTAAGTTAGCTGCTGGTTCCTTCAAAGGCAGATGAAAACCCTGCTGCTGCCCTTCGGGCAAAACATTTGCCCAACCCCACTTTTAGAGTCAAGGAGCAAACTAACAAGCTAAATTAACCATCCCCAAACCTGCCCCCCACCCCTTAGGAGGGGAATGAGCACAGCCCTTCGCAATTCATTACTTTCACACAGCCGAAGAGGACGGAGTTCCAGTTTTTCTTCCCATGGAGTCTGGTAGGCCGATCAACAAACGGAGGTCCCACTTGAAATGTACCATTTTAGCATGAACTTTTAAGAGCTCTCCCTTAAAAAAAATCACCCTTATTTTTTTTTTACTGCACACGCCTCCCAAGTTTTCACATGACATACAAAGCAGTTATATCCTATAAATCAAAGAAAGATAGAAAAGTAGCACTCTGGTATCAGCTCTTTTTACATATATATAGGTAGTTGATAACATTACAGGACAAGTTAGTATTGGGAGGGGTTAATGGGGGTGGGGTTAATGGGATCCGAAGTTATGAATGATACTTTACCTTCCCTTCCACACATACACACATTCACACACTGAAAAAGTAGTGGTTACCAAAGGTAAGATAAACACAAATCGCAAGTGATTCATTGGTGAAACCACAAAAAGGCTGAGCTACGTACTTCTTCCTGGTTTTGTTCCTTTTTTTAAAAAAAGAAGAAAAGGCAAACAAGCTTTCTGCTTACGAATATGGTGGTTTCGCAGTTTTAACAGTCACTACTTCAGCATCTCCGTTCACGGGGGTCCCAATTCTGACGTTTCCCAGAAGCAGAGCTAACCCAAGATAACTGGGGCAAGGGGGTGGTATGGTAGTGGAGGAAATGTGCATTTCTGTGCAGGAGTCAAGATTCGACACAGGCCTCCTGAACAGGGCAACTTGCCAACAGCTTACACCCTGTAAGTCTTGACTGCAGAAAGTATCCTTACTGGCCCCCTAGCCTCCCGGGAGCAAAATGTGACGTGACTTCCCCTGTGACCGGAGTCCTCGAGACCGCCCCCTCTGTTGGGCACCCCAAACTGCCTTCACCCTGCATCATCCCAGACACTCCATAGGAGCTCCTCTGCATCAAGCATTCCATTCTAACCCCAACCAGCAGAACTTCCTGCGTCACTGTAAACATATGACTGTTTTTGCTGAGCGAACTAAGCGTCGCTATGAAGAGGGGCGGGGCCAGCAGCTTTTCTTCCTGTGGGGAGCAGCGACTGAATTTGAGAAGGACCGCCTCGCCTCTTCTGCCCTTGGAACTGAGAGCGCAGAATGGGACGGGGGCGGGGGAGAACGTTAAGAGGCTGGAGCTGGAATTCCAGTTCTGCTAATAAGGGAGGACACACCTACGAGCGGCTTGTGTCGCAATGCCACACAAAAAACCCCCGCAACGTGTTAAACAAAACCCTGGGTTTTTTTGAAAGGATGGTTCTTTGTGCACAGTAGAGCCGCCCACTAGACACAGCTGGACAAGAATAAAATCATTCTCTCAGAGAAGGTAACAAAAAAAGGGGCAAATCGCACAGAGTTACCCAGAGATAAGAGCTAGCGATCTCTTAAAAAAAAAAAAAAGATCCGTCACAGGACTTTAGGGCAGCCCCGTAACTGCATCAAGGCCTGCTAAATAAGGCCTATTGTGTTACATGATCAGTTAATCAGAAGTTTTACTTTCAAGGCCCCGTGCTACGATGAGCTGAGGGCCTGACCCAATTTGTGTTCATTTTCTCGCTTTTTCAACAGTCCCAGTTTGCTTCTAGCCATCACCCACAGCTGACGTTCGTCAATCGTACAAAAGACTAATGTATACTGCAATATAGTGTTTACGTGGTCCCTTAAGCCGATCGAAGTCTATTGTAACAAGGAAGACAAGTATAAGCTTCTCTGTCTCCGTTATAGGCGACCGGCCACTGAGCGGCTGCGAGGCGGGTGGGAGGGGGAGTGCCTGGAAGCCTCACACACACACCCCCCTCCTGCAGGCCACACTAGGAGACTCCACCCAGCGTCAAGACGTCAAAGCAGATGTTGCAGACGCGGACCGGCTTGTTCAGGTCGAACTTGATGATGGGGATCTCCTTGGTCGAGCACTTGTGGCACAGCAACCGCCCACAGTGTCGGCTGCAAGAAAAGAAAGAGTTAACCAACTGAGAAATCTCCCATTGCTTCTGGCATCCACGGAAACTTGGGGGATACACGAGCTCTTAACCTCCTACGCCACTGCTGCTCCTTCTTTGGAAACTGAGCGGCGTTTCAGCAGTAGTTTGTGATGACGGAAGTACAGGGAAGAAGGAAAAGAGACCTTTGGATATAATAAAGGGCTTAATTGCAAGAACAACAAGGATCTCAGAGTTGTCAGATATCCAAGGTCCCCTTTTCTTTGCCTTCCAAGTTTAAGAACATAAGAACAAGCCTGGATCAGACCAGAGTCCATCTAGTCCAGCTCTCTGCTACTCGCAGTGGCCCACCAGGTGCCTTTGGGAGCTCACATGCAGGAGGTGAAAGCAATGGCCTTCTGCGGCTGTTTGGATAGCATCAGAAATATAGCTAGGCACGGTCCAGAGTTTGTATGTCAAATATCCTATATCACGTGTCTGTGAGTGTTTTGAAGGATGAAACCTTCCAATATGGAGAATGGCATAATGGATGGGGAAGGCAGAAACTTCGAGAGCCAGAATGTAGTGCAGTGGTTCTCAAGCTGTGGGTCGGGGCCCCTTTGGGGGTCGAATGACCCTTTCACAGGGGTCGCCTAAGAATCTCTGCATCAGTGTTCTCCATCTGTAAAATGGATAAATGTTAGGGTTGGGGGTCACCTCTACATGAGGAACTGTATTAAAGGGTTGCGGCATTAGGAAGGTTGAGAACCACTGGTGTAGTGGGGTTAAGAGCAGGTGGATGCTAATCTGGAAGTCCGGTTTCATTCCCCACTCCTCCATTTGAGTGGCGGACTCTAATCTGGTGAATCAGATGTGTTCCTGCACTCCTACATTCCTGCTAGGTGACCTTGGGTTAGCCCCACCTACCTCACAAGGTGTCTGTTGTGGGGAGAGGAGGGGAAAGGAGCTTGTCAGCCATCTTGAATCTCCTTACAGGAGAGAAAAGTGGGGTATAAATCCAAACTCTTCTTCTTCTCAGTTCTCATCTGCTCCTTGCAACTCTGAAGGCATCTAGGCTGGCCTCCGCATCAAGCACACGCCAATGGGCTTTGTGGGACCTCATGTCTTTCTATGCAAGCCTTTGGTCTGCCCCTTACCAAGTTGGCCCCTTGGCCTGATTGTCTCGTTGCATCCTGTGCATCCTGGTCCCCCAACAACCCAACTATCCTGCTGTTAAGCTTCAGGGCTGTCAGTAGTACGTCAACTGCACTGGGAATTTTAATTATAGCTGCCACCTTCTGGAAGAGCATTTGCATGCATCCTTTCCACCTCCCAAAAGCTCAGCATCTCTTTACACCTCTCCCAAACGAGGTCATAAAACCTCCCAGCCAGTTTTCAAGATTGAGTTGACTGCACACAGTTTGTGTGTGTGTGTCAAGTGCCATCCAGCCTCATCTGGCTTATGGTGACCCTGCAGGGTTTTCAAGGCAAGAGGAATTTGGGTTAATTACCAATGATGCTTCCTTGTCGTGACCCCGAACTTGGCCGTGCACTCATAGCAATTTGAGCCATCGCACCAGGGAGGTTCCTTGGACAGCATATCTGGAAAAGCAGAGCAATGAGGAACGCTTGGTCAGATCTCCATCGCTCATGACCAACCAATGCATGTCAGCTGTGTATGGCAACTTTCCAGACCCAAGAAAGCAACATGACCAAATAATGGCCAGAGTTTGCCTGCAGCAATTCAAGTTCACACAGGCCTAGAGAAGTAGACTTTCTAGAAACTTGGAAGCCGTGAAAAAAAAAGACCTTTTTTTGGAGGGGAAATAAAAACCGAATATGCAATATTTACTTTCCTATCAAGCCTTCTTTTAACCGATTAAACCAAAACAGAAGACATAGTTTATAACACTATAGAAAGTTTAACTGTTTGGCATACTTGTGGAATTTAAAGTTGTAACAACCTTTGTTTCTATAAGAAAAATCGTAAGTATAGCCAACCTTGAGAAACAGTTGCAACTGATGTACCCTACTGAATCATATTACATGTGTCTTTAATTTCTGCCATCAGAGAAGGAGAATTGACAAGTTTTATGCACTTTTAACCAGACACCATTTCACTGGAGATTCAGGGCTTCCCCCAAATTTTCCATCAGAAAAATTGAAAACGCAGCTTGTGAAAAAAAAGGAAAAAAACCTCCCCCGCTCTTTTCCATTTTTTTCCAGATATTTACATCTCAGAGCAGTCCTGCCCTACCGCTTCCCAATCTACAAACCTTTTAAGCAACACGTATTTTTTTCATTGCAAAATATTAATTAGTTTGTTTTTCTGGTTTGCTTTAGCGACTACAGTTGTCTGTCTCGATGCTGATTTCAGTGGGAAATGTTTCCACCTTTGCTTTCTTGTCCAAGCTGGATTAAATATTGAGAATATTCCTCATACCTAAGAGGCCCCGCCCTACCAAACTCCAACAGAGTTTTATATTAAGTAAAGGCAATGAAATACAAGCATTTAGAAACCAGGGAGAGGGCAGACCAGTTCTCTTTTCTCCCTTGAAGAATCATGGAAGAGACCCCAAGGGCCATCAAGTCCAACCCCCTGCCATGCAGGAACACACAATCAAAGCACTCCTGACAGATGGCCATCCAGCCTCTCTTTAAAAACCTCCAAAGAGACTCCACCAACCTCTGAGGCAGTGAATTCCGCTGTCGAACAGCCCTGACAGTCAGAAAGTTCTTCCTAATGTTTAGGTGGAATCTCTTTTCCTGCACCTTGAATCCATTACTCCCTGTCCTAGTCTCTGAGGCAGCAGAAAACAAGCTTGCTCCCTCTTCGACATGCCATCCCTTCAAATATTTAAACATAGCTATCATGCCCCCCTCTTAACCTTCACTTCTCCAGACTAAATATCCCCAGCTCCCTAAGCCTCTCTTCGTAGGGCATGGATTCCAGATCTTTTACCATTTTGGTTGCCCTCCTCTGGACACATTCCTGCTTGTCAATATCCTTCTTGAATTGTGCTGCCCAGAACGGAACACAATACTCTAGGTGACGTCTGACCAAGGCAGAGTAGAATGGTACAATTACTTCCCTCGATCTAGACACTATGCTCCTATTGATGCATCCCAGAATTGCATTGGCTTTCTTGGCTGCCATAAGAACAGCCTAACATTCCTTTGTGTGTGGGTGTGTGTGGAAGTGGGGGGGGGGGGGTAGCACACAAGAGCAAAGAAAGGCCTTTTGCACTGGCCCAGCTGCCACCAGCACCACGAGGCAGCATACACTGCCACCCTCCCCTCCATTTCTTCCCTTTTAACTTCACAACCCTTCACAAAATAGGCAAGGCTGAAAGGCCATCACCCAGTGGGTTTCGTGGCAGAGAGGACTTGAACCCAGATCTCCCTGAATGCCGCCAAATATTCTGACCCGTGTGCTACACCAGCCCACACCAAAAGTGTCTTCTTTAATCTGCCTATCACAACCCAGCACCCTATCAAGCTGCTGAGGCAGCTGCTGACCTGCGTTGGGGAGAGCTCTACCTGCCACCATGTTCTGTGAGCCCCACCTGTGGCATTCCTTCCACCCACACATATCTCCCATTGATAGCGGTTTCTCCATGGCAGGCGCTGGGCCTCAAAGGAGATGCCCTTCTTTCTTGGTTACCTCTTTCCCGCCCCTCCAATCTCTTCTCTATCATGGACCCCAAGGTGCTGATCCAAGAGTTCCCCATCCAAGAACTGCTTCAACAGGATGTCAGCCTCAGGCCCCTTCCGCACATGCAGAATAATACACTTTCACTGCACTTTGCAACTGGATTTTACTGTGCGGAATAGCAAAATCCACTTGCAAGCAATTGTGAAAGTGGATTGAAAGTACATTGTTCTGCATGAGCGGAAGGGCCTGTGTGTGCCTCAGACCGCCTCCCCTTACCTAAGAGCCTGAAGAGAAGCTGTTTCGTGGCCACTTGATAGTTGAAGATGTTGATTCCCTGGTTGTTGTTGACTCCCAGGCGCGCTCCAGCTCTCACAATGGCCCGGCACAAGTTGGCATTTCCCTTCATGTAGGCCAAGAGAAGTACTGAAAGGGAGAGCAGGGAAAGTCTCTGTGGACCCTTTCTGATACCGTTTCAGATGGGAGCCGTTTTCCCTCAAGGAACTACAAAAAATTCTACAGCAGTTTGTCAGGCCTGGCCTCAGCGGGCAGAGGTGAGTTCACACCTGCAGTTGCTGTTATCTGTGGCCTGAGGGCCATCCTATTTTCTATTGCTGTGCTTACTAGTGAAATAGGCAGACCTCGTTCCTCCCCCATCTACAGGAGAGATCGAGCTCTATCACAGTCCTTGGGCAGAACACATAACAACGCTGTTTTTAACAATGTTCCTTTCTCATGCAACTAACCACGGGAACAGGGGGGGGGAGCAGTCACAGGAGTATTGTGTGAAGATATATTCTCGCTCCAAAAGCCTGAGCGTCAGCTCTGGCTCTCTTGCAGCAAGGATCCTGTCACAGTTCAATAAAGCTCCTGAATCTTCCACGAGTCTCAATTATAGACTGGAGTAACAGACTCCTGCCCGGTTCCACATCAGAGAGAAAGTGTTTGCAAAAGCAGCATGTTACCTGTGTTCCCTTCAGCATCCGGCTTGTCAAGAGGGTACTCCGGCATACACTCCAAAAAGAGGTCAAAGATGGCCGCCGCGTTGTCTTTCCCATATTGCCCCAGGATGTGCATTGGGGACTGACCTCTGGCAACAAAGACATGGAGCACATTACAGAGAGCTGCACTGTACCTCTGTTTCAGGTCTACCTTTTACACAATGCACCCCCTTTCAAAGAGACCGCTTCGAAGCAAAGGGCGGCTTTCGAAATGCAGTGCAAACCATTCCCAGTCGCGTGCTCTGCAAAGTTAAGAATATAGTGACGTTTACCTGACATTAAAGGCTTCTGCGTCCACAGTGCATTCTGTGAGGAGGACACGGATGTTGTTCAGACGCCCCTGCATCACTGCCAGATGGAGGGCTGCATTTAAAGATACAAAAGAGAGAGCCACCATTCAAAAACCGGAAGCTCAAGTACACAGTCATGAGCCTGGGCTGTGAAATTTTTGAAGACAAATCCTTTTATAAGCTTCGGTTTTTAAATAACGTCCAGTCTGTCCTCAATTCCAGATCAGGGCTTTGCGGGACTTCATGGAGCTCCGCAGGGCCACAAAACAGCTGTTCTGCCAGGCATTCCATACAGGCTGATTTTCGACCACCTGGGGCAGTGATGGCGGACCTATGGCATGGGTGCCAGAGGTGGCACGCGGAGCCCTCTCTGTGGGCACGCGCACACAGAGTTCGTCATGTGGTGGGCGGAAAATCATCCCCCCCCCCCCCACACACACACACACCTAGGCTGGCCTGGGCCACTGAGCACGACATGCACGCACCACGGTGAGCAGGGAAGACTCGGCTGGCAGGCCTGGTGCCTGTGCTCTGGGTGGCTGCTGCCCGAGGGGGGGATGCAGAGGAGGCAGAGATGCTAGAGAGGAACAGAGCAGTCTGTATGGGACTTGTTGGAGACTCGAGTAGGTGGGGCAGAGGAAGAGGGAGCCAACCAGTTTTTTTCTAAACTAAAAGCTCAGTTTTCAGGTTAAATTGCTGTGTTGGCACTTTGTGATAGATAGGTGAGATTTGGGTTGCAATTTGGGCACTCGGTCTCAAAAAGGTTCGCCATCACTGACCTGGGGCTATGTGCCATCTTAGCCCATTGACGGGTTTTTCACTTCTCCTTCGGTTTTATAGGTTTTAGTGCAGTTCTATTAATTGATGATTTTATGTATTATATGGTTTTATCTTATTGAGTACCGTTTTCGTCTTTTAAATTATAGGTCGTTTGTTGAAACAGTTTTTATATTAAGCAATTCTGTTGTACATTGCCCCAAGCCAGACATGGGAGGGGCGATTAATAAATCTCAAAAACAAACAAATAAATATTCTTCCCCTCTTATGATACAGTCCACCCCCACCTCCCAATTCTGAAGATCAGGCACATATCCTAATCTTCTGCTCCCCGTATGTGGTTTGCCACAACTCTTCTCCTTTTACAACACTGCACAAATATAGCTCTTTGTCTTTACGCCCTCCTCAGAGAGCCCCCAATTCCCACTTGAGTCACCTGTCACCTTGGCTATGATCTCTTCTCCACCATCACACCTCAGCCCCCTCACCTCTACCCAGCACATACCCTTCTCGTGGTCCTGACTATGCCATGTGCCTCTCTTGTCTTCTCTCAGACTCAACACAAATTGTCCCCCCTCATCTCTGAAGCCTTTCAGGGCTCTGCTCTTCTCGTCTTTGCTTTCTGCTCTCACCACTCCAGCCAGTGACCTCGCGATCTTCTCCAGGCCAACCATCCCAAGGTCTCCTGTGCCCACGCACGGGTCTGTGCTCTTCCCATGCTTCCCATTACACCTGAAACTCTCTCCTGAAGCACCCACATGCTGCTCCTCTCTTCCTTCAAATACCTCCTCAAAGCGCCCCTTTTCAATGAAGCCGCCGGCACCATCCCTTTGGGCCCCCTCCCCCACTGGATGTGAACCAAAATATCTGAAACGGAAACTAATGCAGATTCTCTCCCACTTTTATCCCCACCTCTGCCTCCCTCTTTTATCTCAAGTTTCACAAAACAAGCTCCCTTGGGCGCGAGGAGACTGGTCATCTTGTACTGTTTAGAACACACACACACTTGATTAAGCTGTTGGTAAGGAGACATGACAGATGTAATATCAGAAAAACTATCTCTTTGCGTCACTCCCAACAAGCTGAAAAAAGGAACGTCCAGTGCCACTGATGAAGGCATGAAAAACCCATATTATCATGAATACAGTTTTGGGCTGGAACATTGTTACACATTGAGATATTCATGGACTTTGATCCTGATTTGGAACAATGTCATATACTTAGAAATTCTCGTGGACTGTGATGCATATAGGACTTAAATTCCTAAGAAAGGTGTGTGCATTATAATAATAGGATGCACATTAACAGCTGCCTGTGTGTAGTCTTTGTAGTTTGTATACATGTTTCTGTTGCACCTTTGTATATGAACAGGCACACACACACACACACACAGAAGAAGAAGAAGAAGAAGAAGAAGAAGAAGAAGAAGAAGAAGAAGAAGAAGAAGAAGAAGAAGAAGAAGAAGAAGAAGAAGAAGAAGAAGAAGAAGAAGAAGAAGAAGAAGAGGAAGAAGAAGAAGAGGAGGAGGAGGAGGAGGAGGAGGAGTTTGGATTTATATCCCCCCTTTCTCTCCTGCAGGAGACTCAAAGGGGCTTACAATCTCCTTGCCCTTCCTCCCTCACAACAAACACCCTGTGAGGTAGGTGGGGCTGAGAGAGCTCCGAAGAGCTGTGACTAGCCCAAGGTCACCCAGCTGGCATGTGTGGGAGTGTACAGGCTAATCTGAATTCCCCAGATAAGCCTCCACAGCTCAGGTGGCAGAGCAGGGAATCAAACCCAGTTCCTCCAGATTAGATACATGAGCTCTTAACCTCCTACGCCACTGCTGCTCCACATACACACACACCTGCTCAAGGCATTTCTTAGTTGCAAAACTGATTTAGAAGAACAGGACTTCCCCAGCCCAGCCAGCCAGTATCAGGGGAGAGAAGGACCAGTTCGCACGGAGGCAGTTACCGTTGTTCCCATTTTCATCCACAGCTGAGAAGTCCACTCCATTCTCCAGAAGAACAGAGCAAATCATGGGCAGATCCTGCTGGGCAGCGAGATGGAGGGCTGTCTGACGGTGCTTGTTCAGTTCATTAACCTTGGCCCCTGCAAGCAGCTGCCAGCAGAAAGAAGAAGAAAAAGAGTTGGATTTATATTGTATTGTGTTATTCAATTTGTGTACCGCCCTCCCCCGAAGGGCTCAGTTATCAACTTCAAAGATGCCAGCCACAGATGCAGGCAAAACGTCAGGAGAAGATGCTACTGGTACGCGGCCACGCAGCCCGAAAACTCCACAACACTCCAGTGATTCCGGCCGTGAAAGCCTTTGACAATATTATATTATGTTTTTATTATTTTGTAAGCCGCTTCGAGACCTTTGGGGGATTGGCAGGATAATAAATAAATAAATAAATAAACTATGAAATGTATTGTCGAAGGCTTTCACGGCCGGATTCAACTGGTTCTGGTGGGTTTTCCGGGCTGTGTGGCCAAGGTCTGATGGATCTTGTTCCTAGCATTTCGCCTGCATCTGTGGCTGGCATCTTCAGAGGTGTGTGTAACAGACTTCCCTCTGTGATACACCTCTGAAGATGCCAGCCGCAGATGCAGGTGAAACGTTAGGAATAAGATCCACCAGACCACGGCCACACAGCCCAGAAAACCCACCAGAACCAAACTATGAAATTATTAATTTCATTTATTTTATTTTATATTTATTTATATTTTAGATTTCTAGGCCGCCTCTTCCCCGAAGGGTCTCACTTTCTAGCTGGGACTCAAAGTTATTAGGGACTCAAAGCTATTTGATGACTGGAGAACAGCCGTGTTGTGAGCTGCCTCGAGCCCTTCGGGGATGAGGCGGCCTATAAATTTCACAAATAAATAAATAAATAATATTAGACAGAATAAGCCAATCCAGTCAAAGTGGGATATCCAATAGGGTTTGACTGGTAGAAATCTGGAATCAGAGATCCAAGACAGAGATAATGCAAGGTATACTAACGTGACGCATTAAACAATGCAAAGATTACAGAGAAGGAACCAACTTATCCATACAAACTATGCACAGTGATATAGCTTACAATCCCTAACCCTTTACCCCAACTGTTTTTTCCCTGAATCGTACTTTTATTGAACCTCTGTCTGATGAGTTATTAGAAGCTGCTGCTGCAGTTACCCAATAAAGGAAGATGAACCCTGGCAGAAGCCATTCACCCATGCCCCCTTCTCCAGCTACGAGTGGTATAAAATTAAAGCTGCTCCCCGGCACGTACCAGATTGCGCACAATGATTTCCGAGCCAGCTTGTACAGCAAGATGCAACGGGGTGAGCTTGGAGGCATCCTGGACCCGGGAGTTCACATTCGCTTGGACGCTGATCAGGAACAGCACGCTCTCAATGTCAGAATTCTGAACAGCCACGTGGAGGAAGTTCCGGCCTTTGTTGTCCATCTGAAGCGGTGACCAGAAAATGAGCAAAGATATCCTTGTGCAGCAGGTTTCCAAGCACCAGGCCAAACCCCAACATCTACACAGTGGCGTAGTGGTTAAGAGCAGGTGTACTCTCATCTGGAGGAACTGGGTTTGATTCCCCGTTCTGCCGCCTGAGATGTGGAGGCTTATCTGGGGAATTCAGATTAGCCTGCACGTTCCCAACACATGCCAGCTGGGTGACCTTGGGCTAGTCACAGTTCTTCAGAGCTCTTATAGCCCCACCTACCTCACAGGGTGTTTGTTGTGAGGGGGGAAGGGAAAGGAGTTTGTAAGCCCCTTTGAGTCCCCTATAGGAGAGAAAGGGGGGATATGAATCCAACTCTTCTTCTTCTTAATGCAAGTTCCAGATGAGTACTTTGCAAGCAGCAAACAGACAGCAGGGCACCTTTTTGGAGGACTGTGTCGCCTAAGCTCCAAAGCAAGAATTTCTGTGATGTGTGTGATTAGCTAAACACATGCACAAAAGCCGGAAGGACAGCCATCTCCATAATGAAGAAGAGTTTGTATTTATACCCCACCTTTCTCTCCTATAAGGAGACTCAAGGTGGCTGACAAGCTCCTTTCCCTTCCTCTCCTCACACCAGACACCTTGTGAGGTCGGTGGGGCTGAGAGAGTTCCGAAGAACTGTGACTAGCCCAAGGTCATCCAGCAGGAATGTAGGAGCGCAGAAACACACTTGGTTCACCAGATAAGCCTCCGCCACTCAGGCGGAGGAGTGGGGAATCAAACCTGGTTCTCCAGATTAGAATCCACCTGCTCTTAACCACTACACCATCCTGGCTCCAATGCAAAGGTGTCAGCATGTAGCACCCCAGGATGCAATCTTTGCTGCAAACATCAATTTACATTGCTTCCCTTTTTTGTTCTGCTCATGTACCCAAAACCAGACGCTCAAGGCAGTCAAGAGTCCATAATTTGACAAAATAAATTGTATTTTTTTTAAAAAAATAGCTTTATTCTTCAAAAAGGAACTTACAAATTCCAACCGCTGACATTCAAAAGTCATAACCAACACCTCCAAGCACAGATTCACTGCTCTCCACCTGTTTAAGACTTCCCTCCCATTGGTCCCTCTTCTCAGTCCGGGTCATCCAACTCCATCACACTAAGAGGCAACATCTAAAGCCCTTGGGGGTGTTTGCGTCTCACCATAGAGCCAGTGTGGGGTACTAGTTAAGAGCGGGAGACTCCAGTCTGGAGGGGCAGGTTCAGTTCCCCACTCCTCCACATGAAGCCTGCTTGGGCCAGTCACAGTTCTCTTAGAGCTCTGTCAGCTCACGCAGAGGCAGGCAACGGCAAACCATTTCTGAACGACTCTTGCCTTGAAAACGGGGCACAGGTGTCAAACTCGCGGCCCTCCAGATGTTATGAACTACAGTTCCCATCATCCTCTGCCAGCATGAGCAATTGGCCATGCTGGCAGGGGATGATGGGAACTGTAGTCCATAACATCTGGAGGGCTGCGATTTTGACACCTATGCAGGGTCACCACAAACCAGCTGCGACTCGACAACACTTTACACACGTACCTGCTCAGCAGCTCCGGGCTCCCGCTTCAGGATCGCCTCTGCCGCCTTGTTGTTCTTGTAAGTCATTGCACACGCAAAAGGGGTCATGCCTTGCCGGTCGCGTAGGCTGAGATGGATGTCGGGGTGAGATATTAGCAGCTGGATAATGACCGCATGCTGATTGATGATGGCAACGTGGATGGGTGTTCTTCCTTCTGCATCCTATAAAGAAGAATCTGAGTCATTGAGGCCACCAATACAGCATAAACTCAACCATGTGGAGACGCTGCCACAGACGATCCGGTCACCCCAGGTGGGGCTACTACAGGATAATGGAGGTGATGCAATTAGCCACAAGGCCAAAATTCTGTTTGGTTTCTTAGCCTTTATTGGCACACTAAAAACTAACAGATGAAATCTATAAAAATATATACCGTGTTTCCCCGAAAATAAGACAGGGTCTTATATTAAATTTTGCTCCAAAAGATGCGTTAGGGCTTATTTTCAGGGGATGTCTTATTTTTTCCCGATGATTTTGCACCCCCCATGTGACTAGATCAGCTGTGCCGGGGAATCTGTAACTAGGGCTTATTTTTGGAGCAGGGCTTATATTTCAAGCATTCCCCCCAAAATCCTGAAAAATCACGCTAGGGCTTATTTTCGGGGCAGGCCTTATTTTCAGGGAAACGGTAATATAATACAAAAACAAGAGAAAAGAGGTTACAATTAACACAGTGACCATAAATACAATGCTGCTATTTCATTAGCTCCATCAACTCTGTTAAAAAAAACTGCAATCACTTCACAAAACATAAGATCACACTTATTCAATAAAAAACGGGATTGCCAATATATCAGCTGAATCCTCCCGAAACCATGGAATAACTGTGGCATATTTTTCCTCGAACTTTAACAAAACTGGGACAATGACAGAAAATACGAGTTACAGTTTTCACTTGTCCCTGATTGCAGGGACAAATTCTCTCGGCTCTATCCATTTTTTTTATACCTGCCAGTAGTAAAGCTGAGGGCATTATATTAAGCCTTGCTAGTGCAAGTGCCATTCTCTGTTTGGGATTATCCATGTTCACTAGATAATTGGCCATCCTTCCTTGTTCAAACGGGATTCATAAACTTAGTGGTGAAGGCCAAAATTCAAGGTCCCCCTCTGGCACAAATTCCTTGCGTGGATTCTGACACGCACAAATTGCTCTGCAAAAATTGCATGTCGCCTCTCCAGAGACCTGCTTGAGGCAACTCACAACTGAGGCAACAAAACCAAGCTGTTAAAAAACACACCAATTAGAGAAACCCCCCAAAACAAGACGGGGCACAAGCATAAATACACATGGAACAGTCTAAAGTAAAGCAGATGTACTGATCCTTGGGGTGGAGGAAACTGAAGAATGGAATGGAAAAGATAACACCCTTGAACTAAATGCCTGGGTAAAAAGAAAGGCTTCAGCCCAGCATCTGAAAGCAAGTAGGAAGAAAAAGAGTTTGGATTTATTCCCTGCCTTTCTCTCCTGTAAGGAATCGCAAGCCAGCTTACAAGCTCCTTTCCCTTCCTCTCCTTATAAAAGACACCTTGTGAGATAAGTGGGGCTGAAAGAGTTCAGAGAGAACTATGACTGGCCCAAGGTCACCCAGCAGGCTTCATGCGTAGAAGTAGATGCAGGGAAACAAATCCAGTTCACTAAATAAGAGTCTGGTGCTTATGTGGAGGAGTGGGAAATCAAACCTGGTTCTCCAGATTAGAGTCCACCTGCTCTTAACCGTTACACTGTGCTGGCAGGCAGAGGGGTGAGAGACACCGGGGGGAGAGAGCCTGTTCCAAGCATAGAGAAAGATACCAAGGGGCCTGCCAGGAGATGAACACCCAGAGAACATTCCCCCCTATTGTACCTGTGCATTCACATTGGCACCAAACTCTAGAAGGCACTGCACCACTTCTTCGAGGCCCCAACAAGCAGCAAGGTGCAAAGGCGACTGTCCGTCATGGGCCTCCTCGTCCCCTTCTCCGTCGGCACCCGGCTGCCTTGGGCTGTTGACATCGCAGCCACTAGGGAGAAAGCAGAATGTCAACCAAGGCCCCAGACTGCAGCTGCACTCGAGCAAAAAATCACAGGGGTACGTTGGTTAGCTCCCAGAGAATCCACATAGGGTGTTAACAAGGTTTAGACTGTGAAAATTCTGTCTTCTGCAGAAAATCTCCAGGAGCAAATGTACGAACCACCTGAAAATTCAGAGGCCAGAGAAACATTATTGACGTCCTGATTATGTGTTGTTGACATGGCAAGAATATTGGCAGACCCAATCAAAGAACAGAATGTCTCCCAGGCGCTGTGTTCCCCGCCCCGCCCCCCCCTCCAATGTTATCCTTCTTTGTATGTAATTAGATGTGTGTTTTGGCTGTCTTCTCTTTTATTTTTCTGTTGCATGAATTTTTTGATTTTTAAAAAATATGTGTGTTCATATTTTGAAATATCTGGGGAGACCCACTTGGGAGTTTTGTTTACCACAAGGAAGATGGTACCAGTCTTCCCAGGACAATTATGCAGACAAGGAGCTCGCCAACTAATTGGTTAACAGGAAGCAAAGAGAAGTCACGGCCAAAGCCCAGCATTGGCCCTCGGATGTAGAGCTTCAACCGACAGCACAAACACTCGGACTCTTCAAACAGGCACGAGTCTCACCTGCGGATAAGGAAGCAGGAGATCTGCTCGTTGTTCTCGTCGATGGCTCTGTGAAGGAGGGTCTGTAAACAGCCACCTGGCCCCGGACCCCAGCAAGTTGCATCACAGCCGTGTCTTACCTGCAGGCAGAGATGCAGAAAGAGTCAGGAAAAAAAAGTTGTGCTCATCAATAGCTAGTGAGCATTTGGGCAGGGTAAAGGGATCTTTGTTTTATTTATTTATTGTTTATTTATTGTATTTATATCCCACCTTATCTCTAGTGACTCAAGGCAGCTTATAATAAAAACGTACACAATAAATAGAAACATTAAAACGCCATAAGATCTCAATTTAAAACAAATACGACAGATGGTATAAAAATCCAACATGGGAGCATAACAGAAGCAGGTGCATACATTGTAGCCAGTCGAGGACCAGAGGTAATTTTAAAGGGGGGGGGGGAGGGGGATGTCCGGCTGGCTCGATAGAAAAGGTCCAGTGGAACACCTCTGTTTTGCAGGCCCTGCGGAACCGAAACAGACTCCGCAGGGCCCGGATTTCACCAGGCAGAGCGTTCCACCAGGCTGGGGCCAGGACCGTAAAAGCCCTGGCCCGTGTCGAAGTCCGACAAACAGTCCTGGGGGCCGGGACCACCAACAAATTCCCCTCTGCAGAACAGAGGGGTCTCCGAGGGCAACATGAAGAGAGGTGGTCACGCAGATATCAGGATCAGCCAGATCTTACCCCTGCCCCTCCCTCAGAAGTCCTCTCTGACTACAGGAATGCAGATTCCCAGCGACATAGGACTTCTATAGACTAACAGGCCCCTTGTTAGAGAGATTCCACTGAGAAGGGCAAAGAGAAGGGGGCCAGTCAACCTCCTACAGTAGCTACTGAAAACTGTGGGTCCCACAACTTTGGAAATCAACTTCCCTGTGGTCAGAACCGACGGCAGAACTGGAAGGACAGGGGAAAAGGGGAAGACGGGCATCCGTCAGAAACCTGCACTTATGGCTGCCAGGTCCAAACTACTGATGAGGTGGAATTTGTCATAGTTCTCATTTACCTTGAAGGTTTCGATAAAGAGAGGTGGAAGTAGCTGGTGACGTAATCCTTACTAAAAAGGAGCACACACTAAAAAGCAGTGGTGTAGCACCAAGGGGACAGGGGAGGGATGAAGCACAGGGGCATGGTGGGGTGGGGGCGCAGGGCGCACGAGTGCCCCGGGCACAGTTCTCCCTCACTAGGGCTCTGCTAAAAAGGTGAATGGTTCATCGCGACCAAGCAGCAGTGACGCATCTATTCTTTTAAAAATGAAAGAACACCACAAGATCAGTCATCCGGACTTACGAGAGTCGAGGCGATATCTTCCAGGTCGTTCTCTAGCGCGAGCCAGAGCGGAGGGTTGCCCTTCTCATCTGGCACGGACATGTCGGCTCCCCTGGTGCAGATGGCGTCAACCACAAGCGGAAGCTGGTTTTTGATGGCCAGCTGAAGGGCCGTCTCTCCATCCTGCGTCCTGCAAAAAGCGCACGTTGCTGTACATGGAACCAGTCAGGAAGAGCTTTCCGGACATCAAAAGGGGCTCTGTCATGTTAATGGACCTTTGATTTACTTTCGGTTTCCCGCTTCTATTGCTTTGTAACTTGTAGCAAACTAGGGGATCCCAGGTGCCGGCATTTAGTGCTATCTCTTCACACCAGCCTTGAGAACCAGGAGGTTGTAACATTCCTGTCCTGTTTCATGCTGCCTTTGATATGGGGTGAGAAATTAGAAGGGGGGAGAAGACTTTGGGGATAAAAGGTTGTACCCAAAGACAGTTCTTTAGAACTGGTTTCTTTAACCACACTGATGTTTGTCAATAAAGGCTTCTGATTTTAAAATGCAGTCTGATATTGGTTGCAGATCTGGGGCTTGACAGCATGTCATCATACCGTCATACTGTCACTAGCAAAATGACCACTTGGTACCCTTGCTGAGGAGCCCTTCTTTCTGCAGTCTTGGCGTGCACCGTACCCTCCCGCATTGTACCTGACATTTATATCGGCTTGATGCTCCAGCAGAAAGAGGGCACTCTTGCTGTCCTGCCTCTGGATCGCCATATGCAACAGAGTCTGCCCGTCCGACATGGTGTCGTTGATGGAGGCCCCAGATCCAAGGAGCTGAGCCGCTATGATATGCATGCCTGGAGGGGAGAGGAGGCAAATTATTAGGTCAGACAAAGCCAGATTTTAAAAGAAACAAAACTCAAACTTCAGTAAAACTCACATCCTTCCCATTCACGAACAACTCCTTCCATTCAAGAACGATTCAATGAATATTTGCAACCGTCCACAAATTCTGACACTACCCCTCTAAACAGCAAGCATGAGGGGAAGAAAGAATTCTCAAGGGGGTGGGTCCTATGGGCATGCGTCGGGGTCTCAGAAGGGAACACCCCTTCCCAGCATGCCTATCCACAGTGGTGCCAATCAGCAGCCACCTGATTGCCTTTAGGAGAGGGGGGGACTGATGCCGGCTTCTGTCTGCTGCCTACCCTTCATTTCCCCCAAAAGCCAAAGCTGACAGCTCAGGAAAAGGCAAAGCACTCTCACTGCAGCAAGAAGGGGTACCTGGCTATGACTGTCCCTTCCCTGCTTGAGCAGGTGTAGGGGTGTGTGTGTGTGTGTGGGTGGGTGGGTGGAGCAGCAGTGGCGTAGGAGGTTAAGAGCTCGTGTATCTAATCTAAAGGAACCAGGTTTGATTCCCAGCTCTGCCACCTGAGCTGTGGAGGCTTATCTGGGGAATTCAGATTAGCCTGTACACTCCCACACATGCCAGCTGGGTGACCTTGGGCTAGTCACAGCTTCTCGGAGCTTGCTCAGCCCCACCTACCTCACAGGGTGTTTATTGTGGAGGGTGGGAAGGGAAAGGAGACTGTAAGCCCCTTTGAGTCTCCTGCAGGAGAGAAAAGGGGGATATAAATCCAAACTCTTCTTCTTCTTCTTCTCCTGCATTATTAAGGGAGGAGGTAATGGGAAAGAGCTTCTTCCCCCCAACTGTTCTTGTTATGGAAGCTTGGGTCCATATATATATATGTTTTCTTTAAAATGTTAGTGATGTTTTTAACAAACAGTGTTGGGGTCTGCTGCTTGAACGCTGACTAACACACAGCATGGCAACTGCTGTTGAAACCCAAGGTGCCTGGGCACATCAAACTAACTTGTAATGGTTAAGAGCAGGTGTACTCTAATCTGGAGGAACCGGGTTTGATTCCCCGCTCTGCTGCCTGAGCTGTGGAGACTTATCTGGGGAATTCAGATTAGCCTGTGCACTCCCACACACGCCAGCTGGGTGACCTTGGGCTAGTCACAGTTCTTCTGTGCTCTCTCAGCCCCACCTACCTCACAGGGTGTTTGTTGTGAGGAGGGACGGGAAAGGAGTTTGTAAGCCCCTTTCAGCCTCCTTACAGGAGGGAAAGGGGGGATATAAATCCAACTCTTCTTCTCTAGTTGCATGCATTGTTCTCTGGGGAGCCTTGCCTGTCATTTTTTTATTATTTTCCTTGAGAACCTCCACAAAGTACAGGCACGTTCCACGACACCTTCAAACTTACCTGTCCATAATGCCAGGCCCAATACTGTCTGGTCTCTGGAGTCCTTGAGGCTGAAGTCAGGAATGATCTGCAAGTTGTTGGTGGCGTGAAGGGCATTAGCTAAAACCAAATTAAATGTTAGTGAGAAGACTAATTTGTTAATGATTGAGATACAAGAAATTGTCTAGCAATGATGCTTTAGAGCCAATGGACAGAAGGTAGTGAAGGTTAAAACGGTGTAATGTTCTCTCTGGGCACTTACGCACATGCAGAATGATGCACTTTCAATGCACTTCCACAATGGTTTGCAAGTGGATTTTGCTATTTCGCACAGTAAAATCCAGTTGCAAAGTAGATTGAAAGCGCATTATTCTGCATGTGCGGAAGGGGCCTCTGATATATCAGTTTTGTAATCTCGAGATCCAAAGTGCTAGAGCTAATATTCACACAATCTTTGGGTAGCTATATTATCTTTTTCTGTTTTGTCTTTGTTTGTTTTTCTACTTTATATTTTTTCTATTTTATGTTTTTGTCTGTTGACTATATGGAGAAAATCAATAAAAATATTATTAAAAAACCCACAATCAAACAACTTTTAACATTATCACTTTGCTTCTAATATAAATACTTGGGTTACAACTATATCTTGTAACGCGTCCTATCGTTTGTGTGGGATTTCCAGAAACGGTACCTTCTGCTGATAAGAACAAAATCAATGCTTAAAAAATAAATAAAGATAGGCAGGACTGATTATAGCAAGCCTTCCAACAGAACCTTTACCTTTTTGTTCCAGTATGACTGACACCACATCTGGGTGGTTATACGCTATTGCCATGTGAAGGGGAGTTTGCAAATAGACATTGTCTGATGCGCTTGGGACAGTTGCTCCTTTTTGGGCAGGCACCGCTTTCTCTGTCTGGATGTTGGGGTTAGCTCCTTGCTGCAACAACTCTGCTGTGAGGTTGGCCAGACCGTGTCGACAGGCTGTGTGAAGTGGTGTTTCTCCCTTTAAGAGAAGAGTTTGGTCGACTTAAGACACGATTGTTGGAGGGGAGGGGGAGAAAGAGAGAGAGAACCCCTTGAATGTAACTTGAAAGCAGTATCTGTATTTAACAATCGAGCTGCACGGTTCACACTGTATTCCCAAGCAATGGTTCCATCTTTCTACATGCACGGGGTTAGCAGGGTATAACTCTGCTTAGGGCTTCGCTATAAGAAAGCTAAGAACAGACCGACCTGCCAAAACTAATTCCACAGCCTCTTTCTTATAGTGGCCCAATGTTTTCAATATGTCCACAAGCAGGGAATGAAGACAATGGCCTGTATATCTGCAGTGTTGCTTGTCGAAAACTCGCACGTTCCCACTTTCAAATTCCATAAATATGCCCAACAGCGCAGTTTTACATGCTAAGTTATCAACAATGCATTCCATGATGTTGAAGTCATTAAGTTCATTTCGATTTGATAGGAAAGTGTTATAACAAATGACAACTGTTCCTAGAATCTGGTTATCCCTCCCCCCCCCCCCCCAAAAAAAAAAAACCCAACCCATGGCTTCAGAATTTCCAGAAGTTTTACATCTCTATGTCTTTTTACAGAGATGGGAAAAGAAAAGGGTTTTTTAATACCCAGCTTTTTCATTACCTTTAAGAAATCTTGAAGCAGATTACAAACACCTTCCCTTCCGCTCCTCACAACAGGCATCTTGTGAAGTAGGTGGGGCTGAGAGAGTTCTGAGAGAACTGTGACTAACCCAAGGTCACCCAGCAGGCTTCATGTGGAAAAGGGGGGAAACAAACCCGCTTCACCAGATTGGATTCTCCCACTCGTGTGGAGGTGGGGAATGAAATCTGGTTCTCCTGATCTTAATTACTGTGCCACGCTTAGGCGCCTTCAACTAGCCTTTGGGTTCTTTCCAGCGTGGTGTAGTGGTTAAGAGCAGGTGGATTCTAATCTGGAGAACTGGGTTGGATTCCCCACTCCTCCACCTGAGTGGTGGAGGCTTATCTGGTAGACCAGATGTGTTTCCACACTCCTACATTCCTGCCGGGTGACCTTGGGCTAGTCACAGTTCTTTGGAACTCCCTCAGTCCCATCTGCCTCCCAACGTGTCTGTTGTGGGGAGAGGAAGGGAAAGGAGCTTGTAAACCACCTTGAGTCTCCTTACAGGAGAGAAAGGGGGGGTATAAATCCAAACTCTTCATCTTGTTCTTCCTATAGTCACCAACTCTTTAATGCTATGGAGAATTAGGTACATGAAGCAGACATTACCTGATTTCTGGGACTCTAGGAAGGGCAAATACAGGGACAGGAAGCAGGACTGCATCTCCCCTTTCCTACCTTTTCTCTCCCACTCTTAGAAACAAGCACCAAGAGACACTGCTCAAAGAACTCCAAAACCTCACGCTACACTTTCCCAGCCTTTAGTCAAGAAGAACTGGATAAAATGTGCCAACCCAAAATCCACTCTCCATCTCAGCCAGGGTAGAACACAAACTGCCCCACACCACACCCGTCTTTTCAAAACACCTTGGAAATTGAAGTAAACATTTCTGGCTTTATTACTCAGTCCACTCCCCAGCCATTGGGTTGCAAAAGGGAACCAACAAACAGCCATTTATGAACAGGTATTCTGAAGCAGTTTTTTTAATTTTCTCCTTTACCCATTTGTTCCTGTGGTTAACTTTGGCACCGTGAGTGGCTAGGAAAAGCGCTGCAGCCTCGTTTCCTGCCCCTGCTGCCCTTTGCAACAAGCAGATTCCTAGAGACGACAAGAAAAGAGAGCACAGAGTTACAGCAGCAGGGGGGAAAAAACATTCAAGTCGCCATCTTGTTTTTGCCATTGCAAAGTCATGGCATAGAATGTTCCTTATCAGCATCTGAAAGTCATAAGGTTCAGATTTTAAAAAAGAAACACAAGGGGGAGGGATTTTGCTAGGTTTTAACAAGAGTTGCAAGAAAGACATAAGGGGCAGCAGGTTCCCAGCCCCACTGTTCACAATCCCCAGAACAGCTCACATTAGCACAGCCAGTGCCATACCGAGGCTAAACTGCACCCAAGGGCACGACCACCCTCCCATGCCCTTCCCCCAGCTCCCTGTGCCTGCCACACACACACACCCCGATTCACTTACGGGAGCCAGGGAGCCAGCACGGAGGCTGAGGAGGGTGGGGCCCGGGGGCGGGGCTTGGACTGGCACTCCAGCAGTAGGACCCGGCAGGCATGGCTCGGCGGCATGCGCCCTGGAACATGGGATACCCCATGTCCCCATTAGCAGTACGCCACTGAGCACAGCGCAGCTTAATAATGGAATGTGACCCTCTAGCTTTCTACTTTCAGAACAAAGGACTCAACTGGCTGTTCTGGGTTTTCCAGGCTGTGTGTCCGTGGTCTAGTAGTTTTAACCAGACCATGGACACACAGCCTCGAAAACCCACTGCACCCAGTTGATTCCAGCAGCAAAGGCCTTCAACAAACTTCAGGAAAGAGGAGCCAAACTTTGGGAAAGAGGGAATCTCTTGAAATAAGCAATGTGGCAGAAGAGTTAAAGATGCTCTTTTCCTGTTCTAGCAGATTCTATTCCAAGAGCGATCTGGATTATCTAGAAAACACATGAACTAGTCAAAGCTCTTTTGATTCTCCCTCCCATGAAGTAGAACTGTTTGAAACATTGGTTTCATCAGAAGACAGTATTTTGTGATCGAGACTCAGAAGCTGTGAGCCATTTGAAAATGCTTGCTGTGTCTATCTCCATGCAATCTTAGACCTAACTCTTCGCATCAGAGAAAAGTAGAGAAGTCTTTAATCTCATAACTCTTCTCTCTTCTCCTTGACTTTCATCTTTCCTTTGTCTCTTCACTTTTTTCCTACAGGGCTGCTATTAAGACAATGCTGTTCTTACCCGTTTTTCAATCACTCACATCACAAATGTGACAGTTCGCCATTTCAAATCGAGTTTAAGACTTCTCAAGCCCATGATGTTCTTCATGACTTCGAAATAGACACACTAGATTTCAAAGTCAAAAGCCCATCGGCACGTTTGATATCTCAAAAGGTCTAGTTGCTGGTGATGGTAGTCCTACATTTTGAAGCTCTTGGGAAGTCGGAACTCAGTCATAGGTTATTACTTCTGTCAATTTTTAGACCCATGATGACATTAAAAGATTTAATCTTTAAAGGACTTTGTTCTTAACATGTAAGAACATAAGAACGAGCCTGCTGGATCAGACCAAAGTCCATTCAGTCCTGCACTCTGCTACTTGCAGTGGCCCACCAGATGCCTTTGGGAGCTCACATGCAGGATGTGAAAGCAAAGGCCTTCTGCTACTGCTGATGCTACCGAGTACCTGGTCTGCTAAGGTATTTGCAGTCTCAGATCAAGAAGAATCAAGATTGGTAGCCATAGATCGACTTCTTCTCCATAAATCTGTCCAAGCCCTTTTTAAAGCTATCCAGGTTAGTGGTCATCACCACCTCCTGTGGCAGCACATTCCAAACATCAATCACATGTTGTGTGAAGAAATGTTTCCTTTTATTAGTCCTAATTCTTCCCCCCAGCATTTTCAATGAATGCCCCCTGGTTCTAGTATTGTGAGAAAGAGAGAAAAATGTCTCTCTGTCAACATTTTCTACCCCATGCATCATTTTATAGACTTCAATCATATCCCCCCTCAGACGTCTCCTCTCCAAACTAAAGAGTCCCAAACTAAAGTTGTCGTGATACTGCTGTGTTAGAAATCCTAAAACCTTTCATGCATAAAGAGCCATCACACTGCAATCAATTTATGACAACCCCATAGTGTTTTCAAGGCTAGCAGAAGTGGTTTGCCACAGCCCCACTCTGCACAATCACCCTGGGATTCCTCTGTGGTCTTCCATATAAATACTAACCAGCGACAACATGGCTTAGCTTCTGAGATCTCATGAGATCAGGCTAGCCTAAGCCTTTCAGATCAGAGCCTTAAAACCTGATTAGGACTCAAGAGTGCCAGCTAGACTGTCTAGGACAGGGGTCCCCAAACTACGGCCCGGGGGCCAAATGTGGCCCCCTGAAGGCATTTATCCGGCCCGCCAGGCATGGCGGCGATGGCTCCATTCATGTGCAGTGGGGGCTCGAGGGAGAGGAGGAACCGGCCCCAACGGCTGTTGATTGCAATTACATGATGGCACCCCCAAATCTCCATGAATTTTCTGACCCAGAGTTGGAAACCTTACATGTGGCAACTCCTGCTCCGCCCTTCCCTCTTGGCTACTGCATGTGTTGCTCTCAGGCTTTCTGTTCCGCCTCACTCCCATTGGCATCAGCCAGGCTGGTGATAGCAGATATTTCGCTGGCTGGCTGCTAGGGAGGAAGAACCCAGGAAGATACCTGATCCTGGGTTAGATGGAATGCTTCATTGAGAAAGTTCTGCTTTTTTTTTTTAACAGGAGAAGGTATTCCACAGCCTCCCCAACAATATTTGGAGCCCACCCTGTACTTGACATACTTTGGTCACTGTTCTAAAAATAGACCATGACAGAAAGGCTGAAAGGTGAAATCAAACATTTTACAATCATTTGTGCATAGGAATTCATAGTTTTTTTTAGTCCGGCCCTCCAACAGTCTGAGGGACAGTGTACTGGCCCCCTGTTTAAAAAGTTTGGGGACCCCTGGTCTAGGATCATGGACCTCCGGGGTTTAATTCAGAATAACCCAATTTGGGCCATCCTGTGAAATGCAATCCTTCCTGTGCTCTGTTTCACAGAAAGATGTCAGTTCAGTCAGTTGAGGTGCAGTGGTTGAGAAAGTTGTAAGCTTCCGCTTTAAAATATAGTCCCAAACGTCTTCAGGGGAACTCTGGTGCAAATCCCAACTAAACAGTGAAGCTCATTGGGTGAAACTGGGCTATTCACAAAAGGGCTCTTCCAAGATCTTCAGCACAGCTTTGCCTGCAGAGCAGGGTGGGGAGACTAACCTGTTGACAGATACCTGTTTCTATTGGTAGAAAAGGGAAAACCATGAGCTGCTTGAGTAAGATGTCAGATAAACACACCATGTCCCGCAGAGTTTCAAAGTCCACGTGGAGCTGCAGGGGAGTCATTTGCGACCCCGACACAAAAGGCTAAGTCCCAGTTTCCTGCCATCATCAATCTCAGCCTGCCACCACCTCCGCTTACCTGTAATTGAATCAGGAGCATCCGTGTTGCTGCCCCGCTGGATAAGCCTGGCTGCAAAGCTGTTCTCGTCGAAGGAGGTGCCGTTCTCCACTGGAACATCCTCAAAGGGGTTTACGGACGCGTCTGAAGAGACAGTGATATACTGAACCGCAAGCCACAGAGCGGTGCTTCCCTGGTGGTCCTTCAGTTCCAAATCAAGCCTTACAAGAAGAAAGGCAAATGTCTTATTTCCAACCTGTAACATTCTAAATGTAATTAGATTTAACTTACTTGCAACCCGTCTTCCAGTCTCATCTGGCCTCCAAAAAGAAGGCGCGTCACAAAGAAACACGATTTCGTAAGAGGACCGAAATGAGCAGTAGTGAAAACAGAACTGGCAACTAATAGAAAATCCTAAATGGATATCAAAGGTCTAATCCAGCGGTTCCCAACCTGCGGGTCGCAACCCCTTTGGGGGTCGAACGACCCTTTCACAGGGGTCGCCTAAGACTCTCTGCATCAGTGTTCTCGATCTGTAAAATGGATGTTAGGGTTGGGGGTCACCACAACATGAGGAACTATATTAAAGGGTTGCGGCATTAGGAAGGTTGAGAACCACTGGTCTAATCGTATGAAAGTGTTTGATCTGTTCCCTGGAAGAGGGAAATAAGCCCCATGGTGCAAAGTGGAAAGCTGCAGCACTGCAGCCAAAACTCTGCTCATAACCTGAGTTCGATCCTGACGGAAGTTGGTTTCAGGTAGCCAGCTCATGGCTGACTCATCCTTACGTCTATGTGAGGTTGGTAAAACGAGTACCCAGCTTGCTGGGGGTAAAGTGTAAATTAAGGGAATGGCAATGACAAACCACCCCATAAATGGCAAAACACCTCATAAATATAGTCTGCCTAGAAAACGGCATGATGTGACGTCACCCCGTGCATCTGTAATGACTCAGTGCTTGTACAGGGGACTAACTTTACTTTTCAAAGAGGAAATACATCTGACAAATAGGTCCCAGGAGGTTAGTGCAAAGTCTGGCTACCACTTCAGGTCTTTCCTCTAGTAGCCACCTGCGGAAGGTATGGGGGGGGGGGGGGGGTTTACCAATTTTGAAATGGGATTTTGCTCTCAGGAGGATAAGGGTACACTGGAGTGGCTTCTTTCCAGACAGCCACATGTTGAACTTTCCAAAGTCACATAAAACTGTTTGAAAGCTGAAAGCTTTCAGTCAAAGTGCTAAATGGGTACTAGTTTGCCGCAAACTGTATCACACAGCGATAAACAACACATCTTGAATATTCATCTACAGCTAAAATGTCAAATCTAGTAAAAGACCCCCACCTGGGGCTTTGGAGAATGGCAGCCTGTCCGGGTAACAAGGTGAACCAATTAGATGACTTGATATAAAGGAGCTTCAGATTTTCCCCTTCAGGTACTGTCATTTCCTCATGCTCAGACAAAGTCCCATATCAGAACCTCCACCCTATAAGCTACAGCAGCACAATAAAATCTATTTGATTAGCTTGTACAGACTTACTGTTTGCACTGGAGCAGCTGGCTAAACACTTGGTCGTTCCTCACGATGATGGAGGCGTGCAACGGAGTCCTAGGAAACAGAGGTCGGTTCCATTAGGGCAAAATCTCCCAAAGACTCCATAGCAAGGTCTCCTACGTAATTCAAGCAACCGCAGGTCTATTTCCAAAGAACACGAGACTAACCCGTTTCCTTGCTTGGCTCTCCCAGAACTGTTTTGATTTGCACAAGACCATAAGACCCATTTGAATATCAGCTCATGTGAGCGATGGATTTGGCAACCAAGTTTACAATTGACATTCTGATTTGCGAAGAACCTTCTGCAGCAGCTCAAGAAGCTCTACCAGCTATGCGCTTTTCAAACTCAGCACCCCCTCTCCTCCTTAATTCAATCCTTCCCTCCCCTATTCTCGAGCTCTCTCCCCAGCCATCAACTCATATGGGAAATTTGCATCAATATGCAAAGAACCTGTATCACAGTTGTAAAAGGCAGCACAATCCAGCCCTCTAGGCTTGAGCCCTTTCTGCACAGCACCGGGAGAGCGGGTTGCAGGTGGGACAAAGGAACCCGCTCTCCCTCCTGTCCTGTTTGCGTGCCTCCGTGCAGGCAGCAGCTGGAGCCCACAGAAGCAATGCGGGCTGTGATCTTGCCTTCACAAGGAGGCGCGTCTTTTTTTTTTTAACAAACTCACCTCCCATGCTGCGTAGCTGCGCAGAGAGGGCCTTTAAAAACTGGCGGCTGCAATCTGCATTACAACTAAAGAATCACAGATAGTGCGATTCTGGAAAAGCCCGGGTTGGGCAGGAAAACACGGAGCAGACTCGCATCAGGAGCGGGATCCGTGCGAAGCCCCCCCACATACACACGGGTTTTATCCCGTGGTTAGCCTGGGTTTATTGGCCCGTGCGGAAAGGGCCTTGGTGTGACTCCAGAAGCATATCCAACTTCAAGGCACACTCAGTATCGGACATCTGGCCCACAACAAGATCACTCTTACAACAAGTCCTGAAGATTCCCACATTGCAACGATGCCAGTGGGAAAGCCAAGCAGCATCCCAAGTAGGCAGAAGACCCAGGAGATCAAGCAAGCAGAGCTACTCCCGCATAGTCACCTTCCTTGGCTATCCTGCATGTTCGGATTGGCTCCTGCCTTTAAGAGGCACTCTGCAATCTTGGCCATCTCCGCCATCACGTCCGGCGCGTGCTTCTTGGGGTTGTAGGAAGCCACCAGGTGCAGGGGGGTCTCCTGTTCTCCCAGGGTTGCAGCATTCACCCGGGCGCTGTTCTTAACAAGGAAGTGAGCGGCAAACTTATCTCCTTCCAGGAAAAGCAAGGAAAGAGGAGAAGTCACACTTTGGCCAAAGGGATCATCACTGTAATGGTTCAAGCTTTATTCAAAACATGACCGAGGTAAAATACAACAGACACAAACAGTTTCGTTCAACAAAAGTTCCAATGCCATGATCTTGATAAAGCAGGGTCTAGTATTCCCATCAGTCTGGTGACCATTAATGTTTCTTAAACTGTTACCTGCAGTTATTTCCTAAAAAGCGATTGCTCTCACACACGCGTCCCCCCACCCTCCCAACCACGCCACGGATTTTTAGTCCCACAACATCCAAAATCAGAAAAGGATTGTGTAGATCAGGGGTCTCATACCTATGGCCCTCCAGATGTTCATGCGTTACAACTGCCATCATTGGCAGAGCTGATGGGAATTGTAGTCCATGAACATCTACAGGGCCATAGGTTGGAGACGCCTGATCTTCTTGTTGTTTCTCTACTGCTCTGGCTTTAGCCTCCGTTGCTTTATATTTTTGCATTTTGACCTCATGTGTAGCAGTCACATGGGCTAGTTTGGTAAAAGGAGCATTATGTGCTAATACGGAGATATGAGAGGTGATGAAGTTGTTCTGTCTGGCTATTCATGATAGGATAATTAAATAATAATAATTAAAAAGGAAAACAAATCCATGTCTATATAGACGCTGATACTTTTCGGAAGAGGACAGCCATTTTCGTCCTTCTAGGTCAGGGGTAGGGAACCTGCGGCTCGAGAGCCGCATGCGGCTCTTCTGCCCTTGCACTGCGGCTCCACGAGCTGAGCCTCTGCCCCCATCCTTGCCCACCCTGCAGGCAGCAGGGCGGGTGCACCAACTGCCTGCAGCCGGCTGGGCCGCGCTGCGGGCTTCCCCTCTCGCCTGCCCCATTGGAGCGGGGCGGGTGCTTTCCTGGTGTCCGGCGAGGCCGAGCCGCTGGCCCCATCCTTGCCCACCCTGCAGGCAGCAGGGCGGATGCATCCAGAATGAGCGGAGTAAAAGGTAAAAAAACCCCAATATATACAGTGTTATCTTTATTTTAAATGTCAAAAATTATTTGCGGCTCCAAGTGTTTTCTTTTCCCATGGAAAACGGGTCCAAATGGCTCTTTGAGTGTTAAAGGTTCCCTACCCCTGTTCTAGGTAGTTTAATGTTCTATAAGCCGTTAGCCCAAAGATAGAATAAAGTATTCTTGTTGTTGTCTTGCATTGTTACATAACAGAAGCAGGCCAATAAAAAAAGCCCCACTAAGTTTAAAGACAGATGCAGTCTCATTTTGCTAGAGAAAGATGTAACCCAAGATGCTGCTGTGCTCTTAAGCTCTCTGGGCATCACTGCCATGGCAACCAATTCCCAGCCGACCACATGAATACTCGGGCTGATCCCTTCTCTTGTATTAACAACTGTATCTATGTACATCAAGCCTCTTTGGGGAGGCTGACTTAGACGAGTGACGCCACACTGGTTATGACATAACCAGTTGACCCCGGTTAGGATAACAAACAGTGGGTGCCTCCAGAACCAGAGAGCCTCCTGTAAAGTCAGAACGGAGAGCTCATCTGCTACACACAATTCCAAACACATTTTGTTCATTCATCTTACCAAATTTATATCCCACCTTTCTGACCTCATCAGGCCAACAAGATAGCTACTGCGGATTAGATCCTACCACCTTGTGAATGGTTCTCCAGCTTTAGTATAAGATACAAAAACACGCGTGGCACATAGGCGCTGGCTCAAGCAATTTATATTACCTATTAGCTACTTGTAAAGTATGCCAAATTGTTGGCTATTGGACTTATCAGACTATTATATCTCCATAACACATATATCTGCACTTTAAATTCAATTCATGCAACAATTTATTACAAGACAACCTTCTCTCAAGTTCATAACCATGTAATTGTTAAACCAACAATGTCCATAATCTTGTAAATATTATTGCGTCAATGTCACCTGCGGTGACTGCGATACAAGTTCATAGAAATGACAATTAATGAAAATCCTGGATCGGTGCCTTGAATTACTTATAGATACCATCCCAATTCAAGGGCAGTCAAATTTCTCATCAAGCTTTAGAACACAAGCGGTCATCAAATCTCGCAGGTTTTCTAATCGGAATCTAGAATTTCATACAATTCAGAGACATACTGACCACCTGGAATCCTAATGTCAGTGGCTATGAATCTAAGATGCTGGCCAGCTGTGCGCAGACAGATACTTGGCAGGGCAGTGAACGGCCCTGACACAGGTATTTTTCTGCCTAGCATCCTGTCAGGCCCGGCTCCTGCCCAGCTTGGCATCAACTGGCTGGAGCCAAGGTCACACCTGCACTTAGAAGGAGGAGGAGGAAGAGTTTGGATTTATATCCCCCCTTTCTCTCCTGTAGGAGACTCAAAGGGGCTTACAATCTCCTTGCCCTTCCCCCCTCACAACAAACACCCTGTGAGGTAGGTGGGGCTGAGAGAGCTCTGAAAAGCTGTGACTAGCCCAAGGTCACCCAGCTGGCGTGTGTGAGTGTACAGGCTAATCTGAATTCCCCAGATAAGCCTCCACAGCTCAGGCGGCAGAGCGGGGAATCACACCCGGTTCCTCCAGATTAGAATGCACCTGCTCTTAACCACTACGCCACTGCTGCTCCTTGCTGTTATATGTATGTTAATGGGCCTTTCTGTTTCAATCGTTGTGCTTGTAACTGGTGACAGATGCTTCCCTCTTCCTCCCCCGGGGCAGGAGTGAGACTATCGCTCCTCCTTGAATCCTGGAAATCATAACAATACTGGTCCAAATACCGTACTTCTCTTATTCACCCTATTGTGGGAACAGGTGGGCTGGGGGATGGTGAAAAGTGGGAAAATTGGAGATATATGCAGGCTGCAAAAGTCAGGGCGCCAGCTTGGGCTTCTTGCAGCTAAGGTCCTGACACAGTTCAATAAAGCTCTTGAACCTTCCACGAGTCTCAATTTTTGGCCCCTTCCGCACATGCAGAATCCACTTTCAATCCACTTTGCAGCTGGATTTTACCATGCAGAATAGCCAAATCCACTTGCAAACAATTGGGAAAGTGGATTGAAAGCGCATTATTCTGCATGTGCGGAAGGGGCCACTGACTGGAGCAAAAGAGCCTAACACATCCTTACCCCTCTGAATAGCTTTATGCAACAGACTCCAGCCTCTCTTGTCCACCATGTCAACATCTGCTTTGTGACTGACCAGTGTCGCCGCAATGCTTTCCAGTCTTCGGGAGAGAGCCAGGTCTAAGGCCAGGTCACCGTTGCGATCAAGTTCGTTCAGCTTCCCAGGCAGCTGCGAGAACAGGACGAGAGGACTGGCGTTAGGTTTCATGAAACAGAACAGGTGTCCGGTGGCACTTTTATTCTCCACTGTCAGTATTGTAAAAATATACATGTTAGTTTTATTTCTCTGCTGCTGTTTAGGTTCCCAGATCACACAGAACAATTTTATATTCCCATTGCTGCTTACAGATCCTGACAACGCACAGTGTCGACAAGTTCTGTGTAGAAGCACTTAAAGAACATCGCGGGTTGGTCTGTACAAGAAAGCAGGCTTAATGATTTGATAGCTATAGCCTTCAATTTATCAATTTTACTATTCCCCTATGATCCAGGGGTGGCCAACCTGTGGTGCTCCAGATGTTCATAGACTACAGTTCCCATCAGCCCTTGCCAGCATGGCCAATTGGCCATGCTGGCAGGGGCTGATGGGAATTGTAGTCCATGAACATCTGGAGCGCCACAGGTCGGCCACCACTATGCAGATCCTGCTGTTATAGTTTTTTAAGTTTTTACTCCCTTTTAATATTTGTGCATTTATGCTTTTATCTTACATCCTGTATTTTCCCATACCTTTTCATGTTCCCAATTTCCTTTTACCAGTAGGTTTTCTCTCTTTTTTTTTAGATACGTATTTACTGTTTTAATATAACTCATTGTTCAGTTTTACTTTGTTTTACCTTACGCTGGTGTGTGACCGTAATAAAGACTGACTGATGGTTCATACTGAAGTACATGCTGTTAGTCTTTAAGAAGCCACTTAACACACTAACAATTAGATACCTTTTGCAGTTAGATGCCATAAAACAACCAACAACAGGTGTTAGAATTCCAGTGCTTGTTTTACCTCTAAAACGGGTGCTAATGAAATATAAGGGGTCAGCCTGCTTCTAAAAGGGCAAAAGAATACTTATTTAACCTCAAATATGCCTCGCCTTTCAATTATTTTCACCGTTGCTGCTAATCCTGCTCACGTGCTGAGTTCCATTGTGGACGATTGTCCTTTTTCGCTTCAGCTTTTCCTACAAACCGTCTCGAGACCTTTTGCCCCTGCTCTCTATGCCAGAAAGCTTTCCAAAACTAACCCTTGTGCAGATCTGGATGGCCACACTGTACCTGGGAATCCATTTCGATAAGGTACAGGAACACCACATCTTCCCTCTCCACTTTAATAGCTTTGTGCAAAGGAAATTCCGTTTTGGATTTGATCATCTTGTACAAGAGCTGCGCGCTCATGCTGCTGAAGTCCTCTTTCCTCAAGTCATCCTGAGAGGGGAAAGGGAAAAAAAGAGCTGAAAAGGGGTTTGCCCCACTCCCAACTACCACAGCAGTATGTTAAGACACTGGTGTATTATTTCAGAGCCATTCAGAGTATAGGCCAGTGATGGCGAACAAAGTGCCAACCCGGCAATTTAACCTGAATACTGAGGTTTTAGTTTAGAAAAAGCAGTTGGCTCCGAGGTGTACGTTACTCGGGAGTAAGCTTGGTGGTAGTCGTTGGCTCTGCTTTGAAGCAACCAAGCAACTCTTCCAACTGGTGAATCACGACTCTAGGAGGGTTTACTCAGAAGCAAGCCCCATTGCCAGAAACTGAGCTTACTCCCAGGTAAAGGATCGCGCTTGAGTTCTTTGCATGAAAATCAGTGGGGTTTAACAGCGCTTAACGGGGTTGCCTACACTGCTTCCCCAAAACTAGGTCTTAAGTTTAATGCTAATAATTGAGCCCAGTGGCCCAGGCCAGCCTAGATGTGTGTGTGTGTGTGGGGGGGGGGGGACTCTGTTTATGCATGCCCACAGAGAGGGCTCTGAGTGCCTCTTCTGGCACCCGTGCCACAGGTTCGCCACCACTGATATAGGCCCTGGACGGAGGCCTACACTGCAGGGAAGCTTCACAGGCTATCCATTTCTCCAGCAGCTATTTCAAGGTGCAGCCAACTGCTAACCATGAATCCCACCATGCAATGACCTTGCCCACTTTCCTGAAATACGGACAGGGTGAATTCAGCACTCAGGAGAGCCACAGGTAACTTCCAAGTCATTGTGTCTGTTTTCTTTAGCTTATTGATGTTGTTGTTTCGTTTGCTTGCTGTAACCTGCAACCACTGAATGTAACCAAGCAGTATGTGATATTTTATCATGCCTGCCCATGCTCCTTCCACCAACCAATAATTAATCTCTTCCAGGTCTGCATTTTATTACTAATTAGAGAAATGATGGAGAGAGAGGGGAGGGAGGGGTGGCATGCAGGGGAAGGGGAGGGAGGGAGGGGAGGGAGTAAGGGGTGGCATGCAAGGGAAGGGGGAGGGCCCCTGGCATCTGGACATGGCCCACCCACCCTAGCAGAGGCAGAGGGAGGGGTGGCATGCAAGGGAAGGGGAGGGAGGGGAGGGAAGGAGGGAAGGAAGGAAGGAAGGAGGGAAGGAAGGAAGGAAGGAAGGGGTGGCATGCTAGGGAAGGGGAGGGAGGGGAGGGAGTAAGGGGTGGCATGCAAGGGAGGGTTTGATTCCCCACTCCTCCATCTGAATTGCGGAGGCTTATCTGGTGAACCAGATGTATTTCCGCACTCCTACACTCCTGCTGGGTGACCTTGGGCTAGTCACACTTCTCTCGGAACTCTCTCAGCCCCATCTACCTCCCAAGGTGTCTGTTGTGGGGAGAGGAAGGGAAAGGAGTTTGTAATCCACCTTGAGTCTCCTTACAGGAGAGAAAGGTAATATGTAAATCCAAACTACTACTCCTTCTGCCTCCCCCCACCCCCACCGCAACCTGGGGTACGTGATCTCCCAAGGGTACGCACCAACAACACTACTTAATTCATTTTCCACTGACTTCACCTAAAGTACCATCTTTAGTACATTCAAGTATTTAGAGCTTCATTGTTAAACACAAGTTACCAGTTTTGTGTTCAAGCCTTTCTTGCGTGCATGGATCACTTTAATTCCATTTTATTGCCCTAATCACTGAAAATGTATCTCTGAGCAAACTGCACAATCTGATCATCTATAATAAGCCAATTTGCTCCCACTCTACAAATTGTTTTCACTGAACAACCTCAGGAACGACACTGCAATTCAGTAATCAAACACCAGAAACCTCTTGTTTTCAGTGCAAGCAGAGTGTGCCTATTCAGGTGATAACATCCCACCTTAAGAAGAAGAAGAGTTTGGATTTATACCCCCCCCCTTCTCTCCTGTAAGGAAACTTAAAGGGGCTTACAATCTCCTTTCCCTTCCCCCCTCACAACAAACACCCTGTGAGGTAGGTGGGGCTGAGAGAGCTCCGAAGAACTGTGACTAGCCCAAGGTCACTTAGCTGGCTTGTGTTGGGGTGCACAAGCTAATCTAGTTCACCAGATAAACCTCCACAGCTCAAGTGGCAGAGCGGGGAATGAAACCTGGTTCCTCAGATTAAACCGCACCTGCTCTTCACCAGAATTCCCCACTTGCATCCTTCAGTGGCACTGTAGTAGTACACAGCAGCTCACAGACAGAAATGTTTGTAATTACCATCAACCAAAAGAGCCACATTTACTTCCATCCCTGGACAGAGTCCTACACTGCAGGGAAGCTTCACAGGTTACCCATTCCTCCAGCAGCTGTTTCAAGGTGTGGCCAACTGCTAACAATGAACCCCACCATGCCATTACCTTGCTCACTTTCCTTAAATTCAATTCAATAAGCCTTTATTGGCATATACACAATAGTATAAAAATACAGTTCCAGTCAAAAAGTGAACAGTAAAAAACTTTGCGTTTGTCATACATTCAGTTTACAAACTTCTGACAAAAACTTTGCCACTATAAGGCAACAATGAAAATCCTGACAATTTAAAAGCGTAACTACTTTATCTGATTCAGTATAATCAATCATAGAGTCTATGGCTTGGGATAACAGATTGGATCGGAGTTCTTGGTATAATAAGCAGTTCAGGAGAATGTGTGGGATCCCACTTTTCCTTAAATACGGACAGGGTGAATTCGGCGCTCAGGAGAGCCACAGGCGGCTTCCAAGCCATTGAACATCACTACAATACAGTCTTTGCAGCACATATGAAATGGCTCTTAAACTGCAACAGAAAATAGCAACAACCCAAAGAAGGAACATGCTTGATTCAGCACTATCCTTTACAGAGAATCTTGCCTTAGAACGTAGAGTACAAAGGCCCATTTATGATAGTTAAGAGTTAGAGCCAGATCTTAGGATATCATTTTCAAGCACTCCTGGCTCCAATCCCTTGGTACTTACCCAATGACTGGCAATGATCTCAGCACAATAGTTCATTAAAGTGCTGGCATCCAGCTCCTCAGCAGTCTGATAAAAGCGGATGCAATTCCTGACGTTAACCAGCGACATGACTCCCTTTTCACATCTAGCAAGGAAAACAGGGGAGAAGAACATCAGTAACTAGACATCCAAGAGATCTGCTGCAGGGAGCAAGGTGGAGCCCAAGGCAATGACTTACTCCACTGGACAGATACAGATCTAAAGCTGCCTTACAACAAATCAGACCACTGTTGCATCTTGTCCAGTATTGTATACTGTGACAGGCAGAGGATCTTCTCCCCCTAACATGAACTTGGGACTTCCAGTATGCAAAGCATGCCTTATCCCTGAGCCATGACTTCTAAGCAGCCCATGAGAGTTTAAGGTCCCATTTCAACCTGGAGGCACCTACTGTTTTGACAGATATGGGGGTGGGGGTGGGGAGGAGACACGGATCCACCAAAACACCAAGGGACCGCATATCTGAGGGACCGCATCTCCCCGTATTGTCCCGCTAGGACCCTCCGCTCTTCAAAGGAGCGCCTGCTGGAAATCCCTGGCCCAAAAAAGATCGGACTGGCCTCCACAAGGGCCAGGGCCTTTACAGCCCTGGCCCCTACCTGGTGGAACAGGCTCCCTCAGGAGACCAGGGCCCTGCGGGACCTACAGAGTTTCCGCAGGGCCTGTAAAACGGACCTGTTCCGGCAGGCTTTTGGCCAGCCGTAATGACCATCAGACCCCATATCATCTAGGCCTCCCGTGGTTGGGGTTGGGAGGATGAAGTCGCCATACTTGTATACAATTGTTGAGCTGGGAATTTTAATCTGCTGTTTTATATTGGTTTTATTGTATTATGTGATATGAAAATGCTGTACACTGCCCTGAGCCTCCGGGGGAGGGCGGTTTAAAAATGTAATGAATGAATGAATGAATGAATGAATGAATGAATGAATGAATGAATGAATGAATGAATGAATGAATGAATGAATGAATGAATGAATGAATGAATGAATGACGGTGAAAGGAGCCCTCAGCTCTGCACTTCCAGTAACACACAGTAACACAAGATGATGACAAGACACACAGTGGAATTGTTCGCTTGAGGGGATGAATGGACCACGGTCGAACCACCATCAGCCCACTGACAACGCGTGCCAAGGCCAGGATCACCTACAGTAGGGGTGGCTGACCTACGCTGCTCCAGATGTTCTTGGACTACAATTCCCATCAGCCCCTGCCAGCATGGCCAATTGGTGGGAACTGTCATCCAGGAACATCTGGAGCACCATAGGTTGGCCACCTCTGACCTACAGACACATTTTGCATGATTTAAAACAGCGACATCTGAATATGAAGCCACCTCCCCCAAAGCCCCAGGAACTAACGATCTGCAGCAGGACCAAGAGCCAATTTGCACCCAGCTTGGCTAATTATGAGGCAGACGCAATGGCTTATTCGGAGGCTTGCCTTTCCCTCAGGAGCTGCAGCTGAAACCTATTTGCCAGTTTCATCAGCTCCGTCAGGAACACGTCGTCTTCTCTCAGCTCCAGCTCATCTGTATAGATCCAGCGCAGCATCGCCATGGTTACCTCTGAGTCAGCATCTGGGGAATAAGCATCAGATATATTACCGGGGTGGGGATTGTTGAGCCTTGTGTCAATTTACTTTAGGGGTCACCAAGCAGGGACAGCACTAGTCAAACTCAGCCGTCTGGTCTGACCAGCCGGAAGCAACCCAGATGCAAAATAAACACAAAACACAGAGTAGCAGCTACAGGTAGATGACTGGCCGGTAGAGCATTTTGCAAGCAGAAGCCGCCAACATGTAAAATCTAAAATAATTCATTTTCTATCATGACATCAGTGTTTTCCCAGTCCACGGGAGTAGGGTACAAGTGTTGAATTAGCAAAAACTCCATCATACATAAGCAAAGCATATTCTGATGGCCTGTCTTCAGAGGTGTAATCAGAGTACTACTTCACTCCGTGTCAAGAATGCGCAAGGGAATCGTTGCATCCCGTTGGAAAACTGAAAGAGATCTGAACACAGAACTCTGGGAGGACCAAGTTAGAAAACATGGCACGCTGGCCAAACTAACAACTTTGGTGAACAGACGATCAAAACAAGAGTTTGATGAGAAATTGAATTGTATTTTTTTATCTGAGGCTGAACCAATTGTGTAAGATCAACAATAGTACGATTATTCAGTTGTGAATAAATCAATTATGCAAGATTAATAATAGTAAGATTATTAATCTGCGAATGATTAAGATGCAAGTCACTGATTATTCGATGCTTATGGCTGTTTTGGAATTAAACGCTAGAAGGTAACGAATTTTAAAATTATAGAATGTTCTCTCTCGAGGATAGCAGTGTTAGTAGCTTAAGATCCAATGTATTAGAATGTATATAACTTATGAGTAGCTATATTTCTTTCTTTTTTCTTTCTCTTTTTCTCGCTCTATATTTCCTTTTCATGTTTATGAATTATATATTGAGAAAATCAATGAAATATTTATTAAAAGAAAAAGAAACAAGAATACAATCTAATGTATTGTCGAAGGCTTTCGTGACCAGAATCACTGGGGTGCTGTGTGGTTTCTGGGCTGTATGGCCGTGTTCTAGCAGCATTATCTCCGGACGTTTCGCCTGCATCTGTGGCTGGCATCTTCAGCCCGGAAACCACACAGCACCCCAATACAATCTAATGTTAGCCCAGTCCTTGGATTACAACCAAACCCACAGGGCTTAACAGTAATAAATCAGAATGGATGAGCCATCTCTGCTGGAGATCTATTACTATTAAACCCTGACAAAACAGCCTCATCCAAAATCTCCCCCGATCTTCTGGTTTCCACAAAACCAGTGTTGAGTAGAGTCAACTAGGCTCTGAGAGACCCAGTCTTGAATCCTGCTTTCACTTTGCCTCCAAGTTATGGATTTCTAGCTCACGGGCAGACTGAGTGCTTATCAACTCCCTAAAATAATCCCCAAGACTTTAAAAGGGAAGCCAACCTTGTTGCTTCCAGATCTCCGGTGGACAGCTCCACCACTTGGTTCATTTGTTGGCCTAATTTTTTTGCCAGTTAATGGATAGTAACTCGGATTGTTTTTTAAACAGCAAACTGCTCAAAAACTGACACACGAGAAAAGTATATAAACATAGTAAATAACAATGTATTATTGAAGGCTTTCACAGCCGGATTCAACTGGTTGTGGTGGGTTTTTCGGGCTGTGTGGCCGTGGTCTGGTGGATCTCGTTCCCAACGTTTTGCCTGCATCTGTGGCTGGCATCTTCAGAGGTGTATCTGTGTATCTTTCCCTCTGTGACCACGGCCACACAGTTTGGAAAATCCATCACAACCAGTTAGTAAATCACACATTCTTCCAACGTGGTGTAGTGGTTAAGAGCAAGTGGATTCTAATCTGGAGAAACGGGTTTGATTCCCCACTCCTCCACCTGAGTGGCAGAGGCTTTCCGCACTCCTACATTCCTGCTGGGTGACCTGGGGCTAGTCACAGTTCTCTCAGAACTCTCTCAGCCCCACCTACCTCACAAGATGTCTGCTGTGGGGAGAGAAAGGGAAAGGAGCTTTGTAAGCCACCTTGAGTCTCCTTCCAGGAGAGAAAGGTGGAATATAAATCCATTCTTCTTCTTCTTCAAAGGGCACGACATTCCCTTGACAAAAAGATGCTGGTGTCATTAGCTGCACAATTATATATTAATATTATGCAGTCCTATAAAAGCATCCTGTGCTTTTAAAGGCTCAGATGGGCTGCTTACTGTAGCCTTTTTGATCAACATATCCATGCCAGGGGCTCTGGTTTATTCCTAGGCTCAAGATGCTTGTTTTGGTAATGTGCTAGGGGAAAAAATCACTTGCAGGAACAGCATGGTTATGCATCTGTTCACCAAGACAAGGAAAACACAAGCCCCCCACCCCCCCACACACAAGTCTTGGTGCAGGCAGGGTTTGTTCAAAAAAGGGGTATTTATAGTTTTTCTGCAGAGTGGGAACTGTCCTCCCGTCCAACCCCGGGAAGCAAGCTGAAGTGCTAACATTAGAAACAGTCATGCAGGCAAAAGAGCAAAGGATGCTATACTGATCATGTGGAGCAGCCATATATCACACACATATATATACACCCTAAGGCACTAAGCACTACAAAGGGCAAGCAGGCACCCTCTTTTTCCAGCAGTATCGATATTTTCCAGCTGTAGTTTCCATAAGGAAAGCCATTCCTAAAATCCTGCAGTTTCAGCTCCACTCTGTTTCTTACATCTAATTGGAGCAGCAGTGGCGTAGGAGGTTAAGAGCTCATGTATCTAATCTGGAGGAACCGGGTTTGATTCCCAGCTCTGCCGCCTGAGCTGTGGAGGCTTATCTGGGGAATTCAGATTAGTCTGTACACTCCCACACATGCCAGCTGGGTGACCTTGGGCTAGTCACAGCTTCTTGGAGCTCTCTCAGCCCCACCCACCTCACAGGGTGTTTGTTGTGAGGGGGGAAGGACAAGGAGATTGTAAGCCCTTTTGAGTCTCCTGCAGGAGAGAAAGGGGGGATATAAATCCAAACTCTTCTTCTTCTTCTTCTTCTAATTTTTTTAATGGCAGCGTTTAGCCTCCTGCAGCTTATATTTTGATTCTATTTATATAGATAACATTTTAACTGATTTATTACCATTAACGTTGGGGATTTTTTTTTTCTACTGCCTCAACAGCATGTCGGAATTATTTCTCGCAAGTCGCCTCGAAAGTACGGGTTCAAAAATTTTTACAGAACTAAATGAAACAACGTTACTTGGAAGAAAGCACACTCCAAACGCACGTGCAATTTTAAGGAACGCTGAACAATCATTACCAATCCTTAGTCGCTGTCGCCGTCATAATATGCTTATTACACTCAGCGACCAGTTCGAATAAACAGTAATCTACTGTACAGTCATTTATCTGTATCAGCAGGAAGAGAGTATATACAAAGATTAAAACCATAATTTCAGAAAGAATACTTCCTGAAAGAGATGTATAAAATTCCATCTTTCTAGGTAAAAACTATATGCAAAATTATAATATATTTAAATGACGGGCCCCCCCTTAATGTCCACCCATATGCTATTTCCTTCAATATTTACAAATTAATACACAGAATCGCGCTACTATCCTTGTAACTCAATTATCCTCACCAGTGGTGGGATTCAAATAATTTAACAACTGCTGGCAGGGGATGATGGGAACTGTAGTCCAGAACATCTGGAGGGCCGCAAGTTTGACACCTGTGTTTTACAAGAACTATTTTAACAACTGGTTCTGCAGAAGTGGTGTGAGCCTGCTGAATCCCACCACTGATCCCCACCCATTAGCAGGTATTCCAGTTTGCCAGTTAAAAGCTTTCTTGAGCACTTTCATCAAGTCACCAACAGATGAACCTGACAAATGTTACGCACACTTTTTAAAAAAATTAAAATGTCTCCGAAACTGAACAGAATCAGAAAAGAACGAGGTTCACCTTTATGAAGTCCCACACTACAACCTTTAAAGCCCTAATGGGAACCTCCACGTTGAGAGGCAGTCAACCTTTGAATATCAGTGCAAAGGGGCAATATTCAGGGGAAGGCCTCAGCCTCTATGCTCTGTTGTTGGGCCTCCAGAAGAACTGGTTGACCACTGTGTGAGGCAGAATGCTGACGAGATGGACCACTGGACTGATCCAGCAGGACTCTTCTGATGATCGAAACAGTCTGGGACCATGTTGCCTAAACAAAATCAGAAGCCATGCCAACTCAAGTGTTTAGGTTATCACCGACGGTCCTTTTGGTGTGAACTAAATCTGGTCCACAGTCCATCTGGTTGTGGGTGGGGGCAAGCAGCAAAGCTACAGTTGGTTATTGGGCTTGGATGCTTTTATCGCTGTCGCCTGCTCTGAGGGTTTTTTCCCTGAATAAAATGGCAAGATATATGCTTTTTTCACCAGCTAACAGATAACATGTACTCCTGTCTGAACCACAATGAATGGCCACATAAGGAAGCCCTCTCTGTGGCAGGGGCAGAGCTCTGGAGTTCTCTCCCCAAGAGAGTTTTGCCTAGACCAGGGGTGGCCAACCTATGACACTCCATATGCTCGTGGACTACAATTCCCATCAGCCCCTGCCAGCATTGGCCATGCTGGAATGGGCTGATGGGAACTGTAGTCCACGAACATCTGGAGCTCCATAGGTTGGCCACCCCTGCCTCTGTTCATGTTGCAAAGGCTTAATGTATATATATATATACATTAAGCCTTATATATATATATATTTCTTTTTAGTGAATTTTTTGCAAGCTAAGGTGCTGTGGCACTTAGTGGGATTCAAGTCTGGTTTTTAAATTAGCATCAGTAAACTGGTTCTGGGTCTTAATTCTTAATTTTAGGATGCTGACATTGCTGTACTATCATTATGGCAACTTGTGTTTTCGCTGTCCTTTAACCTACCCTGGGATACCATTTCATGGAAAATCAGGATATCAGTTACTGGATGGATAAAGCTGCTGTCCCTTCCAGCAGAATCCATCTTTTTTCCTTTCTGGTTAGCGTTGCTCCATTCCACCAAGCCACTCCTTTTCAATAAAACCACAGATTCTAAAAAAGCCCAAAGTTTCCTGTAAAATTTGGGGAACTGCGTGCAAGTCAGTCGGCTTTTTGTTCACACCGCTCAGTTTTTATGAAAGCTGCAAGCCGACTGGCTACAAGGGAAAGAAGGCAAGGACAAAAACTCCAAAACAAATACGCTCCAACTCTCCAAAGATATACGGCTGCAGTTACAACCGCGCTTCACACGGAAGCGGTGCAGGGGCAGCTTCTGACGGAGCAAACAAAGGAATAATCAGGCGGTTACAAGCATCTTTGTCTTGGGGCTATGTCAAGCTCCCGCTCGGTTAAGACGAACAGAGCGCCACACTTCGCGTCCACATCATTAAAGCGAAAAGAGGACGGGCCACTGATTTAACTGGCATTAACACCCGTCTCTGAAAGGCCGCCAGCACGTTTCAGAGACAAAAGCTTCATAATTAATGGATCAAGTGGCTCTTTCTGTAGTCCCGGCACCTCCTTCTGAAGGATACCGCCCTCCTCTCCCGAAGAGGCCTTTCATCAGCACTTCCAGAGGCAATGAAAGCGTCTCACTCAAACACACACACACACACACACACACACGCACACGACACTGCGCCCATCAGAAACTAACCTGACAGATCCAGCTCTTCAGTCGACACCAGGTTGGCCAGACTCCAAGCCTCGCTGCGAGCTGCCAATACAAATTTGTGAGCGCTGATGTACTTGTCTCCAACCTTTATCTTCAGGTCACTGAAGAGATACAACGTACACCTGAGTTTAGATGGCTGAATGACTTCATGGAACTGTAATTAATTCAGGAGAGCCTGCCATGGGGGACGTGGGGTAAAATATCACTGCATCGGGATCCCCACTATGTTTCTGCCGTCCGTGGCTCCTTACAATTCCAAGAACCACGAAGCAAAAGGCACCTGCACCCTATATTCTTACAGAAGCATTCGAAAAATGTGATGGAAAGAACTTAGAAACCAAGAGTGCAACCTATACATTGGGCTTTTCTGAGTTCTAATCCCCATGTCTATTATACAACCCACCAGTTTTGGAAGAAAAGCGTTCCAGAAGAAATGCAAAACACCTCATTTTTTCACTGATCTTGAGATCTCTTATCAGCTATTACAAAGTCTTGCGATCCCATGAAAACTAACATGTTCAATCGCGGCATCACCTTTTGTGAACCATGTGGTTGGTGTCATGAAGTGACAACACTCTGAGGACAGAGCTTATACCCACAGCTGCGAAAACAGAAAAGTTAGAAGTTTGAAAGTCCAACTAACTCCCCAGGAGGAGGTCTGAACTATCACACTGACGAAGGCGGAGAAAACCAAGGCCCGATTAAAAGAGCATGCAAGAGATAGATATACTATATGCATTTTTCTGCACTAACTTGATACTTGTCATTTCCAGAAAGTCATATTTATTGCATTCTGCCTTATCTCTTAGCCGAAAATCAATTCCCAAACCAGAACGTAACAACTTCTAATACAGACCTCAACAATAAGAACAGGTTGTCTGGAATACAGCAAAGCTACAAGCAGGAACGCACTGGAAGGGTCCCAGGCCACAACTGCTTCTCACCCGAGCCTCTCAAACAGCAATGAAGTTAGTGCCGCCTGAACAGGCAGAATTGGCAGCGGCCCATATTTCCATCAGCCCTCGAAGAGCTAAATACATCACTGATCCCTTATTTCACAGTGCCCTTGAATACACAAAGCTTTAAATCCCCGACTAGTTAAATGAAGTGAAATTGAAGTCCCTGTTTCCCTTTTTAACAACAACAAAAAAAGACAGATCGATCCCACCAAGTGTAGAGCTAGTATGGCCTAATAGATGGTGTCAGACTGACTAGAGAGAATGGGGTTTAAATCCCCATTCAGCTGTGTTGCCTGCTAGATTGCCTCAAGCCAGTCACATGGTCTCAGCCTCAACAAACTTACAGAAATGATGGCAGAAGTGGGGAGGGATGGAGAGTTTGACCAGGTATGACGCAGTGGTTAAGGGCAGGTGGATTCTAATCTGGAGAACCAGGTTTGATTCCCTACTCCTCCACTTGTTTATCCAACATCCAGGTTTGATTCCACAATCCTCCACTTGAGTGGCAGAAGCTGATCTGATGAAACAGATGTGTTTCTGCACTCCTACATTCCTGCTGTGCCAAACATAATTTGTTCAGAACTCTCTCAGCCCCACCTACCTCACCAGGTGTCTGCTGTGGGGAGAGGAAGGGAAAGGAGCTTGTCAGCCACCTTGAGTCTCCTTACAGAGAGAAAGGTGGGGTATAAATCCAAACTCTTCTCCTCCTCCTTCTTCTTCAAGAAAGACCCTTTCCATTAAAAAATATCCAGGCTGTCTTATGAAACCAACATCGTTGAAAAAAAACCTACTAGTTCAAAATCAGTGTTAAGAACAACAACCAATATTTATTATGGTCCAGAATTTGTTAATTTCACCAGTGTCCAAACTAAGAAAATGTCATTATAAATTTTGTTTTAAAACGCATATCAAATGTCAAATAAAAGACCAGTACTCTACCACAACTATAAACAGAACGTGTAGTCTTCAGTTAATCTATGATTCTCTTCTCCGTATATAAAATGTTTGGCCCTCCTCCTTGCTTATCAGAGCACTTCGTTTTGTAACAACCGAATAACAGAATATCAGTGTGAAGAATGACTAACCTAAGACATTAGTTATCAAAACAACCAAACCAATGCAGAAAAAATAGTAACTTCCAATGAATTCCAAAGCTGACTAAAGCATGACTAACTAGATTCAGTGAACTACGAAGGAAGCTGGTAAGAAGGAAGTCGATTCATTTGAAACGTGGCATTGAGGAGAGTTCCACAGATATCGTGGACTGTCAAAAAGACAAATAAGTTGGTTCTAGATCAAGATAAGCCTGCTCTCTCCCTGGAAGCTAAAATTACTAAACTCAGGCTATTATACCTCGGTCACATTATGAGAAGACAAAAATCACTGGAAAAGACTATAACGCTAGGAAAAGCTGAAAGCAGCAGGTAAACATGGCCCCTTCCGCACACGCAAAATAATGCGTTTTCAAACCACTTTCACAACTGTTTTCAAGTGGATTTTGCTACTCCGCACAGCTTCAAAGAGCACTGAAAGCAGTTTGAAAGTGCATTATTCTGCATGTGCAGAATGAGCCCATGAAGACCTAATGTGAGATGGAGTGACTCTATTTATAAAGTAAGCCGTAGCCCTCAGTGTGAAAGACCTGAGTAAGGTTGTTAATGATAGAACATTGAAGAAGAAGAAAAAGAGGAGGAGGAGAAGTTTGGATTAACACCCCGCTTTTCTCTCCTATAAGGAGAGTCAAGATGGCTTAACAAGCTCCCTTCCCTTCCTCTCCCCACAACAGACCCCTTGTAGGGGGCGTGGGGCTGAGAGAGTTCTGTAAGAACTGTGACTAGGTCACCCCAGCAGGCTTCATGTGTAGGAGCAGGGAAACAAATCCAGTTCGCTAGAGAAGTGTCCGTCGCTCATGTGGAGGAGTGAGGAATCAAACCCAGTCCTCCAGATTAGAGTCCACCATTCTTAATCACTACACCATGATGCCTAGGGTCACCACACATTGGAAGTGACTTGACGGCACTTAACACACACACAATCAAATCCAACAGTGTGCGCAGGGACAGCCCTGGCATAGTTCAAGTACTCCAAACAGCCCCCCCCTTTCAATAAAGCAGGCTTCTAAGCTAGAGTGGTACTTGCACCTTCAGAAGGAAGAAACAGGATTAGAAGGGAGAAGGGGGCAGTGTTCCATTTCTACACAACACCGTCCACGGATGAACGCAAATGCTGCCAGCCCCAACACAAGAGAAGCTGCAGAAGCATTCTGAAAGGACGCGGACTGCATTGTAAACACATCACGTTAGTGGAGCAAGTCATACAATGCGAACCTACCATCCAGCTACATTACTTTCTCAAAATAGAACAACCCAACCCTGCTGTCACTAACACATCTACTCCTCAGCAATGAGATACGCACGCACCCCCCAAGTATACTAGATAGAAGAACAAAAGCTTACACAAGGTAAAGGACTTATTAGTCTTAAATAACATAAGACCGGGGTGGTTTTTTTTTGCTACAACAGATTAACACGGTCACCTCACTGGAAATGGGCTGCTAGCTTATGAAAACATTTTGCAGTACTTTGTAGCATCCGCGGCTTTTCTCTTCACCTCTGTTTTATAAAGAACTGAAATCCAGGAGGTTTCATGGCATAGACCAGGTATATCCTACCCCAAGGAGCTTATAATCTAAAACTGGTCCACGGGAGAAATGGTGGGGAGGGAAGAAGAAAGCGAATATTCACTCTACTCATGCATATTTCGTTTTGTAGAGGTGTCAAATTCATTTTGTTATGAGGAGTAGATATGACATAAATGTGACTTGGTTAGGCCGAGCCCAGCAGGGCTTTCTGCCTCAGGCGAATCCCCAGCACGCTCACCAGATCGGTGGCGGGGAGGTGCCTGCCTTGGCTGAAAAGCCCACAGAGTTCTCCAGGCCAGATTAGGAGTGGGAGAAGGGTGCCTGGAATGGTAACTCTAGATCGGGAGCTGTGGGGGGTTGCCTCAGCTGGCTTGTGGGCCTGACAGCCAGTGTGGTGTAGCGGTTAAGAACAGGTGGATTCTAATCTGAAGAACTGGGTTTGATTCCCCACCTGAGTGGCAGAGGCTTATCTGGTGAACCTGGGGCTAGTCACAGTTCTTTGCAACTCTCTTAGTCCACCTACCTCACCAGGGGTCTGTTGTGGGGAGAGGAAGGGAAAGAAGCTTGTAAGCCACCTTGAGTCTCCTTACAAGAGGAGCTATTTTTCTTCTTCTTCCTCATCTTCTAACAAGGGGCCAAGTATGACTCCCTTGGGTTACGTCAAAGGCTTCGTGGAAAGGGCAGGTTTTGGAGGAACTAAGGTGGCATCATACTGGTTAAAAAAAACAGGTAAAAAAAACAAAAGGAGAAAGCAGGAGGTAATTTGAGAGAAGAAGAGACCTTTTAAAGGCCAAGGATAGAACTGGAGGACAGAAGTTCCCAGGAGTATCAGGATAGGAGGACAGCGCCACAGAGGGCTCTGAAGGGATCCTGCTAGATCTTACCTGTACTGCTCCTGTTCATACAGCTCAGCCACAATGGCCAGCAGCCGACTGATGAAGGAGTCACTGGCATTCCCTTTATTCGACTGAGCAGCCAGGAGGGTGCACCTTCTCTCCGTCTCCGTGAGCTTCTTCTGCAGCTTGACATATTCCTGGCGGAGAAGCATCAAGTGTTTCTCCAATTTAGCCACTTCTTCTGCAAAGATAAAAGTCAAACAAACAAAATATATGAACAAGAAGGGGGGGGGGGTTCAACTAAATGGCGGAACACATGCTTTGAATACAGATGAGTCCCCAGTTCGATCCTCAGCAGATACCAAGGAAAGAGCTTCAGTGGTAAGCGCCCAGAAAGAATATTCTCTGCCAGAGGCCCCTTCTGCACATGCAAAACAATGCCCTTTCAATCCACTTTGCAGCTGTGCGGAATAACAAAACCCACTTGCAAGAAATTGTTGCAAGTGGATTGAAAGTGCATTATTCTGCAAGTGCGGAAGGGGCCCTCGTCCCCAGAGAACCGCCGCCAGTCAACACAGACAATGCTGAGTGACATGGACAATTGCTTGGTTCCTGCAGAAGGCCACTTCATACGTTTATGGGGAGGGGACAGCGCTCAGCAACACAATACAGGGCGGGCCTCATCTTCAGAAAGACACAGGCCCAAACAAAGGCATCTCTAGATAAAAGATTCGATGAACTAAGGCTGGGAAATCCTTGCCATTGTCGTACTCTGGAGATGTACCCCATGTGGAGATGGAGCTGAGCCAGAGGAAAAGAATTTTGTTGGGGGGATACATCAGTCCTCGTAGTTCTTCCCCTCCCAGGAAAGGAGAGAAAGAAGTACTTGCCTCTCCAGCTGCCTACTATTTCAGTCACTCGCAGGGGGTGGCTCAGCTCTTGTGTCAACACACTGCATCCAGTGGCAGCACTGAAGAGGCTGTCCCGGATCCATGACTAAAAACATGAGATAAAGTGTTGAAACTGACCCACGGGTCCGTTGGTTTCACTCAGCAAACTCAACAGATGGTGGCAGAGCACGTAACGGCACGCTATCCCTGATCTTCAGCGTTGGACTGTGACTAGCCCAAGGTCACCCAGCTGGCATGTGTTGGAGTGCACAAACTAATCTGAATTCCCCAGATAAGCCTCCGCAGCTCAGGCAGCAGAGCAGGGAATCAAATCCGGTTCCTCCAGATTAGAGTAGAGAAGAAGAAGAAGAGTTTGGGATTTATATCCCCCCTTTCTCTCCTGCAGGAGACTCAAAGGGGCTTACAATCTCCTTGCCCTTCCCCCCTCACAACAAACACCCTGTGAGGTAGGTGGGGCTGAGAGAGCTCCGAGAAGCTGTGACTAGCCCAAGGTCACCCAGCTGGCATGTGTGGGAGTGTACAGGCTAATCTGAATTCCCCAGATAAGCCTCCACAGCTCAGGCGGCAGAGCTGGGAATCAAACCCGGTTCCTCCAGATTAGATACACGAGCTCTCAACCTCCTACGCCACTGCTGCTCCTTGTACGCCTGCTCTTAACCACTACGCCACTGCTGCTCCTTGTACCAGGTTTACCAGGCATAAGTCAACTTTGCATGATAAAGTTCTGCTATTTCTGACCCAAACTGCAAACAAAAAGGAAGCACCATCATATAAGCTTATGAGGCAATGCACGTCAGTATTTGCACTTTGCCATCAGGCCGTTGCGCCAGAATATATGATATCAAGCAGTCCGATAACTGCATGTAGGAGGAGGGGGGAATCTTATAATCCTGAAGGAGAGATCAAGGGAAAAAGCCTCTTAAGAATTCTACGTTGGAAAAGAAGAAATGGGCCGTTTCTCTGCTGACATCTGCGGTGTAAAGATATGGAAGTCAATGTATGAATACGCTTCCCTATTTCATATCTGCATGCTGAGGACTGAAAGTACTCCAGAATACACAGGATGTGGAAAGCAGTCAAATTATCAGTTAAAGAAGAAGATGGAGAAGAGGAGTATGGCTTTATCACCCACCTTTCTCTCCTGTAAGGAGACTCAAGGTGGCTTGCAAGCTCCTTTCCCTTCCTCTCCCCACCACAAACACCTTGTGAGGCAGGTGAGGCTGAGAGAGTTCTGGATGAACTGTGACTAGCCCAAGGTCACCCAGCAGGAATGCAGGAGTGCAGAAACCCATCTGGTTCGCCAGATAAGCCTCTGCCACTCAGGTGGAGGAGTGGGGAATCAAACCCAGTTCTCCAGTTTAGAATCCACCTGCTCTTAACCACTACACCACGCTGGAGAAAGCAAGAGTTGAAAACCAGACTTCTCAAGTCCTTTAGACCTTTTTTAAAAACTCTGCAGGGGAGATTCAAGAGAAGGAGATGGAATTTCCAAATTGCCCCCCTTGTTATCAAATTCTTCATGTTGCGATCGCCTGTTCCCTTACTTCCTGTTCCCTTACTTTGGACATCTCCTTTCAACTTGGTTGTTTCTTGTTTGCACTCAACTATTTGACAGTGATGAGAAGGCACAGGATTTTATTGGCTCCTCACCACCATCGGAAACTTTCCTTTCAGTTTTACGCACCCCCAGAGCATTCAAGGTGTATGAAAGTAACCTGCTTCATACTGTCTGAAAAATCAGTGAACTTTGTGAGGAAATGCAGGGCTATCCTTCCCTCGGGAAGTTTCGCAAGCATTGCACAATCTATTTTTGAAACCATTTAGGTAAAACAACTCTTTTTTTTCCTGTGGCTGTTGTTACTGCTACTCATTTAAAAAGTGTTCTACCCATGGAGCTGCATAAAGGCACAAGGAAAGTGTTTTTAAATAAATAAATTTGGTAGCATTTGGGGGGGGATTAAATCCAGCTGATTCCGAATATTATGGAAGGAGAAAGTCTGCATCAACTGTAAACAGGGCAGAAGGCTCAGAATGCGTGCTGTGCAAAAACAAGAGCGTTCGAACAAAACATTACGTATTGTGTTACTGCACGCCAAGACACTTAACAGATTTAATATCCAAGCAACAGTGAAAGATCAAAGACTACTGAAGGAGGGATATTATGCATTGCAATGGAATGGGTGTTGACTCAGGAGCTCCCAACATACTGGGGGGGTGGGGGGGTTTGCTCTCACCCCTACTAAGCCATCTACAGAAAATCCTGGAAGACTCAAATGGCTCAAAAGGGAATGCCTGGGAATTCCAGAGGGGTAGCCTTGATAGTCCATTGTAACAGATCAAAAGACAGCCACAGGAATGCAGCTTCGAGTAGCACAATAGCTATGGGACATGTCACTCTGGGGAGCACGGAGCGAACAGGACCGGTCTGATGTTCACAAATACCGTCAGCTAATTGCAAGCTTGGATAGAAAAGCTTCTTATAAAGTTTCGCTCGAGAGCCACACTGGCACGGAACTAAGTCAGTTGAAATTTGGTTTCTCATAGGTTGTCCAGCAAATTCTCCACATTCTACAACCCGGAAGCCAACATCTCAATATCAGAAAACGTGTGCACATTTGATTCAGAGTTACGATTTTGCATTTTTCCTGACAGAACTTGGCAGCTGTTCCAAAGATAAAATACACAAGGAACGGAACGTTCACGGTTGACAGGCAGAGTAAATAGTATCAAAATCTCACCAACTTCCCAGCTCTCTAATTTCCAAGCCAAGAAATAAAAGGGTCTCCTCTCCACAACTGTAAAAGGGGGAGAACTCTTTTAAACCACAGGCTAAGCTTCTTGATGGTCTAATGGCTGACCGATAAAGTCTAAGAGGTCTGGTGTTTCTTAGACACAAGATGACCCACAAGACGTCTTCACTGGCCTCAGGTGACATGCTGATACATGGCGCAGCATCTCTTACAGTGCAATCCTAAAAGGGGGGTAATTGGGCAGTGGCCAGGGATGGCGCAGTCACGCCGCCTCCCAACAGGCTTGCTGCGGCACAGCCAGTGAGCAAAACAGGGACACTCACTTGAACCCCCATGGAACTGCTCTATGCACTCCATGGGCTGCATCATGGGCTGTGGTGGAGTCTCCTTCTTTGGAGGTTTTTAAACAGAGGCTGGATGGCCATCTGTCAGGAGTGCTTTGACTGTGTGTTCTTGCGTTGCAAGGGGTTGGACTTGATGGCCCTTGGGGTCTCTTCCAACTCTATGATTCTCTTCCTGTATTTCAGGGGGTTGGACTTGATGGCCCTTGGGGTCTCTTCCAACTCTATGATTCTATGATTCTCTTCCTGTATTGCAGGGGGTTGGACTTGATGGACCTTGAGCTCTCTTCCAACTCTATGATTCTATGATTCTCTTCCTGTATTGCAGGGGGTTGGACTTGATGGCCCTTGGGCTCTCTTCCAACTCTATGATTCCCATGAGTCTATCTACAACCACAAATGGGAGGCCAAAAGGGCACAGGAAGTCAACAAAAGTCAGCTTCACCCCTGGGTATGGCTTCTTTGCAAGAGAAGTACTGAGCTCTGGAGTCCAAGAATTGCACTACCACACAGCTCCCCAAAACTGACATAAGTGCCTCTGCGCTAGTGCAAATGCCCCTTACACTGGTGCAAGGGGAATTTGCACCAGTGCCGGGGTCATGCCGCCTCCTGAGGGGTTTCACGTGACACCCCCCACCCCGCGATTGTGTAGTAAGTCTTCTACCCAGCCAAGCCCACCAAGAAAACATCACCTGCCCTGGTGAGTAACTCCTGGAGCACCAAGAAGTCACTAAAAACCAAAAAGTTATGTGACAAGGATATAAAATCATTGAGTGGGGAGAGCTGGTGGTGATGGACAATATGGGTTCACAGCATTCAATCATGTTTTTAAATGAAATTTAAATTTTTCCCCAGCCTCATTTGACAACCTAGGATAACACACTGAGTTAATCATTTCTTCAGTCACATAGTCAGAGTCTAGAATGATCAATAGTTCAGTGCACTGCAGTGCATGCTGGATAATGATTCCCCCTCTCAGACAGGCCCAGGCTAGCCGGCCTTCTCTTGCTTACAGACAATCCCCAACCCTAGAACAGCTTTTTCACAACCACCAAACAAGCACGATGCCAGCAGCAAAGCAAAATACCTATTTTATACACAGAGAGAGATCTGAGTTCAAATGATAACATTCAGAAAACAGTTCGATCCACTTAGCCACACTGAGGTCAGAAACAAAGGAACAATTCTTCAACAGATAATTTTTTGAATGAAAGGCATTCTTCCTTTTTTTCTTCAGACATGAGTGAAACGTCTTCTAAGGTACGGAACTTATCTAGTCATCTTAAAGAAATACTAGAACCAGGGGGCATACATTGAAAATGCTGGGGGGAAGAATTAGGACTAATAAAAGGAAAGCTTCCTTTATGGCCTTTGCCAAGTCAGAATCTGGCAGTGTTTTGGTCAGGCTCAAATCCCCTGCATTAAATTCCTGGGAGAAAGGGAAAAGATTGCTTATCCTGTCCCTTTATATTTAATATGTGAAAGGTAGTTTTATCCACTAGTTAATGTATCAGCAGATTGGGACAGTACATAGGTATTCTAAAATATGTTATTTTATTCTGTTTTTCACCGCCCTGAGCCCTTTGGGGGAGGGTGGCCTATACATTAAACTAAATTAAATTAAAAAAAATAATGGACACAGAAGTGCATTTTCTGAAGATTTTTATTTGCATTTTATCTGTTTGGGAAACTTAGGGAAGTATTAGAAAACACCCTTATGAAATATTTTAACTTTGGGAATTGAGGGGAAAAGCTTTTAAGGACCATATTTTACTTGCTCAAAACATATAGCATAAGAACATAAGAACAAGCCAGCTGGATCAGACCAGAGTCCATTTAGTCCAGCTCTCTGCTACTTGCAGTGGCCCACCAGGTGCCTTTGGGAGCTCACATGCAGGATGTGAAAGCAATGGCCTTCTGTGGCTGTTGCTCCCGAGCACCTGGACTGTTAAAGCATTTGCAATCTCAGATCAAAGAGGATCAAGATTGGTAGCCATAAATCGACTTCTCCATAAATCTGTCCAAGCCCCTTTTAAAGCTATCCAGGTTAGTGGCCATCACCACCTCCTTTGGCAGCATATTCCAAACACCAATCACACGTTGCTTGAAGAAGTGTTCTCCAGTGAATGAGATTTCGAGTACAAGCTTGCCTAAATCAAAGGCTGCCGGCCACAGTGCCTATTATCACACACTGGCTCAGCCATCCTGATTCTAGTGAAGACAGGATATTGAGGGGTTAGCAGCAAAAAGTTCCCAAAAGTTGGGAAATAATGGAAAAAAGCATATTTATTTCCAATTTCTAAATTCCAATTTCTGAAATTCTAAAAAAAGTATTGCTTAATTTTCATTTCTGTGCAAAACTTAAAAATGTAGATACACAAAGTAACAGCAACTGCAGTTGGTGATAACAAAAATGTTGCTACATTAAGTAATACTGAAAGAACTACTGGACCTGTTGGGCGCTGGTCAATGCTAGTAACATAATTATAATCTGTAACAGTTTCCTGTTGGATTCTCACACTCTCAGCTTCTTCTGCTGGATAATGCTGACTTAGGCAGAACAAACACCAAGTGTTTTCCGAGGCGGAAATGTTTACCCACAGTTTGCTTGTTTTTCTTAAACAGAGGTAGCAGTGGGCTACATGTCTCCACCACAACAACAACACCTCCTGGAAATAGCTTCCAAGTCTGGTGACAGAAGCTCTGTGCTTTCTCCCATCATTATCAGACCATACTATTAAGAACAATCCATATATCAGGACGTTGAGTTAAAGTTTAGCATAATGCTGATCTGTTCAGTAGCATTTATCAGATCAGGCAAAGAGTTGCAACCAGGCACAAAACCAGTAACCTGAACCACTTATTTAAGCACCATTCAAAATATTACTACCAAGTTTCTCTCCCTAATCAAAATCAGTTTTTGAAAAATCCGCTAAACTTCCAGTTTTATCACTGTGATCTTCAGAGACTGGAAACAGCATTGCTTTATCTATTTAAGCTTGTTTTTCGATGGTGTGTGGATATTTCCAGTTTCTCTGGCATGCTGCAGTAGCAGAAAAAATCAAAAGTAGGATTTAAATTATACTTCTCAAGGGCCCACTCCGCATGGGCCAGGAAAGCAGCTGCACACCGCGCAGCCCTGGGGCTGTTTACACACTTCCGTGCGAGCGGCCCCGGAGTTGCCACAGCCCACAGAGGAACCTTCACATGGAGGGGCATCCTGGTATGTTTTTTTTTAAAAAAAAACTTACCTTCTCTCCCTGCGCAGCTCTGCAGGAACGAGGAGACACACACCCGCGGCCACGGCAATGCCTCAGGGGCCGCGGGGGCATGTCTTTTTGTCTGTGCAGAGCTGCGCAGGGAGAGAAGGTAAGTGTTTTAAAAACAGGATGCACCTAAAAGCGGTGACTCCCACCTGTTGCCATTCACTGGGCACCTGGGTGCAAAATGCTGTTTTTAGAAAAACTCGCTGGTTTAGCGAGTTTCAAAAATACCAGTTTGGGGGGAGAAAGCATCGTGCTGACTTGTTTTGAAGGGGGCAGTCATGCATCCAGTGTTTTTATTGGCCTTGCACCGGTCTCGTTGGCCCGTGCGAAGTGGGCCAAAGATCTGCAATCACTTAGCATTGTAAAATGTCCTGCATAGAGAGTAAATCACTGAAAATTCTTCCTTAATCATTTAACTCATTCTAAAAGAGAATTTAAAAAAATTACTTATAAAATATTTTCCAAGTTTTTTATTTCTTCAGCTTGAAAAACAGAAAAAGTATTGCAAATCCTTTCCCCCCTCCCCCCTAATTTTATTTCTAGGCTTCCTCATTTCTTAGGAGGGATAACTAATTTGTCTAGCAACTGTAACTTTGTTGTCTATTTCCCAGATAAGGACAGAGAAAGTGAATATGATGAATTTTACAGATTTTGAGGGAGTCAGTACAGTACAGAAGTCTAAGGGAGAGTGCTTTCACCATTACCAAATTCTCAAATTCTATCACAGAAGACACCTCTGTGAAGAAGCTTTTAACTTTTTTTTAAAGAGCTTACAGGCAGCTCACATTTTAAAAAATTCAAAAGCTGAAAATTGTGCAATAGTACCGTACATGTTAAAATGTTGCAATCCCACAGATGTGCCTTGACTTTCATACAAGCAAAAGCTTACGCACATCACCCTTTTGACTTTTCCAGAAGGTCCCACTGGAGAACAGAAAGAACAAATAAGCTAATTAGAAAAGGATTGGCTTTTTCGTTTTTCCTTTCCCTCTAACTTCTGAGATGCCACTGTTGAGTTGGCGGTGCTTTCAGTGCACCAAGTGAGCAGATGGTGGTAGATAAGCACAGCAAATGTGGGTGGGTAAGTTTTCAAAGTAAACAGGACTCTCTGTAGTAAGCTGTGAGAAAATTAACCAAGGATTCATTCATGCCAGGAAACCCAAATTATGGGGAATCTGGTGGTTTACCGAATCCTATGGTTTTAGAGAAAGGGGAAGCTGTGTGGACATCTCTGGGTCACAAGCAAATGGCAGGCAGTTTCTGGGGAATTACAACCAGGGACAAAACAAGACAGTCATTAATACGTATGTACTAACAGTACAGTCCAGAACAGAGTTACTCCAGTCTAAGTCCATCAATGGGTTTAGACTGGAGTAACTCTGTTCTGATTTGCACTGTAAGTCTCAGTAGGTTCATCATCGTCATAACGGAGAAGCAGAATGCCAACTTCTTCTCCTTTCTAGAACATACAAGAATCAACTAAAGCAGCATATCTCACAGTAACTCAGAACACAAAACATGAAAGAAACTATCCCTAGTTGTCTATGCAAAAGGGGGGGGGGATGGAAAAAAGGTACATTTTTTCAGGGGGGTCATGGTACGTCCATGCTCTCCAACATCTCAAAGAAATGTCAACAAATACTTATAGTACTATTGTTACATCCTGCAGAAAACTGCATTGTGCACACTCTATATTTACTCTGCAGTTACTAACTCACACAAATTTAAAAGCCACAATGGAGCCAACCGTTCTTTTGGATAAAGGTAAGCAAGAAAAACAGTTCCCTCCAACACGTTACCACAAGCTCCTAATGTATCTCAGCAGCAGCAGTGGTGATATGGCAGGTTGTGGCCTGCGTGATGCCTTCACAGTTCACATGCATCTGTATCCATGAAGGCACACTAGACCAGGGGTAGGGAACCTTTAACACTCAAAGAGCCATTTGGACCCGTTTTCCATGGGAAAAGAAACACTTGGAGCCACAAATAATTTTTGACTTTTAAAATAAAGATAACTGTATATATTGGGTTTTTTTACCTTTTACTCCGCTCATTCTGAGAAGCGCATGGATGCGTCCGCCCTGCTGCCTGCAGGGCAGGCAAGGATGGGGCCAGCAGCTCGGCCTCGCCGGCCGCCGGGAAAGAGCCCGCCCCGCTCCAACAGGGCGGGCGAGAGGGGAAGCCCGCGGTGCGGCCCAGCTGGCTGCGGGCAGTTGGTGCCCCCACCCTGCTGCCTGCAGGGCGAGCAAGGATGAAGCCAGCGGCTCGGCCTCGCCGGCCGCTGGGAAAGCGCCCGCCCCGCTCCAACAGGGCGGGCGAAAGGGGAAGCCGGCCGTGGGCAATTGGTGCGCCTGCAGGGCGGGCAAGGATGGGGCCAGCGGCTCGGCTTGTGGAGCCGCAGTGCAAGGGCAGAAGAGCCACATGCGGCTCTCAAGCCACATGCGGCTCTCGAGCCGCAGGTTCCCTACCCCTGCACTAGACATACCACACATCCATTAACCCACCAAGATTTTACTTCAAGACCCAGGAGGAGGAGATGCACCTTGAAGAACATCACCCCTGACAATTTACACTGCCAAGTTTTAATAAGGCCACAAAGATGGAGAGGGGTTGCATTTGATAATTGGGAACTGCTGAAACATGTAATGGGGCAGGATGGCTCCAGAGGAGAAAAACACTGCATAAGCTTTGAAACTTATAAAACCTCTGTGGGCTCCGGTTTCATATTCATAACTGTAATTAAGTTAAATTTCATTCTTTGTTTCTATTCTTTTGGTTGTTTTACTGCTTTTATATTGTTATCACCATGAAAAATAAAAAATATTAATACCAAAAAAAACCTCCAGAATCAGGCTGCTGCCCGGGTGTGTGTCTGTGTGTGTGTGAGAGAGAGAGAAAACCATCTCTCAGGCCATGAAAAGAGATTCCACCTAAACGTTAGGAAGAACTTCCTGAGGGTAAGGGCTGCTCAACAGTGGAATATGCTGCCTCAGAGGGAAGTTTTTAACCAGAGGCTGGAAGCCATCAGTTGGGAGTGCTTGGATTGTGTCTTCTTGCATGCCAGGGTGTTGGACTGGATGGTCCCTGTGGTCTCTTTTAACTCTATGATTCTATGATCTTAAGACTTCACCCACTTGCTGCTATCAGAATTTTGTATTTAGAAATTTCACAAAGCGCCTGTGCAGAGATCAAAAGGAGGGACCTCACAAAGCAATATGGTAACATCATAAAATCACAGGGACCATAGGTATTAAAATGAGACACGAGAAAGCTCCAGAGAGGAACGTTTGAAGCTGATCCGCTGACAGGGATAAGTTCACGATTATCTCGTCAAGCTGACAGCAGCATCCCTAATTCTAAGGCAAAGAAAGATCTCGCCCAGCACCTGAGGAGCTCCTTTTATCTGCCGATACCTTGAGCAAGCAAAGCAGGTGCCAGGTCTTCCCCTTGCACCTGAGACCCTTTTTAACTAGGGATCCCAAACACCCTTCTGCATGCAAAGCCAGCGAAGAGCACAGATTCTGCATGCAAAGCCAACGCCAGTGCAAAAAGCACAGATTTTTGGATGCAAAGCGGCACAGGTCCTTAAAAGCTCAGCCCACCCTGCTACCTTTACAGCCAGCTCCAAACTCGCTCTTCTGCCTTCCTGCAAGCAGAAGCAAAACCAACCCCGCCGTGACACCCCTCTCCAAAGGGGGGAAAGAGCTGATGATTCCCCAGATTATCGTTATGACCACCCGCCCCGCCTCAGGGGAGCCCCCAAACCAAAAACAGCAGCCCCAGAACCGGACAGGCACACCCACCCACCTTTTCCAATTGCTTTAATACGCTTTGCACCCCCCACCCCATGATATCTGCAGGAAAGGCCCTATTAAGCACCCCCAACCCTGCATATGCAATGCAGCCGGACGGCGACAAGCCCGTCACGGCCGCCGCTGCCACCGCCACAGCCCCCCCTCATCCGCTTCTCCGCTCCGTACCTTCCGCCATGTTGGCCCGGGCCTCCGGCTTGGACCTCTCGCGAGATTTGGAGCTAGCGGAGACGACAAGAAGGGAGGGAGATAAGAGGGGGACGAGAAAAGGACGGTTTCTTAAAGCGCGCGACTGCGCATGCTCCGTGTAATGAGCCGTCCTTTGACGACGCGCCCCCTCCAATGCTTGCTTGTATCTCCGAGGAACCCACGAGGGGAAGGGAAAGTTCATTTCATTTGCAGTAAGGAGGCACTTTCCATGGGTTAAAGAAATGGTATAGTCCTGTGGTGGCGAACCTATGGCACTCCAGATGTTCATGGACTACAATTCCCATCAGCCCCTGCCAGCATGGCCAATTGGTCTCAGAAAAAAGTGTCTCAGAAAAAGATGTCAGTAAGGTTGTATATTCCTCCACCACATAATTCAACATGCAAGACCTTCTTTGTTATAGAAAGCTTCCCCTGGGTCCTAATGCTTACATAGCCCCGCTCCCCAACCCCTCCAAGCAAGTATTGGTGATAGTTCAGTGATCTATAAAGGTTGTTGTATCAAAGTGCCATGTTCAGTAATGGTTTCGACAAAGGCAGTACATATGCACAATTCTTATAGTCGTTGGGGACTATATTCTAATGCGGAAACATACAATTTTTCAACCAATGGCTACACCTCCATTGACTTACTAAGATCTTTTTCTGAGACAGACTACAGCAGCAACCCAGGCAAGGTGATTCTGAGCATGTCCGGAATGGTTTTTGTACCTGAATCAAAGTTGTCTTACTTAAGGGAACCGCAGTCCCTGAATTTACAGGGAGTCTTCGCCCAAGTGGCAGAAAATGGGTTTAGGTCTAAAGAGAACTAAGGGTCAGGAGCATCTGGATTTATGTGTTTAAGATTTGATCTATTTATGCCTATTAAAGGTTAATAAAGATAAATAAATACATACAGAATGCATTTTCTCAAGGGGAATAATAATGTATTTGTTTTTAAGGGAATGCCTCCAAGCATACAGAGTCCTTGTGTAGTGCACTGGATTTTTTTAAAAAAGATACCTCTTAAAAATGCATCTGAATTATTTAATTATAACTTCTAATCCCCCACTGCCACGTACGTGCATATGGAATATGCATAAGATATACCAATAGCATCTGTGAAATAATGGTTATTGTGTCAGAGTAGGACTGAAGAGACTCAGATCTCTATTGCACCAGACAGCTAATCTTTGGACCAGCCACTCTCTCAACCTTACCTACTTCACAGGGTGGTTGTGAGGAAGGTCCCATGGAGAATAGGCAAAATAAGAATTACGCTAGATTAAAAATAATAGTGTGTGTGCATCATCCATCTTCTCTGTCGAAGCTGATGAAATAGGTTGTTTCGAAGGACAGCTCTGACTTCCCAACAAATCTGCCCCAGCAAGCAACCTGCTTACCCCTTCTCCATTTCATGCAGAAGAAATACATGTACCCCACTCCAACCAACTCCAACACAAAGCTGTCTTTTCAGGTCTAATTTAAGAACTGATCTATTATCATGCTAGGATCTTCATATGAATCAGGGATTTAATATCACACCTCAGCCATAGCTGGCTTTAGGCATTAAGGCACACTGTCTCCTAGCGACATCCAGTAAGGATGTTACAATACCAGAGGGATAGCGCTGTTAAGTCTGTTAAGGCGAAATAAACAGAATATATTGTAATACAATATGTAACTCTTTTACCAATGCCACTTTATTTATACTTCAGAGTGAGTTTCCTTGATGCCTTATTGTTTATCCTACTTAACTCCACTTTATCTGCATTAGAAAGAGCCTACAACCTCAATTCTCTCTTGCCACCCATTATGTACAACAGCTAAACCCACTCCAGCCTCTTGCACAAAGAATCACATCAGAAAGATTTCTAGTGGGAGTCACTCCAAGCCCATATGCTCCATATAAAAATATGGAATATGGCTTCCTCTTTGTGGCATCTGAACAAGTGGATTTTGACTCAGGTAAACTCACGCTGGAATAAATGTTGCAGGTCACATAGGGGACACGAACGAAGGTCCTTCCACTTCTCAGGCACAAAAGAATCAAAGCATTGCCTGGCTCTGACTCATGAGAGACCAACCAGGCCCTTGCTGAGCATCTGTCATGACAAATATCTCAAACTGCAAGGCCTGGCTTCAATTTGACTTTTCCAAGCAAACCCAGATTTGATCAAGGTCTTATTTACTTCACTTATGCCCACTGAATAAGCTTCCACTGTTCTCTTCTCCTCACAACAGCCCTGTGAGATAGGTCAGACAGAGAGATGGCAATCAGCAAGCTTCAAGTTTTAACTATGGTTTCCTTGCCCAATACTCTAGTCACTACACTCACCAAAAAAATTAACCCTTTCCTGCCATTTAGCATAAGGACCTTAACCTCCCAGTTTGGCAAAGATCCCTATTTACAACAACTTGGTTAATATTCCAAGAGTCACATTCAAAGCATGACAAACTAGGAAAGATGTCCAGACTACTGTCCCAAGTCACTGCAGGGAAAAAATAACAGATCTCTACAAAACTAGAATCTTTTTGAAAAGATTAGACTGTCACCTTCAGTGATAATGGTTATAACAATGGTAGAAACCCTTTAAAGGTCTGCGGGCATTTGCATGCAACGCATTCAGACACCAGAGTGAGAGTCAATAGATACGTTCAGATCTTGTGATGCTTCAATGCCAGAAGTAGGCAAGGAGACACCATATTTGCTGTCGGGGAAAAAAGCAAGCTGGCTTCAGTATCAAAAGGTGAGGTTGCCTCAGCCAATCCTGACTTGTAGCTCGTTTAAAGCAAAAGGCTTTGAGAAACAAAGGCGGCAAAATAAGAACAATGAGTATCTCAAAGCAAAAGGCTGGATGTGTGTAACGCAAAAGACAACCTAGCTGGGCGTGCAGTTTATGGGCAAACGTTTGCCACAATCAGATAATGTTTTCTGCCCAGCCCAAAGGCAGGAGATAAACAGAAACGCTTCCTCAAACTACTGCCATCCACACGCCTTTTCTTCATCCGAGGGCCAAATGAGCAAACGCTTTGTGTCCCAGCAAGCCAGGAGCCCTTATTAATTCCACATCCAGCTGGCAGCCTTTTGGATCACAATGGCTGCCCCAGAAACGCTGGGATTTTCTCCCCCTTCATAATTATGGAAATATATGGCACAACATTGCCAGGCTGCGGGACAATCCCCCTTATTTTACGTAAGCAGAAGATTCCACACGCTAGCCAGCTGGCTGGCAAGAAGTCTCCTTCCCCCACACCCCAAGCCGAAGCCGAAGCCAAGTAAATTTGGTTCTCATTTGGAGCAATTGTCTAAATCCAGCTATTGTGTCTGAGCATTAGCAGCTCGTCAGCAGCAAATACATCTGTCTGCTGAGAAGGAGAAGGACGGGTTCTGAATGAAGGAGTGTTTCTTACAGCATCTTTTGAGTAACTGCGCTGCCACATGTAGCCAGGACAGACAGGCAAGAATCTGCTACTTCATCTATTTCAGGTTTTAATTGCTGTTTCTTCTAATTGGCTTGTACAATGGTGGGTCCCCTGGCAGTCATAATTAGTTCGCTATTTTCCCTTCAGAAGCTTAACATATGTCCCCACCCACCCCCATCCCAACTTCCTTTTGTTTGAAGCCACAACCTCGAAAGCAGGCGAGTCTGGCCAACTGTCCATAGCGTGTTGCCCTTGAAGGCTGCTTTAGAAGAGTACAGTACAAGAGATTTGGTTTGGATCTATCCATTCAGACCCTGTGCAATTAACTGTGCCAGACAGAAGGCCCATTCAACCCTATCCTTACACTGTATTAATACATATCTCCTCCTGCTAGGAGGATTTACATGGAGTTAGAAACCATCATGCTTTAAAAGGAGGGCAATTCTTACAGCTTGTCAAGAGCTGGTACAGAAACAAGTGCCTAATGTAGCACCATTAAAGACTTGACACACCTTTTAATTTTTGTGACAGGTAACTTAGCCTAAGCGCCACCTGCCTCCAGATTATGCCAGAGGGAGGCTGCAGCAACTCCTTTGTGGATTCTAACTTAACAGCAAGCAATCTGCCTCCAGCCACTGCTTTTAAACGGTGGCTACTGAATAGTGTAAACAGCAGGAACCACTTGCTGAAGAACCCGAAGGAATACCTCTATATAGAAGCGCTGTACAACCAGTCTGCAGACTTGGAAAGCTTTGTTTCTCCCCCCCCCCCCCCCCCGCTTCTTTTTTAATTCAAGTTGGTGTATAATCAAGCTTAAAAGTACCCCCCCTTCTTTTTTAATTCAAGTTGGTGTATAATCAAGCTTAAAAGAACCCTCCAGTGAAGAGTATCACCTCTAATGAAAACATAGATACTCAACCAGTCTTCCTTTACTAGTCCAAAACAGAAAGCAATTTGTTTAGGTTTCCCTATCAGAAAAGGCCCCCACATTAGATCCTTGGTAACAGAGCATAATGGTCAAGGAGGAAGGCAATTCTGACCTTCCTTCATAACCAGACTCTAAAACCAAAGATTAGACTGGCCTCATACAAAGGCTTACCTCATCAGCTACTTAACACTTTGACTTATCAACTGCACCAACATTGAATGAATTTCTCTCCTCCCCTCTACATAAATGTTTAATCTTTAACACAACTCTTGAGGGTATTTCTAACGCTACACATTAGATTTCTAGAACTCCTCTGATCCTAAAGTAAAGTTGTAGCACAGCTGTAGCACTTAAGGAATCAGCTGTTGATTACTTCCCATTAACAGGTATATGCTGTCCAGAATAGCCACTGTGCAACCTTTTTCGGATCTGCCCCCCAAAAAGTGTGTTCTGGAATTCCTAATACTGCAGTCAGCCAACTTGACACCGAGCTATTGGAAAAAATTGTATTTTGGAAGAACTCACTACAGAAGGTGACAGAATTCCAAAATCAAGTTACATGAAAATATACATCGCAATTTATCTTTATACATTGTGAGGAAAACCTGCAGAAGATCAGAAGGCAAAGAAATACAGAGGGGGAGGGGGGGTAAAGGAATAAGAAGGGAAAGGGCAGCATGTGGGTGAGAGAAACAGCATTTAATACCAAAACTCACTTGAAAGCCTAGAGATCTGCATGCTTTTATTTATCCAACCAAACCAGGCAAGAAATCAAAAGTAAAGTAGCTCATCCTATATCAGGCTAACCATTTCCAAAGCTAAAACTGCTCAGCCCTTTGGGAAATATATCGAGCTCGAGAGAGAGCTCCACAGCTGTCAGTTTCAGTGCTACGTCCCCGTCCAAGAGATGTGCACAACAGGGCTACAACGTCAGAAGAAGAAATGCACCTCTTGGTGATGACAGTGCTCGAGTCATTGTTAGAATCAAGGAGTAGATCTCACGGTTGTGTTAAGGACCTCTGAAAAAAGTTGAGGGGAAGGGAGAGGATTACAAAGGTATTAAACTTTATTAAAGTGAAAGATTTTAATGAAGCATTAATGGCTCAGAGAAAAAAAGTTAAAACGGAATTTTTTTTTAATCCTAATTTGTTTAGTCCAACATGCTTCACGAGAAATTGTTTTAGGACTGATAAGGAAAACCATGAAGGGGGGAGAAAACCTGCTAAAATCTTTAGAATTTACACGATTCTTTACTTATCCTAACTACAAGACAGCATTATTTGGTACAATGTGTATTTGTGGATGTACATGAACAGTATATATATTATCCGGATCACGTTGTGCTATGTACACATCTTTACAATTCTTCCTGAAGGTTAAAGCAGTTCCATTAGTTTTTCAAAATGCGCAAATCTTGGTTGGCACTTGTTAGGCTCTGTCAGCATTGATAACTGGCGTGTTTTATTGCAGCCCAGTTCCAGCCAGTGTCTGCCAACTTGGTATAAACAGAAGTCCAGCAATAGGTGGGTAGAGTGCAGGAAAAACAGTGCCACGTTCCTCAATTGGAGACCTGCAAGACAAGATACAGAGACCCATCAGCCAGTTTGACTAAACAGGATTGTGGCATCTTTATGCGGCTGAACATTCTAAAAGACATCTCTCTGTAATGACCATCTACGTCCAAGAGAGGCCAAAATGAGAATCCACAAAAAACAACTGAGGTGTTTTCAGGAGGCAGCATCTTGGGGAGGGGGGGGGAGGGAGACCCATCTCTGCATCGGCATGAATGCCCACCCCACCTGCACAAGCGGCAAATGTGCTGGCAGAGAGATGACTTACCCAGACGGATTCCATGGTGCTTGACTTTAAAATTTCCATCCATCCCTAGGCCTGCTGGCATAGGAAGCTGCAACAGCGTAGCAGGGCGGGCCAGGGGATGGAACCAACATTAGTCGGCTTCCACTACCCACCCAGCCCCTGTGCACTAACGGAGTTGATACTGGAGATATGTGTATTGTCCCCTATGGGGAAAATCTGGCAGCTGGGCTGTTTCTTTTCTTTTCAGGCTTCGTGCACCGTCCCTGCCCACCTGCCCACCCAATGTGGATTGAGTTGCTAGCATTGCATTTCAAAGTTAACTGCAGGGTAGTCCTCAAAAGGACAGCTGGGGAAGTGACAACACAGCTAGAACTGTAGCATAATACCCAGTGTTGTTATGGTTCATATAACCTCCATAAAACATTTAATTGCCATTTCCCAAGGCAAGAAAATTGTCATTTTTAATACAGAAGCTCCTTTTCACCAGCAACATGTGTTTTGAAAAGGTCTATGTTCAAATGCTAAGTGACAGCACTGACCTGGTCAGAATGCTTTCAAGATACTCTGAATTATTTTCAGCTAGATGGAGCAAGAGATTTGTTTCAACCACTTTTAAAAGCATGCAGCACACTGCAAAATATGCTACCATAATTACCTTCCAATATCGGACAGTGAACTTACACAAGGATCTATGCGGTTTGGGTTTCCATACTTTCTGCTGAAGATATCTGTCCAATTTAATATCTTTATCTACCGGTACTTAGTGTTTATAGCAAAGGGGAACAGAGACAGAGTCAACACAGGGTTACAGCTCGCTGAGAGGTATGCACACCATAGCCATAGCTGTCAAACTCCAATGGAAGTTGCATTAATTTCATCTCCTATGCTCAACAGAAACTATACTTAAGCATCCCAATCTATCAACAGCAAATGGAGCACAACAGGATGCCAAGGTGGTAGTTCCACAACTTCAGCCATCAATCAGCAGCAAAAAGGAGTTTGCCAGCAATGAGAATTCCATAAAGCCAAATTCAGCCATTACACCACATGCTAAGTACAGTTAAAAGGTAACATTTCCCCTTCAGTTGTGTTCGACCCTGGGGTACCACTGCAAGCAGTGATTTCATAGGCAAGCCACTTTTGTGGGGTAGTTTGCCATTGATTTCCCCGGCTATTCTTTACCCCCTAGCTATGTACTAGGTACTCATTTACTGACCAAGGAATGGATGGATGGCTGAGTTGACCACGAGCCAGCTGCCAGAATATCTGACCCACAGGGGACTCGAACTCCTGACCATGTGAGTGGCAGTGCAAGAACTTAACCACTCCGCCACGTGGCTCCTTTAAGTACAGGAGGGCAGGGTTACTATTTGCAGTGCCCTACTCAGTTAATATCTCCTTTTATCTGGAGGGTTTGCTAGGTTTCTCACTGGCAGGTTGCTCCATACAGGAGAGTGCCTCACTAGGCAATTTCACATGCATGCTAGGTAACAGTCTTGTATACCCACCCAACAAACAGTATTAGTTCTCAGTCTCATAAGGGAATTCTCAGCCAAGTAGTAAGCTCACGCATACAGATTACACAGAGGCCTAGGGACAACCAGGAGACAATTTTCCCATACAACGTATGAAAAATGTCTTATGTTGAGGTTTGCTTTTACAGTTAGTTGACAACAACGAAAAATTCTAGGAAAAAACTTCACAGGATCAGCAAGTACCCAAGGGCCACAGAAACCTGTTCTAAAATTCAAATAATGGTTATCCAGATGCAAACTCCTTTCTTCAGCAGAATGGAGGGAAAGGTTAGTGTCTGCTCAGAGAAACTGAGAAGCAATGAACAGAGGAAATATATTTTGTGGGGATTGTTACCTCAATGCATTCAGTGTACAGGACCCAAAGAGCAAGCCTTATTTATGAAGAGATGTTTTCTACATACTTAAAGAGTGACCAAGTGAACTGTGAGTGGTCTGGTTTGGTGATCGCTAGGGAAGCCGGGCAATTTACTATCAGATGCAATGATGATGATATTTAGTAACGCTAACCTCTATGCTCCTCCAACTCAAATGGAAATTGTATTTTTATTACTTACCCTGAAAAAAGTGAAGCTACTAGCTGCTGAATTAAATGTCACTCAAAAGCTGTCTCTTGGCTTTTTCTTACACAGCGGGCGACTTTCCTCTTGAATTCTCCATTTCTATCTTCCCTCCACTCTTTCTGTAAATTTAAATCCAGATGTCACAAACAACGAACAAAACAAGCAGTTTCATTAACGTATTTCCCCAAACCTCCTGAAATCTTTGAGCCTGTTCTACAGTTACTCTCCTATTCTTCTCGATTAAGAATGATCCACATTAGTCATTTGGAGCTTCCTTGTGGCTAAACACAGTTGACATATCGGCTTCCTGGGCAGCTTCACTGCAAATGCCATTTCAATTTCTTGCTCTGCTTTGCTTTAACAAAACGAACTTTCAACAGGTCCTTAGTACAGATACTTTGCTGCCCAGGATCAGGACTTTTGTCTATTCTGTGAGGAGAAAGTATCAACGTTCTATGCCAAGAAAAGCTAGATTCTTCACACTGAACAAACTGATGTGCCCAATTATTTCACTTGCACAATGTATCAGGACAAAGAGGTACACAAATCATTCAAAGGCCTTGGGTCAGCCTTGTATGATTACTGGGAATTCACCAGCCACTATCTCTGTGTGTTACTTTAAGATCCAAAAGGTTTCTTCTCCTGAATATGGAGTTCTATAAAAGACTGGCACATTCTGAAACATCTGCAGTACAGAAAAAAAAAAGAACTGGAGAACCACCTGTTTCCTGGACACTCATCATCGTTATATCTGCCAAAATCCCATCTATTGTAATCTGCAGCTTCTCTTTAATTAAAGAACCATTTCAGTAGGCACTTGCCTAGACAACAGTCCTTCTGATGCCTTTTTGGCTCATTGAGTTTGGCATAACAGGGGCTCTAATGAGTTAAGATGTTTATGCCTATACTTTATTCTATTTGGTCTTATTCTACCTGTCCACCTATGACATTTCTTAGATACAGAGGTGTTCTAATGCCTAAACTGTCAGCATACTGAAGAACTTCTGAAGGCCCCGCTAAAATCTTCAGGATAAAAATCTAATAGGTATGGTTAGTTCTTCACATAGAAGCTTCACGCTTCCCCATACTGCACTACCCACCAAGAAGCAACTCACAAGATTCTCAGCAGACAGGGTAAAAAGGAAAGATTGGGTACAAATTACCATCAACCAGTAAATTTTTGCTCCATGTCTGCCGACCACTGTTGGGGATTTCATTTATACTAACACCGATGCTTCTGAAAACCACCACTTAACAGGCGTAAATCCATCCAGAGACACTTCAGTACGGAAAGTGGAGAATATACATTCTGCCTAAACAACAGCATTACCAAGCTACCTTTGTTCAACTCCCATCTCATTTGTTACCACAAGATTTACGACGGAGGAAAATGCTTGCCAAGGAACTGGATCTACTCCAACTGCACTACTGGGAAGAGATGCATTTACAAGCCACCATAGTCATACCGCTGCGTCAACATTTGCAGGAGAGTCGCCGTTGGGATCTGCCAGCATAGAAATTACACTAATCATGATGGTTTCCACTGTATGGATGGGAAGCCAGCGTTCTTCGGGTTTCTCATAGCCATATTTGTCTTCACCAGGCTCGTGAAGAATGGAAATACAGACATCGCCATTTTTGTCAACTATCAAAACAAAAACATTTATTAATAGCAGCAATGTAGCTCAAAAATGTAGCACATTTATTTGTGTGACTGGTGGAGGCCTTTAACCTCAGTTATCTGCAAAATCTACCTTCCTTCATTACTATACTCTTTTCCACAAAGAGATGACAGTAAATTTGTATGTTAAGCTGGCATTTCCTGGACCTTCTTTATAATAGAATGCTACAAAGGCACTAGGAACTCCACAGGCCCAGGAAATGGCAGCTTTATATTCAAATTTATTGTCATCTTTTTATGGAAAAGAGTATAGGGTATACCTACATACTAAACTGCTTGCTAATTAGCATGGCTATTATAGATGAATCACTGCAGGTTGTCTTCACCACAAAAATTCCACAGCAAAAGAAAATGTTGCATGGCAATTCTTCAAGCATTAGACAAGCCTGTGATTCAAGTCGCAAATGTTTCCATGTCACAGACTGGGGAGCAGAGGCTAAAAGTTGCCTGCCCAAGATCCCTCAAGATATCCAAACAGGGTGTGTGTGCTTACAATTCACCTTTTCAGCTTTATGACTGAAACAATGCTGACTTAGTTATGCTACAACTGATCACCAGAAGCAGAATCTATTCAGCCATCATCGACATAGATAAGAGTTGCCTTCACTGTTAGTAAAGTGTTTGCTGCTAAATGCAGATACTAGCAATGAAAGACTGTTCTTGGTCAGAGTACTTTTCTTATTTCAGTCACTCTGGCCCACCGTTCTACAGAAGGCTCGCATTGAAGCTTACAGGATTTAACCATGTTTTTGAACCAAGTGTCTAGTTTATTAAGAACCCCCCCCCCCCCAACGGCAGCACATGCCACTTGACATTAAAAACTCAAAAAGTTCTAAAGCTAGGGTTCACTAAAAGCAGAATAATTTTGCACCTTCATTTAACACCTAGAAGATGGTGGTACAAGGGCCTGTTGAAGATGTTTCGGTAGTTGAGGGTTTGTAATTAAAACCAGAACTACAACTGCATAGCTCAGTTTATTAAAAGAACTTCACATTATATCAACATGTAACCCTTACAAACAAGGACGTCAGGTATGTCACTGTCGCCCCATCTTGAAAACGGGAGACTGCAATGAAGAAGTGTGGTTTGCTTAAGGCTACCTACCGTGTTTCCCCAAAAATAAGACAGGGTCTTATATTAATTTTTGCACCAAAATATGCATTTGGGCTTATTTTCGGGGTAGGGATAATTTTCAGGGAAATACGGTACCTTCACAATTCATTAAGGCAGATTCTCGGCAGCCCCATTGCTTCCCGTCATGTGTGATGCAAGCTGCATCCTCATTGGCAGGGAGCACCCTGCTGGATCACACCATCCTGATCTATAACTATTGGTAGGGCTTATTTTTGGAGTAGGGCTTATATTATAAGCCTCCTCCAAAAATCCTGAAAAATCATGATAGGGCTTATTTTTGGGGAAACACGGTAGTAAGTTTGTGGAGGAGGCAAGAATCACTTACTCTCTTTGCTACAAATGTTTTCCCTGCAACCATTTACCAGGCTTCCAAAGGTGAAGGCATTCTAAGAAACAGCGTCGGATGTTTTTAGTGCATAAGCAGGTTTACAAAGGAGAAAGCAGCCCTGCAGAACTGACATACCTTACTAATAATTTCCCTGTCTCATCCCTCCACCCCGTTATCCCAGACTCTGAATCTCAGCTTGCTTCCAATTCATTCCAGATGTAAGACAAAATATATTCTACACGCAATGTTAGAATAGCAGCTTACCATTTGGATGCCATATTTCTGTAATAAACTTCATTTTTGGCGGCCTGAGTGGATAGTCTTTTGGGAAAGTAAGATGAGCCTTGAAGACACCACCTTCACTGCATGAATTAAAAAAAAAATCAGTGACTGGCCCTAGGAAACTTCAATGCTTTAATTTCACCATGCCAGAACATCAGTGCTTTGAATTCAAGTGAAGTCATCACATCCTACTTAACACATGTCTAAAAGCTGCTGACCACCAGCATGATGTCTTGGACTAGCATCTGGGAACACCAGAAATAAATGTCCATTCCAGAGGCATAGCAAGGGGTGCACCGGAGCGTCCTCTGCCCCCGCCCCAGAACACCCCTGCCACGCTCCCACAGGGGCACGCACCTGGTGCACCCCTTGGAGCTACGCCTCTGGTCCACTCTGTTGAAGGAAGCTTGCTGGGTGACCTTGTGCCAGTCACACACAGCCTAACTTATCTCACAGTGTGAGGATAAAATTGAGGAGATGAGAAGAATGTAAACTGCTTAGGGTCCCCAACTTCCAGTAGGATGGATTATAAGTAAATAAATAAGCATACAGTTTATCCATTTAAGATGTATTTTCCAGATATGTGCCTATTCTGGTACTTCAGTACAGTTACCGTATATACTCGCGTATAAGTTTTTCAGCCCTGTTTTAAAACTGAAAAATGCCCCCTCGGTTTATACACGAGTCACCGCTTACCAGCCGGCTCTTCAGGCCTCTGCCGAGGCTGGGGGCGTGGCCGGAAGGACCTCCCTGCGGCTGCACAAGCCGCTTGTTGCTGCCCTCCTCGGAGGGTGAAGGGGGAACCCTGAGGCACCCTGTTTGACTCCCCCTGATGTCACTGCCCAAATAAGGAGCTCCCTCTGCCTCCCGGCTTCCCATCCTCAGCTTATACCTGAGTCAATAAGTTTTCCCAGGTTTGGGTAGTAAAATTAGGTGCCTTGGCTTATACACGGGGCGGCTTATACACGAGTATATGCGGTATCCCTTCCACATTGTAACTTTCCCCATTGTGGTTTTGATATATCATGGGTTGGCATAAGAAATGAAATGGGAATTTGGGGGGGGGGGATTTTGTGAAAGCTACAGATGATACGCAAAGGTTAGCAGACAAGAAATAGTTTATGCATACAATGTAACTATAGTATTGTATAATATCAACATATTTTATCTTTTAATACTGTAATAGTGTGGTATTTATGAACAATTAAGAACAATTAAGAACAATTACTTCTTAAAAGTTAAAAGAAAAGAAAAAATCAGACTTATTCTTTGGTATGAAGGAAGGGTCAAAAAGTTTAAAGAGTATTTTCACACTGCAACCAGTGGGAATGGGGTACTATGCCCCTAGCTCCAGCGATGTGGAAGGGAAAACTGAATTAGTGTCTAAAATCCAGAATATGTCTCAGGACTACCATTCGGACTTTCTATATTGTTAATGACTCCCTTGGGACTAAAATCTAGAAAACCACAATGGCCAATACAAATGTTTGGCATTTACACTTACAGTGCAATCCTAGACAAAGTTATTCCAGTCTAAACGCACAGATTTCTATGAGAAGTCTGGAGTAATACTGTTGATGATTGCACAGTTAATCTAGTTTCCCAGATCAATGGAAATTTTGAAAGAGGCAAAATCACGCAGTTCCATGCCAGCTATGTTCTAATCTCAAATCAGTTCCACTGATTTAAATTAAAGTCGACGTTTGTGCCCTCCAAGTCCATGTTTTGCTCAGTGATTTGTACTAACTGCACATCTGCACCAAAGTAACTTTGAACTGTCACATATGGGGTAACAGACGACAGAGCATTTTGTTTTCTACCTTCTCCCCTTCACGACACTAATGAGTTAAAGATACAGCCGAAGACTACGTAATTCTGGACAAGAAAGCATTATCAGGTTTTTATGGCGCAGCTCTTCACACTAGCAAATATTTGTTGCCAATCAAGAGCTATGGAGCCACCTGCGTGATGTCATAATCTCCATTAGGTGCTATCACTAGCTTACTGGCTGCGTGCCTAACTCAACATCTTGTCAGAGGTGTTAAGTGATTGTAGCACTAAGACAAATGCCTGAATCCATACTTGTCAAGTAGAACAACATACACTTCCATGGAGGGCTGGCCATTTGACCTGCTCACCTGCTTTGTTTATTAAAACAAAGATAACTTAATTCGAAAATGCGATACCAGTAACTAGTTGCAAAAACAAAATTAGTTAGCATGACACTGTGAAAACAAAGTTAGCTTTCAAAGGAACTATAAAAAAGTATTTTAATCTGTATCAATGTTAAAGCCACCCTTTGCTGCCACCGCCCACTGCCCACCTCCCGTCCCCCAATCTGGATTGGGCCATCAATCTCACTCTTTTCTTGTAGGGCAACTTGTATGAATGGTTGGAGGAACTGGCTCTTGATGTGGGCTTCTAATATTGTGTGTTATAATGGCGATTAACATTTAGACTGTTCCATTGCACCAGTTCTCCAGTCCAGGGTTGTGTGTGTGTATTATTTCATCAATGAACTGTTACTGATTTTTATTCTATGTGGATGCCTGTATTTCTTTCAAGCACCTTGCCACTTTATCAAAGATCTTACCATCATTCAAGCAGCTCCTTTTGCATAGGAGTGCTGTGGGGTCGGAGAACTGTGACCTTATACTGTGAATTTTGACTCTGAATGGAAAACAGGCCACATTTATATTGACATGTATCTAGGGTACACATGTATCCCTGACAACACATAGTGTCTATCAACCTTTGGACAGAAGAAAGCAGCATACAGAAACTGCTACAACCGAGGACAGTTGGCTTGACCAATAGAAGAAGTTACACCAAAATTCAGTAAACAAAATGAACTAATGCACATTCTTAGTAAAATCAATAGTCCAGAGAAACCTGAAGAGGCCAAGCTAGTTAGAAAGATCTCAAATGCTTAAGCAGTATAATTTTTATGTCCATTACCAATACTTACTATAGTGTATCCGGAGGACCAATAATAAGGACTTCCCATCGATAGAGATCATTATCGTCTATTAAGCCCGCTGAAAAGCCTTCCACGGGGTTTTTGTTGAGCTCTGTTTAAAACACAGATGAATATTATTACAGACTGGTACATTTGCTCATGCTTTTTTGCTTCATAATGCACCTGCAGAGAACTTTCAGAGCTTGTGCACTTTAGGTGAGCACTAAATTGCTTTTCCACTTTTAAGGTTCCTAGTTTGCTTTGTTAACTGATGATCAGAAAGGCCACACACCAAATGCCCAGATCAGAGGGATGTCATTTAATGCACGTCAAGTTACTCATCCATCCCTGGTCATTCTTTCACTCTTCCCCATCCAACACACAACTACATATTTCCTCCTATTGATAAAACTGAACCATTAAGCTACAAAGCGCCTCTGCATATTGCTGATTAGTTCCAAGAAAACAAAATTGTTCCTACAAGTCACTTTCTAAGAGCAACAGAATAATGAAAGCTTGTGTCGTCAAGGATGCAGAACTGGTTCTATGCGCAAAGCCTACTAAAATTAACCATCACATTTTCCTCTGCTAAATTCCTTTAGGGCAGTGGTGGCGAACCTTTGGCACTCCAGATGTTATGGACTACAATTCCCATCAGCCCCTGCCAGCATGGTCAATTGGCCATGCTAGCAGTGGCTGATGGGAATTGTAGTCCATAACATCTGCAGTGCCAAAGATTCGCCACCACGGCTTTAGGGTGCAGACTGGCTTTGAAAAGGTGTTAAACACTGTAACATGTAGAAAATGACTGTTGATACCTACCTGTGAAAGGTCTTTCTCTGAGAATCAGAGGACATCTTTCTTTCTGGGTAAATCGGCAATTTCTGGGTAAATTGGCAATTTACAATGCACTTGGTCTTCAAAGACTAGAGACCAAAGCATGGCTTTTGGCTTTTAGATATTGGCTAAAAATACACTTCAGATCTGGGGATGACAGCTTAATGTCATATCTGTTGGGGGACACCTACTACTACTCCTGATTGCAATCCTATACAGAGTTACCAATTTCAAAAGATAAAATCACACTTCTTCCAATGTAACTTCTTAATTCTGACATATTTTTAAGCAACTGCTTTAAGTACAGCTTCCAGTTGCACAGCAAAATGATCCACAAAAGAAAATTGTTAATTAAAGTCCTGTATTTTCAACAAAAATGAACCTTACCTACAAGGTATCTGCTCTCCCCTGCCGTACGAATAATAAACAGGATACAACAGAACACTATGTCAGGAGTGAAGTTCACTTATTACCAATGTAAACTATACATTTGTCAAGATGGGAGCTGTCATGCTCAAGTATGTCTGCAATCCTAAATGTACTTACTAGGGAATACATCACTGAAGCAAGCAGGACTAACTTTTGAACAGACATGAAAAGTATTGTGTAGCTTGTAATTTACAGTAACAGATTTCAGCTATTCCAAAACTCCCACCAAAGATCACATAAACAAGATAGAATTACAGTGTAATGTTCCTCTGAAATGTACAGGGCTTCTCTCACAAGCTTCGCAGAATAAAACCTACAGGAACACACTCATTCCAGCTTCAGGGATACATTTAGCTTACTACCCACTTAGCAGCCAGTCCAAATTCACTTGCAATAGGAACAGCTGATTGTTTTCCCAAAAAATAAAAGTTTACAAGTGTGTTGCGTGGGAAGCCTGAGTCAAGATTTTGTGGGGAAGAACTTACAGTTGTGGGAAAAGGACAAAAGTAAAATAAGGCATTGGCCCAATCAGATGCCATAGCTATGTTCTAGGCTTGCAAAATTTAGCTGACTTGTAACTGATGCCCATGGACATGGTCCAAGACACAGGAGAGGAGCTTTCTGCCTTTCCAGTAAGGTCAAACAGATGACATATTTTAGCCTACATAAAGCATTTTGCCACTTATGCTCCTTTTTTATTTTTCAGCCAATGTTGTGCACCATATAGCAGAGAACAGATTCAACAGCATTCATATCTTTAGACAGTTCTCAGTTCTCTCCTTTGGGTTTCCTACATCAAAGTCCAGGGAATTTTGCATTTTCAGAACTATTTGATGTTGCCCATTTTAACGTTGTCCCTTCCCTCACTCAAGGAGGAGTCAAAGTTTGGGACTGATCAGGCTACCTATTACAAGCAGCAATGAAGAATGAAAGGAAAACATGGTTCAAGACCTTGTTTCTGCATTACCTCTTGTAAGAAGGTTACAGTCTGAAAAGGAAAAGTGACTCATTCTACTCTAACAGTGTTTCCATTTGCTATACCATGATGGCACTGCCAAGAATTAAAAACCAAGTAAAGAGTGTTGGCTGTGTACGTAGACAGATCTTACTCCCAGTTTACGGGGTAAGTTAGCAGTGCGCATAGTTCCTACCATGGCACTAGCTCCCAAAATAGATGCTTTAGCAAATGGTGCACTGGCTACTGCTCTAGGTAAAAAGGTATATTGAGCAACAGCACTTTACTGGGAAACAGTCCTCTACCAATTCAAGTCAAAGCAGCACCATTTAAAAATGACTAAGCAGGAAGTGCCCTATGGCTGAAGCAGCAGCGAAACTCAACTTCTCAACTTGCTTTGGCAGTTGCAGACAGCCATTTCATTGGAATACTTCTGCCAAAGAACTCTGAACAATAGAAAGACAACAGTTTTATTGGGCTTTGCTGTATAGCCTGTGTAATCAATGGATAACACGTCTTTCCAGCAGATACAACTTTTGAATCATTTCTTTCTAGTACTCTTGGTTTTGTATCTACTACTCTGCAGTTTAGATGGCAAATGAACTGGGAAAGGACCTAGGTATTTTGTAAAAGGGCTAAATTATCCACCACCCTTTTATAAGCTAGGAGAACTCAGACTATTTTCTTAAGACTGCTGGAATCAAATACCTCGTTCCCCTTAACCAAATTATGGTGGGGAAGTTGAGGAATATAATTCTCATCCACCCACAGATCAACATCTGGAATAAAAGGAAGGTATGGACAGAAAAGAAATTTAGAAGGTGCAGCTGTTCTGTATTTTTAGCATAACTAGATCTCTTTCTGAAACTGATTTATAGAAACTGTTATGAGAATTACCAGCAGAAACCCTCTGACAATAACATAATGAAAAGCAACCTTGCTTTCAAGGTGTTGAATCACAATACTAAAGCGTGAATATGGCATTAAATTTATTGTTATCCAAAATGTTGCAAGATTGCCTCCTACCAGGATCCAAAAGAGAGCAATGTTCTTTCCATGCTTTTATCATCAATTATATTTTCTGAGACTACAGTCGCAGGGAAAACTGTTTTGTCAGACAAGACCTTAAAAAGAACTTGCAAGCAGTGAGAAACAGAAACAGCCCCATGGATTTCTTCAAGGGCCAACTTGTACATTTAGTAGCACTGCTGAACTTCTACTATACAATTGTGTCACGGCTACACACACTCTTCCCTCTGGCTTGCAACTGCACAGAGGAAAACCTGTATGAAGCAGGAGCCTGTGAATACCACAGGACTGCATCAACCTTTTTGGGGCCTGTAGAATAATAATCCCCGTGTGGTTTAAGAGGTGCTCTATACACTTAATAGGATTGTGTGGGGCAGAGAGATAAAGCAGAATTTTACAAGAGAGCTTTTGATTGTCCCTGCCTGTTGACATAGGCCAGTGATGGCAAACCTTTTCGAGACCGAGTGCCCAAACTGCAACCCAAAACCCACTTATTTATCGCAAAGTGCCAACATGGCAATTTAACCTGAATACTGAGGTTTTAGTTTAGAAAAAAAGGTTGGCTCCAAGGCGCGCATTACTCGGGATTAAGCTTGGTGGTAGTTGGCAGCTTTGCTTTGAAGCAATCGTGCAATGCTTCGAATGGGTGAATCACGACCCTAGGAGGGTTTAGAAGCATGTCCCATTGTCAGCAACCGAGCTGACTCCCAGGTAAAGGATTGTGCTTTAGTTCTTCCCATGAAAATCAGTGGGGTTTAACAGAACAGGGTCGTGCCCAGCAGCCCAGGTCAGCCTAGATGTGTGTGTGCGGGGTGATTTTTGCCCCCTCCCATGATGAACTCTGTGCATGCGTGCCCACAGAGAGGGCTCTGAGTGCCACCTCTGGCACCCATGCCATAGGTTCGCCATCACTGACATAGGCTAATAGAAGAGGTGCTTCTTGAATGTACTGTTTGAAAATTGTGGTTTCTAGTTTTATTCTGTAACATGTTTTGAGTCCCGCCATCTGGGGGGAACAAAGGTAAAACAAATAAAAATATGTGGGAGCAACTACAGCTTTTGAAACCATTAGACAGTTGTACACATGTTCTTAATGAACAACTTATACACACACACACATCATGTAGATCTAGTGAAAAGAGACAGAATCAATGCTGTGTATTTCAACAGAACTAACATGCCGAAAAGCAGAGTTTTCATTCTGTGGCTTTTTCTGCTAGATTTAACAGCATATCGTGTTTACTGGTTAGATACACAGAATGCGAGAAAGATTTATTTCTACATTTGTATTATGCTTTAAACAAAGTCCTCCAAGCTTGCTGTATAAAAACTACAATGTTAAAAAATAGTAAAAAAAAAAAACCAAAGCAGGACAGAAACAATTAACACAGCAGTTCCCAAACCAGATTTCAGATTTAGGGAACCAACTGCTCCTTCTCAGGACTTCTGGGATCCACGCAGCAAATGCATGAAGAATAGTTCGACTCACATGGCCAGCCACCACCGCTAGGAACTAATGTGATCTGTACAAACCAAAGTGCCCCCCCACACACACACAGTTTCCATACGCTCAATTAAGCCATCATTCTACAGATAGCGGTTATTTCTGCAGAGTTATGCCCTTCAGTAATACTGAAAGTATGTTAGAGGCAATTTTGCAAGATTTTAGCCATGTATAAAAGCCATTAAGTAGTAGTATGACAGAAGACCACTCTAAATCATTGCGGTAAGTTGACACTTTAAAAGTAGTTTTCACCAGTAATCCTTTCAGCACTGGCAACAGCTTGTATATTTTGAACACACACAAACCATACTGTAACTAGCATATGAAATGTAAAAATATAAGATAGCAGTTTTAGTTGTCAATCTTGTGGGACTATGCTTTCTAAGTCCCCCTGAGTCTCGGAAAATGCAACGATTTGTTTGTTTTATATTGATTTTTTGTTTGTTTAAACTATTGGCACTTGATTTACAGATTCCTAGCTCCTTACAATTTGCTAAATTATCCTGTGAAGAGAAAGCTGCAGGTTTCAAAACAGTGGTCTCATTGGAAATCTCCATCTCTTTGGACCTTTGTAGTTTACATTTCACAAAGTCCAGTCTCTCCAAAATAGCTTGCTGTTCCTTCCCAGTAAGAGTCTCAAAAGACTTTAGGAGGTCATCTTTGATGCAATTCTCCAAACATTCATGGTCAGAAAACCCACAGGGTAAAACCTGATGCTCGGCTTTACTGCCCTCTTCCTTAGGTTGGGCCAGGGTGTTCGCACATTGGTCAGGCACAACCATCTCCATTGTATGTATGCCCTTGCTCTGCTCTCAAAGGAGAAGCAAGAAGTTGTCAGGAATCCAAACCTGATCATACTTCAGGCAGACAGGCATTAAACTAGGTAGAAGGCAAGGAACATAAATAGCAAAGCAGTTCTGTTGGCAGGATACACGACAGTGCTAAGTAATCTTCCAGGCTAGATTACTGTAACTTGCTCTACCCTGGCCTGCCCTTGAGGTTGCTCTGGAAACTGTAGTTGATCCAGAATGCAGCAGCAAGGGTACTCACTGGTATGCCGGTCAGAGAACACATAAGACCTGTTCTCTACCACCTGCACTGATTGCCAATTAAAAATTACAGATCATTTTCAAGGTTTTGGTACTAACCTTTAAGGCCTTGAGCAATCTGGGACCATCATGCCAGTAGGACCGCATCTCCCCATCCTGGCCACGGAGGACCCCCTGGTCCTTCAATAGCAGTCTTCTAGTGATCCCTGGTCCCAAAGATATACAGCATTGACTACCCTGGCTCCTACATGGTGGAATGCACTGCCCATGGATGTTAGAGCTCTGTGGGATATTGCAAAATTCCGCAGAACTTGCAAAACTGAGCTATTCCGTAGGGCATACAATTGAAGCCAAGATAAAATTATGTCAAATCAGTTGGCCCCCATGTTTACACTCCCCCTATTCCCAAATAAGAGCTTTGAAATTGGGTAGTTGGGGTTTTCACAGGCAAATGATTTAGATTTAAATCGTCATCAGGGTTTTTTAATTATGTTTTTAACTGTTCTTTGTGTTAAGTATCTTTAAGCAATTATTGAACAAGTATGTCAGCCGCCTTGAGCCCAGCTAAAGCCAGGGAGGGCAGAATATTAAATTAAATAAATAATAATAATAAATAACAAGCTAAGGTCTGACCTCTTCTCTCCAGTTCAACACAAATGTACATATTTCTGTGACAAAAAGGGATTTCCTAAACAGGAAAAGCCACTTGAGTAAATAAGACCATTCACTCGTTAAACTTTGCTTCTCTTTCCTGTTTTGTTACGATAGACTAACCACCAGTGATTCTAGTGGTAGGCCAGCCTCCATGCCTGAGTTCAGGTTCGCCCTGTCTCTGCTTACTCTTGTCACACATACTTGGAATTTCTCTATTTTAACTTGGCTCAACAGAGGCCACCTTGCTTGTCTTTTCCACAAGCTATATACCATTGGGCATGTTTCTGCTGTTTCAGTACTCATGTTTTAAAAAAATCAATATCCCTTACTAAATGAGAATGAAGCAATTGAGTGGGGCTGTATTTTCAAACTACAGCAGTGCCTAAGTGGGCACTGACAGTCACTATCAGAACAGGCACAAGCTAGTCACTGAATCCTGCTAATCCAGTTATGTCCAGACTGGATCAAGAGCTACAATTGTTACCCTGCAGCATTTTAATCAGTAAATTCAAATGAGGAAAACACACAGAAGCAAGAAGTTCCCTGTCAAGGGCTACTAAGGCAGTCCTGTGAACCAGTCCTTTTTAACTTTGTGGATTTTCTTTAGCCAACGGCAGTAGTCAAGTGCCTTTGTAAATTTTTTGAGGCTCTTGATTAGCATTTGTGCCCTGACCTGAATAGCTGAGGCTAGCCCAATCATATCAATCTCAGAAGCTGTGTCAGCCCTCCTCAGTACTTGGATGGAAAACTACCAAGGAATGTAAGGGTCGCTGTGCAGAGGATGCCAGTGGCAAACCACCTCCAAACGCCTCTAACCTTGGAAACCCTATGGACTCACCCTAAGTTGGACATGACCTGACAGCAAACAAAGGCATTTCTAATGGAGTTTACCTAGTCTTTGTCCTGGGTGAAAAGACTAGAACAGTCTAGCAAGCTGTAGGGTTTATGGACTATTTTAATAAGAAAGCAATCAGTTTGTCTAGTGATTGAAACATAATTTTTAGCATACAGAAACTTATACTGCTCCTTTACATTTAAGTTTGAAGAAGTCCTGAATGAGACCAACTCAGAAGAAAGTAACAAACTTTTCAGATGGGATAATATTGAACCCTCCTGGATTAAGGCCCTGTCCTTAATGCCCTTTCATTTTTATTTTTTTACTTTCGACTGTACAATAAACAGTGTGGTGCCAGTACACTCAGCCTGCTGCTGAGGAAAAAGGTTATGCAGGATGACTGTCATTGCCTCTTATGTAGCACAGGCACAGTTACCCTCAAAGGGT